>NW_021703774.1:53482933-53788588 GCF_005190385.1 Monodon monoceros | reverse complement strand
CTCTCTCTCTCTCTCTCTCTCTCTCTCTCTCTCTCTCTCTCTCTCTCTTAACCTACTGACAGGAAACATTTCTGCAATCTACAGTTTCCAACGTAGAGGTGGCCAAAGGGCAGACTGTGTGGTCTAGTGCCTGATGTCCATGGCGCTGGCTGCGGTGGGGGGTTGGGGGCTTGGGTAGGGGGAGACCATCTTCTCACAGTTTGCCTAGCACTTACCCAGTTTTATCATGGAAAACTCTGAATCTCTGGAAACCATTCAGCCCCAGGAAGACCAGGACGGTTGGTTATTCTAGCCAGCTTCCTCATCAGATCAGTTCTGTGGGTGGTTTATTCCTCCCGCTTAGCTTCAAGCCTAGTTTTTCAAGCCCTCCCAGCAATTCTGTAAGCCACCCAATATCATTTTTAAAGATTATGGAAGTATAACCCAATGTCCTTTTAATCCACTATTGATCTGCTTAAATCGGTGAGAGCTGGTCTCTATTACTGCTACCAAGATCCTTGACCGAAACAGATACTTGTGTGTGTGAGCAGTTTGGAAACCAGCATTTCACGATGACCCTATGAATCATATTGATTTGATTTGGCTCATAGGTTTATTACAGACACTATTTGATGTTAGTGAATTTTTTTTTAACATTTTGAAAAGTGCTGCAAAAGCATCAATAATGATTATTCTTACTGTATTTTTGAAATCCTGAGATGTTTCTGATGGTCGAGACTATTGTGAATCATTTTCCCTTGGTGATGAGATAAACAAACATTGACAGAAGTAAAGTTGCTGCCAGAAAATATTTGAATTTCCCTACTCCATCTCATCCCGTACCCCCAAATTTATGAATGCTTATTTCTCCAGATGAAGAATTTTTAAAGTCCCCTAAAATAGAAGCAAATGGTGACCTAAAAATATCTCTGCTCATTTATTCATTTTTGGAGCATATATAAGAGTTCTTTGTCATTTCTCCTGCTAGACATCCCTCCTGAACATATGTACTTCTCATTCAGCTTCACATTCAGGACATCTTCATACTCCTGCACTCATCCTTTGGAGAGAAAACCTTCAGTGAGGATACTCCTGTTCATAAAATGGTCACTAAAATGTTAGGGCTTCCCTGGTGGTGCAGTGGTTGAGAGTCCGCCTGCTGATGCAGGGGACACGGGTTCGTGCCCCGTTCCAGGAGGATCCCACTTGCCGCGGAGCGGCTGGGCCCGTGAGCCATGGCTGCTGGGCCTGCGTGTCCGGAGCCTGTGCTCCCCAACAGGAGGAGCCACAGCAGTGAGAGGCCTGCGTACCGCAAAAAAAAAAAAAATGTTATTATAGTGCTTACTTTGACAGCATATATACTAAAATTGGAACGATACAGAGAAGATTAGCATGGCCCCTGCGTGAGGATGACATGCAAATTTGTGAAGCATTCCATATTTTTTAGACTTATCATAGTGACCATTTCAATATATATGAATATATATAATTACTATGTTGTACACCTGAAAGTAATATGATATTGTATATCAATTATACTTCAATTAAAATGTTATTACATAAACAGTACATCTTTATTAAAGAAAAATAGAAGATACAAGAAGACAAATAGAATAAGCATCCATAATTCTGTCACTGAGAACATTTTGGTATTTTTTTTTTTTTGTAAGCATTCATGTCTACAGCTATAGAATTTTTAAAAATTTGAGAGGTCAAACTATACATACTATTTCAGAACCTACTTTATTATTAGTATTATGAATTTCTTCCCATGTATATGTATATAGATATTTTAAATGACTGCACATTTTACAATGTATAGAAGTATCATCACATTCATTAATTAACTCTGGGACATTTTCAGCTTTGTAAACAATACTACTGAAATTATAGATCTATCCTTGAACATTTTTCTGATTATTTCCCAAAAATAAATATTAGAAGTAGAATTTTTACATCAGTTGCTCTGCTCATTTTTGAGATTTTTCCTATATTTTTCCAAAGTGCTTCCCAGAAAAGTCATGGCTTTTATGCTCCCACTTGTCATCTCTGAGACTACATTCTTCTACCCTCAACAACACTGAGCATTATCATTTTTAAAAAATTTTATTTATTTTTGGCTGTGTTGGGCCTTCATTGCTGTGTGCAGGCTTTCTCTAGTTGCGGCGAGCAGGGGCTACTCTTTGTTGCAGTGCGCGGGCTTCTCATTGCAGTGGCTCCTCTTGTTGCTGAGCACAGGCTCTAGGCTCGCGGGCTCAGTAGTTGTAGCGCACGGGCTTAGTTGCTCCTCCGGCACGTGGGATCTTCCCAGACCAGGGCTCGAACCTGTGTCCCCTGCATTGGCAGGCTGATTCTTAACCACTGCATCACCAGGGATGTCCCTGAGCACTATCATTTTTAAAAATTTTTGTTAATTTGATAAACAAAGAGATTATCTCATTTCTTCTTTTTAAAACTATCTGCTCCTATCAAGATGCCCACTTTCCTCAACGTGAATGTATGATATTAATCACTTCATCCTGTCATGAAATGCAAAGAAGTAAACTAAAATTCTGAAAATGTATCATCCCCTCCAAGAACTGTCATTATTTCTTTTGTCACCATCACCCAGTTATTCAATTTTCACAAATTACTTCCTCCCTGAAATAGCTTTCTAGTTGACTTTCACTCTTTGATTCCCTTCTTAAGTCCTTAGATTTTTAAAATTTATTTTCTCTTATCCTATGAAGTACACTATTTTAAATACAGGCACTTAGGAGTTTATACCTTGTACAGGAAGAAGTCAAGCAGGTAGTACCAAAATGCAATTAACCTAATCCATTTTCTCTTTAGGTTAAAAGTATTGTCTCTCTTTCAAAAAGAAAGAACATCTTTTGTCTTTTTCTTCTATTTGAGGACCATATAAACTATTAAGTAAAATAGTTACAATGCTGGTATTTGTCATAAGGTGGGAGTTTAGAGGAAGTATAATCAGTATCTTTGGGCTTCCCTGGTGGCGCAGTGGTTGGGAGTCTGCCTGCCGATGCAGGGGACACGGGTTCGTGCCCCGGTCCGGGAGGATCCCACATGCCGCGGAGCGGCTGGGCCCGTGGGCCATGGCTGCTGAGCCTGCGCGTCCAGAGCCTGTGCTCCGCAGCGGGAGGCGCCCCAACAGTGAGAGGCCCGTGTACCGCAAAAAAAAAAAAAGAAAAATCAGTATCTTTGCAGCAGTATTTGCTGGCTGTTTCCCAACTACTTCACTGATTTTGCTGACCCTCACGTCCGCTATTGCCTCAAAATCTATCATCACCCACTTCTAAAGCCTACCTGGTAGGCATTGCTGGCTGCTGTTAATATCTGTCACACCAGAGAGAGGAGAATGGGCGAGAAACTCTTCAGGGGATCTTAGTTGGCTTCTATATGTTAGCTCTGTTTTTAACTCTCTGCAATCAACGTTGATGACATTAGACATTTGCTTAATCTCAGTGCTGTCAGTCACCTTTTTCTTTGGCTTATTCCTCTCACACCTTAGAGCCTTCCCCCAAACTACACCCTACGCTCAGAGTGACCATATGCTCTCTTTTTCTGGAGAGTCCCAATTTCAAATATTCTGTCGTATTGCCAAATCAGATGTCAGACCATATGCTTCATATTTTCTTTGGGGAAATACATTCACCTATCTATGCATCAGTTCCCTAAAAACTCTGCTCATCAGGATTCCTATTGGTTTTGCCAGACAGTTTATGGAAAATGTTATTAATCCAAAATGCAGCTCAGATGTCTTCTCCTATGGGAAGCATTCCTTCAGTGCCTTCCTTCCTTAGATGTCGCTCATACGTGCTCCCAGAGCTGTCTAGTCTTCCCTCTGTAGGGCACACCCCAAACCTCAGATTTCCCTCACCCACTCATTAGAATCGCCTTCCTTGGTATATTTGGGAAAATGAAGGGTAAGAGGTGTTGCATCACATGTATTACAGATTTACCCACATGCTCTCTGCTGCTCAGAAAGGCATTCTCTGTCCTATTAGAAAACACTCTTCATTTTTCTGCTGCTAATGGATTGTTTGAATCATAGATTAGAGCCCACAGCCTCCTTCCCCCTCCTGATAGTCTGTGGATCTGAGCATCTCCTAGCAGCACATTTCCCCAACTTGCGTGTTTCAATCTAGAATAACACCATGGAAAAGGCATGGGGGTTTCGGGTACACTTTCTACTCTAAGTCCAGCTTCATAGTCTAGGATCTAGAAAGAACTTTGGTATTCTAAGGGTTTAGGAGACAATCATCAGTTAAGGCACACATACACACATTGATCTCCCAAGGACAAACGTCAATTTCCAGAGCAGAATTAAATAAAATTCTAGAAAATGCAAACTAATCCTATATGACCGAAAGCAAATTAGAGGTTGATTAGGGCAGAGGTGGACAGGGAGAGGCAGGAGGGAGGGCTTAAAAAGCGGCAATGAGAAAATTTAGGGTGGGGCTTCCCTGGTGGCGCAGTGGTTTAGAATCCGCCTGCCAATGCCGGGGACACGGGTTCAAGCCCTGGTCCAGGAAGATCCCACATACCGCGGAGCAACCAAGCCTGTGCGCCACAACTACTGAGCCTGCCCTCTAGAGGCTGCGAGCCACAACTACTGAGCCCACATGCCACAACTACTGAAGGCTGCTCACCTGGAGCCTGTGCTCCACAACAAGAGAAGCCACCACAATGAGAAGCCCGTGCACCTCAAAGAAGGGTAGCCTAGCCCCTGCTCTCCACAACTAGAGAAAGCCTGTGCACAGCAACGAAGACCCAGCACAGCCAAAAATAAATAAATAAAATAAATAAATTTATTAAAAAAATATATATTAAAAAAAGAAAATTTGGGGTGATGGATATGTTCATTATTTTGATCATGGTAATAGTTTAACAGGTAATAGTTTCATATATACATATGTCAAGAGGTATCAAATTGTACACTTTAAATATGTACAATTCATTCTACATCATTTCAATCTTAATAAAGCTATTAAATTTTGGAGGAAAAAGAGTTAAAGGAGGCTGTCTCCCTGCCCTCACAAAGGCCTAAAAGTCTTTCTTCCCCATAGGTGAAGGGTAAGGCATGTGGCTTTCAATTCAGGTAGCCAGGCTTGGGCCAGGTACCTGGCCTAGCCTTCTGATGATGCCCTGGATCTCTTCAGAGGAACTTTTTTGGGGCCAGCTGAGATCCTTCACTGTGTCTTTAAGTGGAGCTGCCTCTTACTCCTCCTTCCTAGATCCTCATTTGCTATTCTGAAAGCAAAGATAAGAATGGATGGGTTGAGGCTTCTGGCCCCAGGCAGATGAGGAAAAAAATTTATCAATTGATTACACTGAATGGAGTCTATATACTTTAAGATTGAAATTGTTACTTTCATTTGTTTGATAAGCATTTACTGAGCACCCACTAAATGCAAGATGTTGTGGACGTATTTATTGAGCAAGTTCCCCACACCTTGAATGTGGGCCTTGTGATTTACTGTGACCAATACAATGTGGTAGAAGTAATATTGTGTACCAGTTCTTAGCCTAGGCCTTAAGAGCCCTTGTATGCCTCTACTTTCATTCTTACAATCTTGACAGTCCATGGGCTGAGCCCAGGCTAGTCTGCCAGAGGATGAGAGACATATGGCTCAGTCCCGCCACCCGCCCAGCTGACAGCTTGCTAAGCCCCAGAAGCAGGACCTTTTAGCTGCCAGGCTCTTGACTGGCGTGAATGAGTCAAACTGAACCAGAAGAGCTACACATGTAATCCCAGCCCAGATTGCTGACCCATAAAACCATGAGTTAAAGAAATGGTTGTTTTAAGTCTTACGCGCACACACACACACACACACACACACACACACTTCCTATTCTTACTGTTAGTGCTTGAGTGACTTAGTCAAATTATTTAACCTGATTGCGCCTCCATTTCCTCATTTTTAAAATGACTATAAAACATACCTGGCTCATAGGGTTGCCGTTATTATTAAATGAGATAGCATTTGTAAAGTGCCTTACCTAGTGCTGGGCACATAGTATGTATTCAGAATATGGTAGTAGTGATTTTTTTTTTTTTTTTTTTGGCAATGATTTTCCAAGTCAGGACCCATATCTTACTCATCTCAGGGTCTTCTTCATAAAAGGAACTCAGTAAATGTGACTATTTGGGGGAACTATAGTAAATTCAATGAGTATTCTGACTATAATCTTCTTAAGATAGTACCATATATTTACCTAAAAGGCAGGAAGAAATCATCACCTCTATCACTGTGATTTTAAAAGCAAACAGACAAACAAAAAAAAATCTTAGTTGTCTTCATTTCCTTGAAACTCAGGATTGATACTGTATTGCTCACTCCTTATCTTCTTGACCCTATCAGCAGCATTCAGTTCCAGCTGATAATTCCTTTCTCCTTGAAACACTATCTTCATTTGGCTCCCTGTACACCCACACTTAATCTGATTTCCCTTCTACTCCACCAGCCACTCATCTGCAGTTTCCTTTGAGAGTTCGTCCTTATCTCTTAAGCCTCTAAATGTTGAGCTGCTCTAGGGATCAGTCCTTGATTCTTTTCTCCATTTCTATTCCCTCTTGTGATGATCTCTTTTAGCCTATGGCTTTAAATATTGTCCCTCTATACTGGCAATCCCAAATTTATATATCTGTTTCAGGCTTCTCTCCTGAACTTCAGTCTCATAAATCCAACTTTGTATATCTAAGTACCTACTTGACATCTGTATTTGGTTATTTAATAGGCACCTGGAACTTTATGCATCCAAAAATTAAACTCCTGATTCTGTCCCCTTCTATTTCCTCCTAAAATTTTTCCTATCTCAGTATGCAACAACTCCATCTTTCTAGTCTTCTCTACTGTTAGAAGAACCTAAAATGCAATTCTCCTGGGGTATTTCCCAATGTTCTGCTTCATATTATGCATAGCAGCCAGGGGTGAAGAAGGGGAGATGAATTGTGACAGTTACAACAATTCTCAGAAGTTGTCAATCTCAGCTTGAGCCCATTCGTGATCCTCTGCTTCTGCAGCAAAATTCCCCAGTCCTGGGCTTCCCTGGTGGTGCAGTGGTTGAGAGTCTGCCTGCTGATGCAGGGGACACGGGTTCGTGCCCCGGTCCGGGAAGATCCCACATGCCGCGGAGCGGCTGGGCCCGTGAGCCATGGCCGCAGACCCTGCTCTTCCGGAGTCTGTGCTCCGCAACGAGAGAGGCCACAACAATGAGAAGCCCATATACCGCAAAAAAAAAAAAAAAAGAAGAAATTCCCCAGTCCTACTTTGCTCTTCCTTCTGGTCATTCTAGGTGTCAGGACAGATACTATGATAAACTGATTAGTTTTAAGGTGATATTTTTCAACAAGGTTTGTGTCATTAAAAATCTTCCTCTTTATTAGTGGGTTTCCCTGCTGGTATCTTATAACAAGCCACTTTTCCTTGCTGAATTATTCCAAGATAATATGTACATATTAACAGAAACCTTCAGTGTCTTTAATTCAAAGTATAAACATTAGCCACCATAGCATGACCAGTTGAGAATATATTATTGGGCAAGATAGTTTTTGGTACCAGTCAAAAATATTGTACTTGGCCATCTACTTATATTTCTCATAAACAAATTCCCCCTCTACATGGAGGCTAGTTCTGGCTCAAAAGTATCATTTTAACATTATTCTATCTTCTTTCCTTCTTAAGAGTTTCATATGCAAGGAGCCTAATTCTTTTTCTGGAAGAGTATTCCTGAATGAAATGTAGTCTCTTCGCTTTTTCATAGATTTATCTAGAGTATGGAAGATTACTCAAAAGAGGGGTTAATCTGCATGGGTTGGCTTACATTACATAAAATTTCAAAATTATTTTCCATCCACTTATCTAATTCCATTACTATCCTAATTCTAATACTATTTTATCCCAATTCTATTACTATTATTACCACCACTGCCTATCATCCCTGCCATGAGCTGAGACCACATCCTTCCAAACCGATTATTTGTATAGCTTCCTAACAGATTCTCTGACTCCCTATTCTTTGCTCTGATTCATTATGCATTCCTCTATTAAAAGAAACAAACCCTGATTATCGAATCTGGACTACTTTTTCTTCCTTTAATCCTTTCTCTTTTGCTTTGTATAAGACTTTACAATTTTCAAGGAGTTTTCATATTTATTATATTGCTTAATTCTTATAATAGCCCTGTAAATTATTATTAATCCTCCTTTAACAGACAAGGCAGCAACACATGTAGAGAGTAACTATTAGCTAAGAAAATCACATGGGCAATGTATATCAGATCCACAATTCAAACCCAGATCTTTTGTTAAATTATAGTTGATGTACAATATCTTATAAGTTACAGGTGTATTATATAATGATTCACAATTTTTAAAGGTTATACTTCATTTATAGTTATTATAAAATATTGACTATATTCCCTGCATTGTACACATACTCCCGGATCTCCTTGTTCCAACTTGAGCATTTTTAAAAATAGAGACGCTTTTTTATTTGACCCAAACTGAATCATTCAAATTCTCCATACCAGGAAATTGGAAATGGTTTACAGAGACTGATAAGTTATTGGAAACTAGTGCTAGGAGCTAGGGTGGGCTTTTTCCTATGTACATATTCTGGCGTTTACTTCTTGGAGGATCCAAACTGATACACCAGGGTGGAGAGAAAGAGAAAAGAAATAGACAATGAAAAATAGGAATGAAGGAAAGAATAACCTTGGTTCTTAACTTTCTGGTTCCTGGTTCCACACACTTGTGTGGCCCAGATACATTTGCTACCCATTCTTAAATCTGTGAGAAATTTCTTTTTAAGCAAATTCTGATTTAAACATTATCAAGTGGATTTTTGCTCTTGCTGCCAAATGATATCTAAAACATGTTATTCTTGGGAGTTTCCTGGTGGTCTAAGTGGTTAGGATTTGGTGCTTTCACTGTCAAGGCCCGGGTTCAATCCCTGGTCAGGGAACTGAGAACCTGCAAGCCACGTGGTGTGGTCAAAAAGCAAACAAATAAACAAAAAACAATAAACCACTAAATCTTAAAAAAAAAAAGCTATTCTTTCCACCCATTTTTTCCCTTCTTACCTCCATGTCTTTGTTCATGACATGCCTTCTGCCTGGAAACTTTCTTATTCTATTCTCTCTTTCAAAATTCTGCCATCCTTCAAGTCCCAGTTGAAATACCATGTCTCTATGTCTTCCTTAATGACTTCTTTGTTCATTCCTGGAAGGAACAATTACTCTGTGTAACTATAGATTCAATTTATATCAACAGTATAATACTCATCACAAACTGCTTTATAGAATTATTTGTGTGTATGTCTCATCTGGCCTACTGATGAGGAAACCTCTTGAGCGTAGAAAGCATAGCATATTAATTTTTTTGTCCCCCCACTGAGCCAACACAAGGCAGTTATTCAAGTATTTGCAAGAGGATATACAATGAATGAATATACAAAGACCTTGACCCATGCAGTTCTAAAAGGGACTGAGGCCTAAGGTACATCTGGATGTCAAAAGTGGAGCCATCTGTGATATACACCTAACTATTCTCACAAAGTCAGTACCAATGGATTTTCCTATTGGCTTATACTATGTTTGGAGTGAGATAATAAAATTACTGACCTAATAGCTATTTAAACTGTTGGTGCCTCAAGACAGAACAGAGATGAGATGAGCCAAAACGGTTAATAGCCTCCTAGATGCAAAGGGAAAAATTTAGCCCAGAATTTCCTAAACTGCGTTCAGTTCTGAGATAAGAAACAATAGCCATTTATTATAGAGCTTATGGTTGTATAGTGAAAATATTGATGATGGCAGTAATATTGATTTCTGAATTTATTTAGTATTTGTGTCAATAATTCCTGCACACAGGGGCTTCCCTGGTGGCGCAGTGGTTGAGAGTCCGCCTGCCGATGCAGGGGACACGGGTTTGTGCCCCGGTCCGGGAGGATCCCACATGCCGCGGGGTGGCTGGGCCCGTGAGCCATGGCCGCTGGGCCTGCGTGTCCGGAGCCTGTGCTCCGCAACGGGAGAGGCCACAACAGTGAGAGGCCCGCGTACCGCAAAAAAAAAAAAAAAAAAAAAAAAAAAATTCCTGCACACAGAAACAATATTAACTCCAAATGTGACTGGCAATTATGGTTAAGAAGATAATATTTTATCTATCACTACACACATACATATGTCACTATGGTGAAACTACTTTATTAAATTTTTATTACAATGCATTTTTAATTAAAAATTTATTTTTTATTTTTTGGTCTTGCCACACAGCATGCAGGATCTCAGTTCTCCGACCAGGGATTGAACCTGCTCCCCCGCATTGGAATTGTGGAATCTTAACCATTGGACTGCTGGGGAAGTCCCTAAAATGCATTTTTAAACATTATATGGCTAATATATATATATATATATATATATATATATATATATATATTTTTTTTTTTTTTTGCGGTACACGGGCCTCTCACTGTTGCAGCCTCTCCCGTTGCGGAGCACAGACTCCGGACACGCAGGCTCAGCAGTCATGGCTCACGGGCCCAGCCGCTCCGCGGCATGTGGGATCTTCCCGGACCAGGGCACGAACCCGTGTCCCCTGCATCGGCAGGCGGACTCTCAACCACTGCGCCACCAGGGAAGCCCTATATGGCTAATACTTTTTAAACTCTTTCATGAGATGGTTTGTACTGTGAGCAGTCATAGCTCACACCCTCAACACGCTTGCCCTTCTCTCCTTTGGTATTTACTTGGCAAAACTCTAAGCCTGCTGTAATACAACTTCCCACCTCCTCAGTGCCTGCACCTAATCAGCTAGAGAAAAGAAAGTCATCATGCTGACTGGACTCACTTTAAAATTATGACCTCAAGTTTCAAGTGGATTCTCAGTGTTACCCAGCCATTCTTTACATTTCCCTAGTCATTTGTCTCTCCCATTCTTCCAGATGACGCCATTCCCCTCAAGAATCTTCCTCCCTTCTCCCTCTCAGCTGATGACCTTGCTTTTTATTTCTGAGAAAAAAGCAGCAGTCAGAAGGAAACTTTCACAGCTTCTCACCACTAATTCCACCCACCTACTTGCATTTCACCTTCCCTCCTATTATGAAGGCTGAACTGTTCCTGTTTCTGTTTGAATCCAAACTCTCCTCTTGTGCTCTGGGTCCTACCTCCTTTTGCCCATTCAAGAACTTTGCTCTTAAAATTATCCCATCTCTTTCCTGTATCAATTTTTCCCTCCCTGTAGGATCATTAACACTAACATACAACTATATTTAATATCTCTTAATTAATAAAAGAAACCCTCTCGATCTCACAACCCTCTTTATATACTCCCCCATTTCTTTACTCCTCTTTACAGAAAAACTCAGAAGAATTTTTCATATGTGCTGTCCCATATCATTAACTCTCATTCTATCTTGAATTTACTCCAATTACATTTTTTCCCCTTCACCATTTCACTGGTAGTACTCTCATCAAATATACCTTTGCTCTCCATATCACTAAACCCAATGATAAAATCTTCTTCATTATGCTTCACCTTTTAGTAGTATTCAATGCAGTTGACCTTTTTGGAACACATTCTACTTTGGCTTCCAAGAAACTTCTCTCTCCTGGTTTTACCCCATCTCTGGATCCTTCTTCACACTGTACTTTTTTTGTTCCTCCTCATTATTTTGACAAGTAAATGTCAAAGTTGGAGTTCCCCCAAGGCTCAGTTCTCCTCTATCCTCATTTCCTAGGAGATCTAACCAGTTTTGTGGCTTTGCAAACTATATATATGACTTTTCCTCTTTCTTTTACTTCCTTTTCCTTCCCAAAGCCATTAGGTAGGATAGAGCAAGACTGGCATTGGGTCTGAGTTGGGAAGAATCAGAGAGCTCAGAGAGGAGTTTGGGGGCCATATGTGAAAGGAGGTGCCTGTATAAGAGTACTGTCTAGTATGGATAGTCATAGACTGATTGAAGTGAGGAGGGCACCCATGGAGAGGGGCAGCCTGAAATGGGCTATTAGGAATCCACACAGAAAACTGGCCATGCATGAGGAGTCAAAGCCTCAGCAGTATGAGGAGGACATTCATATCGTAGGGGCAGACAAGAGTTGTTGTCAGAGCCTGAATGGGTGAGGAGGATATCTATGTGGAAAAGGGAGTGGTGGTGACTCTGGAAGATGTGTTACTTAACAGGGAGTTGATTACATAAGTAAATACATTAAAAAGTTGGAACCAGGTTTCCCACTATCAGATGGAAAAAGAGAAAACTAGAATAAACATTGTGGTGTTGGATTATTATTGGAGGTATTTGTGTGAATTCATGATTATATATCCAGATAGATGATAGATAGATAGACAGATATAAATAGATATAAAATAAATATAGATCTTAAAGTGTATATGTGTTTTGTACCTCTGTAGTTCCTAGCTCTGTCCACTGAAAGGGCCTGAGAGTAACAACACCCCAATACAATTGAGCACATCTATTCCCCAGATTTTGGCTTCTAAATACCATTCTCCACAACTGTAACCAGGCTTCTTGGAGAATTGGCTGATTCCAGTACTGGTGCAGCAAAAGTGCAAGATAAGCTTGGAATATCTTGCTGAGCCAGAAAGCAAAGTGCTCCAGGAATGATGGTGGTGGTGGGGGGTGTATATCACAGAATCCAGCCTGAAAGGTCTCCATGGGCAAATCTGGTCCATTTTGAGCATTAAATTAAATATTGATGGAAATAGATTACAATCCATTACATAAAATAAGAAACCACGAGTCAATATATGGAAAGCTTTGACTAAGAAAGAAGGGGAGGACTTTGAAGTAATATCCCTCAAAAGGCAGAGTTTTAGGGGTGAGTAAAGGTGATTATATTTTATGCTGGTTAGAGAAAAAAGTAATAAGGTAATCATGCCAGAGATACAAGTCTATTATATGCCTGCACGTTTTCTTTTCTTCTTTCTGTTTATCCACTTAGAAAAAAAGGAAAATCTTTAGATAAGAGAAAGTTAAAATATGTAGAAGCAGCAACACATATATCAAGAAGGGCTTTTGATTCTTAAAGAGGTGCTTGATTTTAAAGAGGGCCACCCATGGACATATATACACTACCAAATGTAAAATAGATAGCTAGTGGGAACATAGCACAGGGAGATCAGCTCGGTGCTTTGTGACCACCTAGAGGGGTGGGATAGGGAGGGTGGGAGGGAGGGAGATGCAAGAGGGAAGAGATACGGGAACCTATGTATATGTATAACTGATTCACTTTGTTATAAAGCAGAAACTAACACACCATTGTAAAGCAATTATACTCCAATAAAGATGTAAAAAAAATAATAAAATAAAGAGGGCCACCAAATATGTATTCTGAAAGATTTTTTACTCTGAGAGGAAGAATTTAGGATTTGTTAGAGGAAGGTTTCTTAGTTCTGAAAGTATTCATGGTGGAGTGGGGAAGAGGATGTAGGAATTCAAAGAAACTACTGATAAGTTACTGATCAGAGAGAAAAATACCAAATTTTACTTTGAATATAAGTGACCACTTTGTGATTGTTATCACCAGCTTATATTCCTGTGGTTCTAATAAAGGATTTTATTTTTTAAAACATAATTTTTTGGAAAATATGCTAGTTTTCTCTTGGTTAAACAAGTATCTGAAAAACCTGGCTCTTTGAATCCTGAAGCTGTAACAAACGTAACAGGAAGTTGCATAGGAAATTGTGACTGAAGCACTCCAATGCAACAGGTGTGATTTTTCAGAGTGAAGTACCAGACCACCAAGTAGAAATTTCAAAGAAATTTCCACTGATTAGATGGTTCTTAAAAACCACAAGGGTCAGACAGCTGGATAGTGAGACTGTATTTGCGAAGAGGCGTTCTTTAGAGAAGGCCATGCTGTGCGTCCTAAGCCCTCTCACAGAGGTAAAGGAGGAGAGGGTGCTTGCCCTTTCACTTCCAGCCTAGTGAGTGTGGAATCTTACAGGATTATTCAGAGAACCGTGGTGGGAAGGAAGGAGAATAAAGGACTGAGGTCTGACTCCCCCCCACCCCGCCCCGGGAAAATCTAGATGGCCAGAAAGAGATGGCCTGGCAGGTTCTTTGTTATTGGAGAAGATATACCCAATAGTACTGGGACCAGTAAGCTCTCTTAGAGTTTGTCAGGACAAAGGATGCATAAAGCTTCCCACAGAGCAGATGTGGGCCACGCAAGGGAGAAAGAATCAGTCCAGAGATCTTTTTGACTACTGTCCAAGAAGAACTGACTAAAACGTCAGTTGGGCTCTAACAGAAAGAACAGAATGGTGTGGATGTCCAAGAAATCTGAGGATAAAGGAAAAGTGGCAGCAAGAAGAATAGAATATATGCCCGTGTCAGGAGTTATTGGAGGAGCTGTGGCTTGATTGGTCAAGCATGTGAACCCCTGAAGATAAATAATAAGTTTTAAACATCTGTGAGTCCCAAAGAATACAAAGTCATCATACTATAATGCCAGCCAATTAAGACATTTCTGCTCCCTTTTCCCTATTCGTTTCCTGTACTCCAACCCAGAGAGTCAGTAACAGCAGCTACTGAGTAGGGAAGAAAGCAAGTAGAAAAGAGAGAAGCAGCTGACCACATTCCGTTTCTCTAAGGCTTTCCTTTCTAAATGTCAAATTGAGGCTGAATTTTGTGATTTAAAGTGATTGTAAGGTAAGTGAGCAGAAAAGTCATGAGACTTGCTGGAATTTTCTTCTTAGTGGCAGAGGGTAAAAATCACCCCTCTGAATTAATTTCAAGAGAACAGTTATGTTTTGACTATATCTCACAAGTCACACTAGCTCAATGTAATGAGTACACAGATTTTCCACTGTACGGTTAGTGGAAACCTTTCAGAACTTGCAGGTTCAGGTTTTAGGAGGAAATAAGCACTGCAAACCCAAATTTATAAAATAAAAAATTTACAATTCCTGTATTAGTTTTATTCACCGGTCACTACAGTAGAATACTGAAATAAATGAATATAGAATATTCAAACCTTATGGAAAAATAAATGTAAAATTTGAATGAGAAAATTCAACCTCCCTAAGGCAGAGAGAAAATTCAGTGTACTATCAGTAAAAAGAATATCAAACTCAAATTGACATAAAACATGCATTTTAGCCATGGTTATTAAGACAAAATCATTACTGAAATTCTCATCCAACCTTCCTGTATCAGCTATCCTAGGTATAATGGGTCTAAATAAAGAATTTCAATTTTAAAGGAATTACAGTATTATGAAACTATTTTAACTATTCTAAAATCATGTGAATCAGTGAAGGAGTATGACCTTAAAATAAGGTTTAAGTATTGTTGCAGTGGTTAGATTTAGGTTCAGCTGCAGTGAGTAAAACCAAAAATAAAAAAAATAATAATGGATTAAAAATACAAGGTTTCATTCTGTATAAATGAAGTTTGGAAGTTGGTGTTCCAGGTGGGTTGGAGGTTCTACAAAGTCATCAGTTCATCACTCCTTCCAGTTCATCTAAACTGTTCCCAGTTCATTACTTCACCATTCCTATGGTGTGCATTTGTACTCTCGTTCAAGACGATTGCTAGATTCAACCACCACATCTATGTTCAAGGGAGCAGGAGGAATGAAAGGAGAGGAGCCCATTCCTTTTCTTTGAAGATAATTTCTCAGTTACTCTCTTTTGCCAGAGTACATAGCTGCAAGGGAGTCCAGGAATTGTAATCTTTTAACTATGCACATTCTAATCTTGAATAAGTTTGGGATTTTGTTATTAAGGTGGAAAGAGAAAATGAATGTTGAGGCAAGAAGTTAGGAGTCACTGGCATAGAGACAAATATATTTCTTCTAATAAAGTAGCTAGGTCAAGCATTGATTGCTGATAAATTAGAATTATTAATAGAGATCATTAATTGTATTGTTGATACAATTTTTAAAAAATGCTTGCTTTCTCTATGCAGAGAACATTTCTGTTGCTTGCAACCAAAGAAAGTAATTTATGATAAATTATCAGGAAACTCAGTAATTTGTTATATTACTTAAGTTCTCTGTTTCATTGAGAAGAGAAGCATTTCCAAGACAAATGTATGAATGCATTTTCAATTTTTCATACAATAAACATCTACTAAATGTTTGGGTACTAGGGAAAAAAAGACATGATTTTTGTCTTCAAAGAGATAAAATCTAGTGGAGATAGATAGTCATGAAAAAATTTAAAGGTAAGAAAGTGTTATAGGTGCTGTAAGGAAGTATGTACCAGGTGTTGTGGGGATACAGAAGAGAGAGATATTAGTTCCACAAAAGAGATTGAAGAGTATGTATCCAAAGTAAAGCACAAAGTGACAGTGAAATTAAATTAAAAATTATTATGCAATTTTAAATATACCAAACGGCATAGAGAATAACATAATGAACATCACTCACTCTCCATTTATCTTATGAAATAAGATATTATGAATATGATCACAGGATATACTTTTTATGAAAAATACTCCTCAACTTTGTTATGAAGTTTGAAATTATTAGCAATGATGTATATAGGTATAAATATCATAAACAAATGATCTTCCACTAGAGGTTGTTATTGTCATCAAATCAAAGTATAAAGAGTAGTGAGAATCTTCCTGAAATTGGAGAAGTATTAGAGAAAGTGTTGGGAATCTTTTAATATATTCTAAAGCAACAGTGTCATTTGATAATTCTCAATTACTTTAATGTTAGACTCTCATAGAACTTTGACATAAATCTTTTTTTCAAATTTGCAGCTTATTTTTTAACGTGGCAAAGGGAAAGGGACTAAAATAATGTCTTGGGGGAGGGCTGGGAGGTGGTGGAGAGGGTGGATTTCCCATGAAAGTATTTGTAATTTTTGAAGTTGCTTAGAACATATGTATTTAAGGAATAAATACAAAACACATGTATTTAAGGAATATTTCTGGGACTTCCCTGGCAGTCCAGTGGTTAGGACTCCATGCTTCCACTGCAGGGGGCACAGGTTCAATCCCTGGTTGGGGAACTAGGATCCCACGTGCCACATGGCCAAAAAAAGAATATTTCTTATATGTCCAAAATCTAAATTCTAGTCCTCTGGCGAGTACTTCAAGGGAACTTGGGGTCACTGCCAAAGCTATGTTTGCATGCCTGGGGTCAGGAGTTCATCAGGGAGCAAGAACTCTGCTAAAATGGCTGACATCACATCAACACAGAGGCAGGCTCCCCTCTTTGTATAGTTTCTTTACACTGTTAAAAGTAGAGTTCCTTTTCAATAGTTTATATTGTTAAAAAGGAGTTTTTAAAAAAGTTAAAAATTAATCAAATTCAGAATAAAATGGCAAAGTCAAAAGTTGGCTGACGAAGACTCTCTACCTTTCCAAAAATATAAACATGCTAGATAATAATGTAAAAAACTGAAAAAAATATACGTTGACAATTTCAATATTTTGAAATCAAGAAAGGGGAAATTGCCAGGTTTTAGAAAAAGGAAAACAGAAAAATGGAGTATTAGAGGGAGCTGAAGCCAAGTACATGCTGAAGTCCAATGGCTCACGTGGATACTGGAACTGGAAGCATGTCGTGAGGCTGGAAGACTAAAAGGCAATGGCTATTGATACATGAACAGCGAGGATGAATCTCAGAATAATTCCACTGAGCGCAAGAAGCAACACCGAATAGAATACCTATTGTGTGATTCTATTTATAGAAAACTCTACATGCAAACTAATCTAGAATGACAGAAGATCAGTGGTTGCCTGAGGATGGGGGAATAGGAGAGAGAACTTACAAAGAGGCACAAGGAAACTTTTTTGGGAGATAAATACGTTTGCTGTCCTAACTGTTGTGATGGTTTCACAGGTGTATACATATGTCAAAACTTGTCAAATTGTATACTTTACATATGTAGAGTTCATTGTATGGCAGTTATACTGCATGAAGCTGTTAAAAAACAAACAAACAAAATGAAGATTCAAGCAATTGAAGCATATCCTCCTTCCTATTTTTATTTATGCAATATATTTGTTGAAGGAACTTGGTGGTTTGTCCCGTAGAGTTTCCCACATTCTGGATTTTATTGATTGCAAAAAAAAAATAATCCTTACCTTTTAGAACTATATAATGAAATATATATTTATCTTTTTTTTATAGGTGAAATCCATGTGAGGGGTAGGGAAGAGGAGATTGGCCATATGGTGATAATTGTTCAAGCTGAATGATTGGCACATAAAGACATTATACTATTCTCTCTACTTTTTATGTGCTTAAACATTTTTTGTAATAAAAAGTTAAAATAAAACAAGTCCCAAGTCTCATCCCAGAGTTACTGAATCTCTTCGGGGTTAAGTATAGAAGTCTGCATTTAAAAAATAAACTCCCAAGGTGACTTTGTTATACATTAATGAGGATCACTGCCCCAGACCAAGAAAAGGACTCTGATAGTGAAGTGAATTTCAGACTCCTGCCACAAGGTATGGGAATAGTTTTTGGTAGATATCCTTTTCATTTCTTATCGAATCACAAAAGTAGTACATCAGCTCTTCTTCTTCAGAGAAATATTTATGGCTCTGCTTGCCTCTTCTACTGCTGAGGAAATTTTCTGATCCTTATATACATATTGTTTGATTTTGTTCTTATTCAGTCTTAAAAGGGTGATTATAATATTGGTTAGATTTATCATATAGCTTAGTATGATTTGCCTGAATTACTCTGAATTTCAGCCCTGCATAGAACTGTGAAATATAAGAATTTATCTTCTATATCTGTAGTTTCTTCTATTACATCTTCGCTCTCTCTGTGATTCCTTCCTTCCTCAGGTTCCCATTGTCTCTTTTTCTATCTTCCCACTAGTAAAAAAACCACTCAAAAACCGTATGATAAACTCATTTATACAAGATTACTGATTAGAATCATGAAGTGCTCTTCTCAGGGTAAGTTGATTTAAATAGGGCATAGGACTGAAGTCAAAGTTTTAAAAAAAGTATAGTGAAGGATTCTAAGGCATAAGGTAACCTAGTCAGGGAAGGATTTGGGGGTGATGGTGGTGAATTTCCTTTCAAGACCCTGTAAAATTTTATCACGTATGTTGTTACCTATTCATCCCATTGGAAGTGTATCCTTAGAAGAGTCAAATAATGCAACTACAGCCTTTTCTTCTGTAACATGCATGGAAAATTTAGCTTTGGCTGCAAGTAATAAAAAGCCAAATTCGAACTTTCTTAAGTAGCTAAGAAAATTTATTGGCTCAGGGAAATTACTAAATCCAGAGGAAGGTGGTAGGTTTCAATCTGGGTTCGAGCTCTTGCACCATGTGTCAGCTTTATCTGCAGGCTGGCTGCCCTTATGGTAGCAAAGTGCCTACAATAACTATGGGACTCACATGCATCCATCACACCAGGCAGAGACAGACAGAGAGAGAGAGAGAGAGAGAGAGAGAGAGAGAGAGAGAGACAAAGAGAGACAAAGAGAGAGACAGAGAGACAGAGAGAGAGAGAGGGAGAGAGAGAGAGAGAGAGAGGACTTTTCTTCTCCCAACAAACACAAGATCTGGCCTTCCTTATGACTGGACCAATTTAGACTTGTGTTAGTGTCTATCACTGACAGAGTCAGGTGAGGACCTGATTAGGCTGATTACGTACCTCAGTTAGGGTCTGAGCTGGAGCTGGGCCTGTTCCCACTCAAATCATTAGCTAACTTACAATTGCAGAGGGGTAGAAATGCACGCTTGGGTGGGAGTCAACCAATAGTGCTCATTATAAACGCAATATAATAATATTCTACTCCATTAAATACCATAGTTTAAACTCTAACATTTTTGTTCAAAGTTGAACTTGTTTCCAGTTTTTGATACAGTATTATATTTTAAATTGGGAATTGCAGACCCACATGAAGGAAACAGAGCAGTGTAAGGTACAATAAGGAATGTAAAGACTTTGTAAAAGAGACAAAGCATGTCCTGTAGCTTACTTATCCTCATGTGAAAATGTAAGCCCACTGTTTCCAAATCTTCCACTTTTAAAAAAGAACCCCAAAAAGCATGTGAAATCTTCTGGCTTTTAACTTTGGCTAATTTTTTAAGCACCATGCAGGCCAAACAAAATGCATTTGTGGGTTAGATCTGGACCTAGGACACCAGTTTCTGTCATGTTATGAATGTTAGAACATTTTATAACACCTCCCCTCAAAGTAAGAGCTTCAGTCCTTTCATGGACCAGGGCTGCTAGTGTATGCTTAATACTAAGAAAGCCATAGTGGGGAGAGAAGTGAGCATCACACATTATAGGAAGAATGCTTTGTTATTAGTTCTTTGCAATGTACTTAGAACTGTTTTTCTGGTAGTGAGGATGAGTTTGTACCAAATCACCTTCACTGTCTGTTATCTAGGTTCTCTTGTGACTTGTCTCTTATCTAGGTTCTCTTGTGACATCTCTTATCCAAGTTCTATTGTGAGGAACAGCTCGGTTTTACAGAATGACCCCTGGTGATTAGAGGTGTAACATGTGGCCATGGGACAGAGTTCTTTGCCTTGTAGCAAGCTGGCACATCAATGATCCTATAATAGTGACTTGGCTGTTATGCTCCACTTTAATAGGAGAATTAACTGGCAACAGCCAATGGTGGACACTGTTATTGCTGCCGAAGGCATGTGGTAATGAATTTGGGAACACTAAACTTATTTTGGACTTGTGATTTAAAAATTTTATTTCCTTTTTCAGGGGCTGTTTCTTATTGAATGCAGATAATTATCACAGTGTTGCCATTTTTCTCAGAAAGCTTTTTTCTGGTTAGCAGATATCAGAAGGCAGAAACTGTCTTTTTCATCTATTGACTTTCTTATGGTGTCCAGCGTAACTTTACTAGTATTTCGTTTAGTAGAGGCTAAGTACATAGTTGTTGGCTTATTTATTAATAGATACAGATGTTTTGAGTTATATTTAACTTTATTAAATATCAAAAGACCAGCATTTATTGCGTCAGGCCCAGAGCTAGGTAGTCTCTTGGGTTACACAGCATAAAGAAGCCCAGCAGGTAGGGGAAACACAAAACAGTTGCAACACTTAATATGTCCCAATATCTATAAACATTTAAATTAGGAAAAAGGCGTGGTGGAGGGCACAGTGTGTGTGGTGTGTGTGTGTGTGTGTGTGTGTGTGTGTAGAACTTGAGAGGGCTCTTTGGACAAATGTCATATTCCTCAGGTAGCTTTTGGATCTAGGTGGGGAAATGAGTGCAGGGGAATTGAGGTAGGACAGAGGGAGAATTTTAAACTAAAGAAGTCACTCTAGATCAGAAATCATTGGACATACACTTAACTCTTGCTGCAATATATTCACTTATTCATACAATAACATTTATAGAGTACTTTCTATGAGTCAGACACTATGCTAGGCATGGTGGAAGATAAACATGAATGAAGCAGGGCCTCAAAGATTCTCTAGCGGGATAAAGTATTGCACAGATTTACCCAGGTAAGGGTGAATATATTCGGCGCCACAAACCTATAGAAACAACGTGCTAAGGAAATTCAGAAAATTGCCTGGTCATTTTTGCTTACACTATGTGGGAAGGAGGATATCCACAGTTGAAGGATCACTACAATATTAGTAGATGAAAAAGAGTTAGCTTATTTTATCTCTAGTAGTTTGTGCCCCCAAATTTATGACCCAAAAGGATAAAAAGGTGCAAATGAGGGTACGTTTTCTTCATAAATACATAATAGTGCTTCCTGTTCATTCCACGCAGGTTATTTTCCTCTTCAATCTCCCCTGAGTCTCACAGAACGAACCGGCAAGGGAGCACTTCGTAAGTACACAAGACACCTTGAAAGAGGCACAGAAAAGAGTAACTGGCGAGAAAAGTTAGTATTCTTTAAAAGGTGACTTCCCTGAGGATTACTGGGCATTATTAAGAATGAAAATATATGTAAGCCAGGTTTATGAGCAAGAACACAATCGCCCCAAACTCAGAATTATCTAAGAGCTCGGTAACCGCCGGGCAGGGCTTCAGCCCGACTCGCTCGGGGCTCGGGGACGGCCTCAGCTAACCCGCGCGGGCTGGCTCACGGCGCGGTTACCCTCCAGGAGGTTCTGAAGCGCCCCGAGCGCATCCAGCCCCTTCGCCTGTTCCTACTCGTAACAAGCCAGGTCGGCCGGGTCTTCACTCGCGGGCCCTAACCCTACCACGGCCACGCGGGGACGTGTACGCGCGTGCGCGCCCGCCGCCCAGGGCAGAGAAGGCGCCTCCACCCTCAGGAGCGCGCACGCCGCGCCGAGGGGCCCAGACGCGCGCGCTCCCGACTCGCCTCCGCCTCCTCCTCCTCCTCCCCGGCCCGCCCCCTCCCTCGCCTCTTCCTGCCGGGCGGTCCTCCTCCCCTCCGCTCTCCGCTCCCTCCGCCCTGCTCCCTCCGCCCTCCCAGGGCTCTGGCGGCGGCGGAGTGAACGGGACGGGCCCGGTCGCAGAGCGCGGGGCGGCGGGTGGGACCCGGGTGCCTGGCAGAGTTGTTCCGGCCCTGCCCGCGGAGACGTGAGGAGGTGAGGTGAGGGCGGCCTCCTAGGGGCCGGCGGGCAGACAAGAGACCCGGAGCCGGGCTGGGGGTGCTGGCGCCGGGGCGAGCCGGGGAGGGTAGCGGTGGGGGCCAGGCCCGGGACGGGATGCGAGAGGACCTCGGGAGGAAGACTCGGGGAGGGTTCGGGACTGTCGGTGGCTTCCCGGACATCGCGGTTCTCCCGGGCGGCGGCTCTTCGCGGCCCGGGCGGGCCGGCTGTCGGGGTCGGCGCCCCTCACCTGGGGGCGGGGTTGGTGACTTGGGAGCTCGTTTCCAGCTGTGCCCTCCTGACATCGCCGCCGCCTCCGCCGCTGCCGCCCGCTGCTGCGCCGTGCCTGCTGCCGGGTTCTCAGTCCCAGCAGCCCCACGTCCGGGGGGCGTGTGGTTAGGTTATTTTCTTACCCACATTCAGGCATCTGTTCGTGACCGCGTCTTGCCCTCGCGCTCCCCCTGTCTCCGCCCGGGTCTTTGCTCTTCTTCTGCTGTTGATGCTTGTGGTTTTGCTGGATGGGTTAGGCTGCGTCCTGGGCAGATCTCTACTTGCAAGAAATGCCCCGCTTCAAAGTTGACCGCCTGGCCATGCCAAACAACCCCCGTCCAGGTTGTGGGTGCTCAGTGTACTGATAACTGAGTCAAAGTTTCTGAGACTGGGCTAGTAGTTTGCACTGGTCGCCAACGGTGCAGTACTGGGCAGTGCGTCAGCATGTGGAAAGGGGCCACTGGCCAGCGGGAGGTGTCCGGGTGCTAGGGGACTGGACCGACAGGGTTAGTTTCTGATCCCAGGGCAGTGTGTCCAGGTGCTTGTGTATTCTTCTTATACTTCTCAGGATCATCTTCGAAAATGTACCAAAATTCACCTGGTCACTTGCAGAACTGAGGGTTTCATGTAAGTGATAAGAATTGTCAACCTCATTATGCTAACGGTAAGGAGAACTTTTGCTTGCCTGACAGATTTCAGCGCTGACTGGAAACTGATTTCAGGGTCTGCATTTTTGGTACGGGAAGGTTTAGGGATTTTTAAAAATACATTTAAATTATCTTGTACATGGTGGGAGGTAAGTAGTTGCTTCTTAACGATTCTGACAACACGATATCATGAAAACCTTCTGACTTTTCTCATAATAGTGTTTATATGTGGCTTCTGCTGCACTTCTGTAGAATATCCAGTAGTATGATGTCAGGAGATACAAACATGAAGTTTGCTTGTGGTCAAATTGGAAGTGGATTTTGTGCATGGAAAATATTGGTCCACAAGTTGCTCCTACTGGAAAACTGGCCTGTGATTCGTTATCTCAACAAAGTTCCATGTGAAATTGACAATGAAATTACAAAGGAGAAAGACCAGATGAATTTAATGTATGCATTATCTTCAAATTGTATTAAATGCTCGCTTGGTAGGGGAGTTAGTTGAGACTGAGTTAGACTGATGTCTCTATTAAATCAGGTCAAAATGTGCCCTGGTATTATGTATTAACAAGTCATCTGGAGAGAAGTGGATGTAGTCTTTATAGGACCACCAAGGAAGTCCCAAAACATACTCAGTTTTTAAGGAGAGGTTTAATATTGTGAGCATGGAGAAAGACATTGCTTGACCTGACTCTTGGTTTTTCAGAGTGGTTAATAATTTTCACTTTATGGTCAATATTTGAAATTAGGTATAAGTACCTATCAGTGGACCCTAATAAGGAATAGTTAATGGAATTAAGCAGAACTTGTATCTCAACATTCTCTTTTTCATACTTCATTTACTTTCCATATTGCACTCATTCAACAGATAGGATGCCATACTTGAGTATTGCAAGTTTGTGCTCTTGCTGACTTCTTTTTGTCATCTTTTGGTGTTTTTTGGTGTAATTTTTGGGATTTTCCTGGGAAACTTATAGGCATATATTGAGTTGATTTGGAGTTAGATTTGGGCTAAGATTATTAGCCCACTTGAAATTCTGAGCCTTCTTGTTTTCTAAATAACCTTAAAAATAGAAAACACAATTCTTTATAAACACTCATGAAAAATCTGGCTACAGACTGTGTTGTTGTGATAGACATAGTACAGCCAAAAATATATTCAAGAAACTTCCCTTCTCACCCAGTTTAGTAAGCTTAAATAAGAAGAAAATAAAGTATTTTTTTCAATAAAAGCCTGGTTTTCCCAGAATATCAAGTCTAACAACTGTTTGCTGTACTATTTTCCCCCTTGCCTCTTCTAAGTTCAACAAGTACTACATGTCTCTAGTCCATGGCAAAAACTTAATTTCAGTAGTAGGGGATTCTCAGTGCAGGCTTGTGCTGGAGAATTTGACAGGGAAACACCAGGTATGGAAATTTCCTTTTTTTACAGCACTGGTTTTCTCTGTACCCAGGTTCTTAGTGGAGTGGGGGAATGGGCACATATCACAATTACATGGCCCTTTTTTCATACTATATTTCCTTTTCCTCTCCTTCTCTTTCTCCTAACCCTTTGCTAAATGGGCCATTGCTACTAGTAGGGTGTTGTAGCCCTCGGTTGTAACTGAACAAAGGCTGAGAACCTTGGCCTTTTGCTAGTACTTCCTAAGACAAATTTCCACTCCCTGTAATTTGCCTTCTGGCGGTATCAATAGGCACCTCTGTTACTCTCATTTTTGAAGAGACATATCAATTTTGGTGGTGAAGAGATTACATATGTAACTAAGAGTGAGATGTATTGCATTGTGTAGCATACATGGAAGAGAGACTAGGGGATTGCTTAGCTGAACATTTATGAACTATTTTGACTGTGGCTCACAGTAAGAAATACATCTTATACCCTGATTCAACACACACACATACACACACACACACACACACACACACAGTTGAAAGAAAAGTTTGGTGAAACAATACTTATCTTTTCAGGACCTTGCTGGAGCTGTCTCATCAGTTGACTTGTAAGCGCAATCCTGCCTCTCTTCCCACGGAACTCCATGTGTAGCTTGAAATTGGCCCTGGTGGGAGTATTTACACCAGGGACACCTGCAAATGTTACAGTTCAGAGCTTTTCTCTCTCCTTTGGATAGCCAGTTAAACATTTACAGCATACCACAGCACTGCCTACAACACACTTTGGTATTTTCTATTCTATTTCATTTTATTAAAAAATGCTGGGTTTTGGCACCCAAATTGATTTTACAGCCAGATAATGGATAACAGTTTATAGTTAAAAACTGGTTTAGTTCACCCTCTTCACTTTGTGGATGAACACACTAAAAGATTGAAGTTCAAGGTCACATAGCTAGTCATTAGCAAAGCCAGGTCTGGGGACTCCTAATCTGGAGTTGTTTCTAGTGGACTTATCTCTTTTCCTAACCCAACCCTTTCATGTAGCTCAATTAGAGTGTTTAATATATGTAAGACATTGTGTTAAGCAGTTTGAATAGAGATGAATAAGGCATGAACCTTGACCGTGAGGCATTATGCTTACGTGGGGGATTAAATATGGAAACAAAGATAATGTAAGGCAGAAAGTAATGTGTACTAAAGAGATAAAGATAAGGCAGTACAAGTTAGAGAGAGGAGGGAGAGATTACTTTTAGTTGTAAGGATATGGGAAGAAGTGACATTTAAACCATGCTTTGAAGAATGGGTAGGATTTGGACATGTGGAAATAGGACAAATAGTACATAGAGAAAGGCCTTTCTGGGCCAGAGGCCAGGGCAATCAAAGGTATGGAGGGAAAGAGCTAGGCAAGAAAGAGTCAGTACCAGATGGTGAAGAGCCTTGAAGGCCAGTTTTCCTTTCTGCTTTTCAACTCGTCTTTCATTTTTGTCTCTGGAGTCATCTAGTACTTCTAAATGTTAAGTAAGCTTTGTATGTTGTGCTCCTGATTAGACTATGACCCAGAGAACACTTAAGTATCCTTAGAGCAAAAGCTGAGGGAAAAATTATTAGTGTAAGAGAAACAACCTTGAGTTTATCAATCCTAAAACTGTTGGAAAGAAAGGGAAAATATTTTCTTTGTAAGGAGATGCCATTATTTTTTGTTTGGCCAAATAGATAGCATCAAATTGGCTGTAGCAGTACAGGAAGCAGTTTTGAAAGTCTTTTCAAAGCGTCTTTAAAAATGTGCTTTCTAAATGACTGGATCTTAATTTTTGGAGGCAGGTTTGGTTTAGGCAGAAAGGCAGTTTATACAGATCCACAGCTGAGCTGACTGCTTTTCAGAATTTAGGGCAGCAAAGTAGAGTATTTCATACTATAGCCAGTTGTGAAGGATAGATTCTTTACTCAGAGAAGTTCCTTTGATTTCAGCATTTATGTCTTTGACAGCCTGTATGACTGGAGATGTTTTGAAGTCTTGGATGGAGCTTGCTTTGTTCCACAGGGGAATTAGGTGGCTAGAAATGAAGACAAATGACAGTAAGTTGTGTCTGTTAATCAAATTGAAGCTCTGGTGGTAGTTCTCAAGGTTTTCTGTCTGTTGATGATTTCATACTCACTGCTTCTAATTAAAATGATGCACAGTCAATTTGAAGAAGCTTTACTTCTCTTTGACCTACCAGTTCTATAAAGCTAAAAGCCCTTTTTGAATGTTGCTCAGGTAACAACACATACAGACTGTTAGAAGTGTGTGGAAAATTTCAGTAATCTTGGTAATGAAGTTGCTATAGTAAAAAGCTGCTTGGTTGGTAAAAAGCTGGGCTACTTCTGGATGGTTGACAAGGAATTTTTGGGATGAGCTTTGGTTCCAAAATAAATGTGAATTATGTCTTTGCCATACTGTTTTCCTCATTTATTTCAACTTCTGATATGTAAAGTATATTGTCCTGTTACTTTAGGTTTTAGCAGTTTCATATGAACCTTTCCACAAAATAGCACACCCCAAATAGCATGATAAGAATTTAGATGCAGCATGCTTCAAGTACCTTGCACCATTTGAATGGTGTAGCTAATCATGTCAGCGCAGAGGTGGGTTTTTTTTTTTTAAGACGTGTTAGGTTTTACAAGTTGAGTTTATTAAAATTCTTCCAAATTTTCTAACATCATTTTTTTGTGATACAAAGTGTGATGTTGATGTCCTTAATTTAAACTATGCAAACATTTTTCTAAAGATATACACATGCACATGGATGTGTGTGTTTATATGTACGTATAACACACACCCCACCCACTAGCTGTTGGAATTTATGGCGAAAACACAGTCTACCTGGTAAATGACTAAAAATAAGTGGTCTGGCTCTTTGAAGACTATCTTTCAAGTCACAAATATAAAAATAATGCAAACCCAAAGGGATTTTTTGAATGTCACATTTCCAGAAAACTAGCACATTTTAAAAGGGAAGTGTAGAATTCATTCACGTACCAGTGAAGGATTTCTCAACCTCTCCCTTACCCTGTGTATTATGTACACCCATATTCTTCCCTCATTATCAGCAGTAGGCAAAATTACAGGACTTTAAAAATCAAACTTCACCAGAGGGGATGCAAATAACAAACACTATTTTTAGTAAAAATACAAACTTGTGGTTTTCAGTTTTGAAGGTTTAAGAGACATGTAACACTAGTTTTTGATAAACAATGTAGAGTATTTATTCTGTGCTTCAAGATGTACTTTGTCATTTTTGAGTCCCCTTGCTAGGAGCATTGTATAAATGCAAATGGTTGTTACAGGGGATATTAGGTATTTCCTTGAATAGTTTCTCTTTAGTAAATTTATCTTGGTATGACACTTTGAATAAATTATATTTTAGTTTAGTGAAAAGTCAACCATTGATGGGAGACTATACATATACTGGCAGACAGTATGGTTTCTTAGGTTGTTTTATAGTGATTTTGTTGTCTCAGCAGCTAATAGCCATCAGACCGTATTCATTTATTATTTTATTTCCACAAAGATCTTCTCTCATGGACTGTATTCTTTCATTTAAAATCTTTGTCTCATATTTTGCCCTGCTGTTAGTGGTCAAATGTGGAACAATATTTTGATTTGACTTTGTCCTAGTCTTCCTATGCAAAGATGTATTACTGCCTATCAAGTTGGTACTAAATTGTAATTCAGTTAATGTCTTCTTTCCTCCATCCATTTTTTTCCTCTCAATATTCTAGAATTGATTCTAACACTAACCCAAGCTTCCTGGTTAACATTAATGGGAAAAATGAGATTAGATGTTACTATTTAAATCCTAGGACCACCTGTTTGCCAATAGTAGTGAACCTATAAAATTTTTATGCATGAGTTAGGCAGCTTAATTTCTCACTAATGAGTCTAGGCCTCTAATTATGTATTTATTTTATTTGGCTGCATTGGGTCGTAGTTGCGGCATGTGGGATCTTTTGTTGTGGTGCGCGGGCTCAGTAGTTGTGGCACATGGGCTTAGTTGCCCTGCAGCACGTGAGATCTTAGTTCCCCAACCAGGGATTGAACCCACGACCCCTGCATTGGAAGGTGGATTCTTAACCATTGGACCACCAGGGAAGTCCCCTATTTTATTTAATTTTCAAATTGAAGTATAGTTGATTTAAAAAGTGTTAGTTTCAGGTATACAGCAAAGTGGTTCAGTTATACATATGTATATATATATGTATATATATATATTCTTTTCCAGATTCTTTTCATTATAGATTATTACAAGATATTGAATATAGTTCCCTGTGCTATATAGTAGGTCCTTGTTGTTTATCTATTTTATATATAGTAGTGTGTATATGTTAATCCCAAACTCCCAATTTATCCCTCCTTCCCCCCTCCCTTTTCCCCTTGGTAACCAAAAGTTTGTTTTCCATGTCTGTGAGTCTATTTCTGTTTTGTAAATAAGTTCATTTTTATCACTTTTTAGATTCCACATATTAGTGATATCATATGATATTTGTCTTTCTCTGTCTGGTTTACTTCACTTAGTATGATAATCTTCAGGTCCATCCATGTTGGTGCAAATGGCATTATTTCATTCTTTTTTATGGCTGAGTAATATTCCATTGTGTATATATACCACATTTTCTTTATCCATTCATCTGTCAATGGACATTTAGTTTGCTTCCATGTCTTGGCTATTGTAAATAGTGCTGCTATGAACAATGGGGTGTTCTAATTTTTAAAAATTCTGACATGTGTTTTATATTTCTTGTCAATTTTGTCAATAGTTTTTTTTTTTTTTTTTTTTGCGGTACGCGGGCCTCTCACTGCTGTGGCCTCTCCCATTGCAGAGCACAGGCTCTGGACGCGCAGGCTCAGCGGCCATGGCTCACGGGCCTAGCCACTCCATGGCATGTGGGATCTTCCCGGACTGGGGCATGAACCCGTGTCCCCTGCATCGGCAGGCGGACTCTCAACCACTGCGCCACCAGGGAAGCCCTTGTCAATAGTTTCGATAGATGAAACAGGTTTCTCCTGTTGCACTTGGTTTCACAAACAATAAAATAGCAATCTCTACCATTTGAAAATATCAGATAAAATCTAATCTAACAATAGTAGGTTGGAGAAACCAGTTCGTTTAGCAATTAATATGATACTTCTCATTTTGCTTGTAAATTTCATTATGTTTGCATGCTAGATGTAGTAGAACTTTATTATGCTCCACTGAGAATTTACTTTTCTAGATAGAGAACTCTAGCAATTTTTGTACTTGTGAGAATTTCATTTGGAAGAGGAGCATGATAATAGTAGATTTTAGAAACTTTGGTTGGCCAAAGGGAATGGAAAAAAAAATCATCTTTAAGCTGCAAATATAACTAAAAACATTTTTTGGTTTTGTGGAAGACAAGGTGGATAGAACGTAAGACCTTAGTTCCTGATCTAGTGCTGCTATGAGATTCTGAGAGCGTAAGTGACTTGCCACAGTTTTTTTCTCTTCGCATAATAATAATAAACTAACATTATTGAGTTTTGAATGTGTCAGTTATTATATAAGATAATATGCATTATCTAGTTAATTGTTGCAAAAACTATCTAAGGTGGGAACTATTATAATGTCATTCCCAGTTTGCAGATGAGGGAACAGGCTTAGAGAAAGTAACTTACGATCACACAGCTCATAAGAGGCAGGTCTCTTGCTTCTAAATTTGCCTCATAGTGACTCTCAACTACTACTCTGTATTGATGATTCATTAAATGGGGTTGATGATACTTGCCTTGCCTATTTCATAGGGTGGTTATGAGGACCAAAAAGGTAAGGTTTACAAAGGAACACCTATAGACGTGCCTGGTGTTTTCATTTTACTTGATAATTTTTGAGAAGCCAAAGAAGTCATTGAAATAGATAAGCATGTATATTACTTTTAATCACTAAAATAAGTCAAACCGTAAAATAAAATAAGTAGAGCAAAATAAAATGGATTTTGAAAGGCTGCTATCTGCAAGGCAGAAGACATGTTTTGCGTGGGTCCAGAGGATCCGTGAGGGAAAGACAAACGGAGGCAAAAATGTAGAGTGTATTGAATGAAAAGTGGATTGGATGCTCTCTACCAACCTGAACTCTTTCTGCAGTGAGGAGGAGTATATAAATGGCATTAGATGACCTCTGAGAGCCTTCCAACATCAAGATCTATGGCTGTTTGTAATGGGTGACTTTTATTTTATTTTAACACCTCAAAATAGCTAGATACACCCAAAAAAACTTCTATTTTAGCTTGGACAGTTAACAATCACCATTCCTTAAATGTCAGGTTTTTTTGAACTTAGGGTGGAAAAAAGTATATGGTTGCCTGGGAAAAATATAGCTATGTATTTTGCTTTCTTCCCCCCAAGATAAACAGATTTTTTTTGAGGGTGCAGTGGGTAAAACAGCTTAATAGTATGTTGTCACATGCTTGTGCTTAATACTTTTCTTGTGATTTTCCCTCAAGTTTATATTTCCTAAGTGTGTATTTTCAGAAGAAAGTTAATATCATTATGAGTATGAAAGTTCGTTTTTACTGTATGGAGTGTTATGGTTTTATGGCTCTTTATACCGTTGGTTTCATTCTCTGACATTGTTTTATTCAGCAAGCATTTATAAGGCAGAGAATGGGTTCAGTGCTAGAGAAGGAGAGATAAGAGACTGTTAAGGAGCTGACAGTCGTACTGGAGAAACATGCAAATGCAGTGGCGTGTAGCAAGGATGGGGCAGCTTAGGATATGTCTTACGGAAAGCTTCAGAAGGTTATGTAACCTGGTCTGGGGTTTCAGGTAAGGTTGCTTGGAATATCTGAGTTGAGTTTAAAGAAGGCAAGAGAGACATCTTAAATAGAGGTATGAAAATTTGAAGTTATAACTCTTAACTTATATAGACCCAGTGGCAGCTCCTCATCTCTCTGAAACATGCAAAAACCCCAAAGTAGATATCATTTTTATAAGTAGTTACTTATAAATAAAGCTCTCACTGAGAACTTATTTTTATTTTATACATGATGCTTGTGGTTTCTAAGGTAATAGATTAAAAGGAATAATTTAGAATTGAAATGTCATAAATATACATATTGATAATAACAGTGAGATTGCTGACATGATAGCAGCAAAGAAATAGGAAAAACTAAAAACTGTAGATAGTAAAGGAAAACAGCCTTGTGCACCTACTTAGCTTTGGGTATCAATTGTGTTTCTAATAGTATTAGAATAATAATGAAAGTTTGTCATGTTCTCTCTTACAAGAAAAGGTTAAATATATGGTCTGTATACATTTACAGGGGCATTAAAGTTTTTTCTTAAAAAGATTTTCTAATATGAAATAGTATGAAAACCAGAGGGTAAACTGTTAGTTCAGTTATGAAATTGTTTATCCTGAATGATTGATTTCCAAAGGGCGTTGAATAACCTTAATTTTCTTCGTATATATGATACATAGACCTGTGTATTTTATGGGATACTAGACATATTTCAGCACAGTCTTTGCTATATAACATTGGCTAGAAATTATTTGCTTATATAAAATATCAAAGTTAGGGCTCTTGACCATTTGGATATCAGGTAGTTTTAGAGAGTGTGGACCAGATTGTCTTTCTGTTCTGGATGGCTTATAGTTGTGGTCTCTCTCAGCCTAGATGTCATCATCTTGAAAACCTTCACTGAGACTATAGACTCTGTTAGTAATCTCTCATCTGTGCTTTTGGAGCATTCTATTTTCCTCCCTGTTGTGATACTAATAAACATTGCATTGTAGCTTGTCTGTTTCTGCTTTAGACTATAGGCTTTTCGAGAAATGCAAAAAAACAAAAACTACTTCGTTTAGGGCTCTGGAATTGGTCTCTCCTTGGTTTGAATCTTGGCTTTGTGTGGCATTGGGGATGATATCTGTAAAGTGGGGATAATCTTACTGCAGAGGGTTATTTATCTTGAATAAGTTAATGAATGTAGAGGAGACATAACACAGTTCCTGGCACATTGTTTAGTTCTCATAAATGTTTCCCCCTCCTTCCTTTCTTTCTTGTTGTGTCTGGCACTTAGTAGGACTTTCAATAATACTTTTAAAACGGTTTTGTAAACTATGTTAGAACTGAATTGGATCTATCTATGTATCATTAACCTTATTAAATGAAAATTTCTTAAAATGAATAATAATGAGTATATAAAAATTCAGTCTTTGCGCTAGATGTCAGCAAATAATGTAGTCTCCAAATTAGATTATCAGCGTGAAAAAACATTCTCCAGGCCTTCTCAAGCTTATAATTGTTGTGAGGCAGTGGGTTTAAAGTAGGTGGAAAAGATTGTGGAGTTCCTTTTTCTGGATTTGCTGCTTTCTGACCTTGTTCACTTGTATTGGTGGCTCTGCCTCTTATTGTCATTATCTTGGCCTTTTTATGATGGGGATGGTCATTGATCTGTTTCTTGGGAAGGAAAGAACCCTGAACCTGACAGACTAATTAACTGTGTGACCTTGGGTAAGTAACCTTATTTCTGGGTTTATATATCTGTATAATGAAAGTAATAATACCTCAAGACTCTGTAAAAGTTAAGAAATAGGTGCCTGGTTATAGAAGGTGCTCCGTAGATGGTAGGTATTCTTAGGACTTTTACCAAGCCAGAATCCTCAGTATTCCTTCTGTATTAGTAACTTTATTTGACAGCAGCAAACCAAAAAATGGGGTGAGGGAGAACTGGATGACCTGGGGAATGATGGCAGAGATTTTGCACCAGCACTCGTGACCTCAGATGGGAGACACAGATGCGGAGGGCCTGTAGCTTTATGTGAAGCAGGACAGGTGGAACCAGATTGGATCAGATATGGCATAACATCTATAGTCTGGCTTAAAACCTCATAAACTGGTTGGGTGGTTTTTAATTTAATTAAATTTAAAAAGTTTTATTTATTTTTTAGTTATTAAAATGCTGACAGTACTAAACTACTTACTTGATTACAGAATGATTTTTCAGTGAGCTGGGTGCAACTTATTCAAGGTTTATGAGCTATAGAATTGTTCCTTTGTGATAATGTGTTAAGACATTTCTAGGAATGAAGTATTTTTCCCCCTCTCTTTTCCCCTTTAGTGCACAAGCTGTTGAGATCTATACTGCTGCTACTCCTATTGGGATTTGCCCTTTCATTACATCTCTGTTAGGTGCTGTGGAGGAACGTAAAGAAGTGTAAGGCATAAACCATGTATGTCAGTGATTGCAGTGGGGAAAGTGAAATATACATGTATTAAAAATAACTCATCTGGGCTTCCCTGGTGGCGCAGTGGTTGAGAGTCCACCTGCCGATTTAGGAGACATGGGTTCGTGTCCTGGTCTGGGAAGATCCCACATGCCGCGGAGCGGCTAGGCCCATGAGCCGTGGCCGCTGGGCCTGCGCGTCCGGAGCCTGTGCTGCGCAATGGGAGAGGCCACAACAGTGAAAGGCCCGCGTACTACAAAAAAAAAAAAAAAAAACAAAACCAAAAACCCTGATCTTTTAAAAAAGCAGAATTATTGACTGAAACATCTTATTCTCTTAGCCCAATATTCCTAGTGTCATTTAATATAAATAGTTTTCCTGGAAAAAAAGTCTTAGGCTGTTGTATATGCAGGTGTCAAAAATGGATTAGAAAAGTTGGAAACTGAAGTTTCTGACTAATGTTAATTTTCCATAGTATTTGAAAATCTTTATTAGCATTATCTTGTCCTGATTCCTTCTGATATCTTCTAAGAATTTAAAAAATTATCTATAAATCTTAAAGTGTCTTTACTTTGTCACCTTCAAATGTGATCATTGAAAAGTTGGTTATGTATCTTTTCAAAGTAGATTAAGTTAAATCATCATGATTTAGATATTTTCCTTTCACAGTATTTTATCTTAGTTTGTGTATCATTTGAAAAAAATCATCATGTTAGTGCCATATTTATTATTGAATCTCTAGTATCTTTTACACTTAAATGGTACACATTTTGTTCAAAAGAAGCATTGCCACCCTCCCTTTCACCCCCTGCTGTACCTTGACTAACATTTGGATATAAGAGAATCTCTAATCAGAATGCTCTCTCCTTTGATTTTCCTGTTGGTGACTTCTTGTTGTCATTCAGATCTCAGCTTTTAAAAAAATTTTCTCTGAGTCTTTCCCACACCACCCCGTCTGAAGTGGTCCTTGATGCTCTAGGCTTGCTCTGCCATGTTGCCCTATGTATTTTAATTCAGAATACTTATCCCTATCAGAAACTTCCTTCCTTTCCTCCTTTCTCTCTTCCTTCCTCCCTCCCTCCCTCCTTTGTTCCTTCCTTCACTCCCTCCTTCCTTTCTTCCGTTCCCCAGTAGCATGTAAGCTCCTTGAGAGCAAGGACTTAACCGGTTTTTTCACTTCTCTTATCTCTAGAGCTTCAAATAATGCACTCAATAAAATTTTGTTATTACAGGGTGAAGCAGATATTCTTTCCCCGAAGTAGCTTTATGACTATATTGAAAGTTTATTTCACTTCATTATGCCTTGGTTTCTTCCCCTGCAAAATGGGTGGGGGATGGGAGAGGAAAGAGATTGAATTAGGTTACTTCTAAAATCTCTGCCATTTAAAGGCTTGCTATTAGCTTGATGTGAGCTTTGAGTTCTGCTCTAATGGTGTTGATGAAGTTTTGCTGAGCTACTTACTTTCTTACTCTGTATTCTCTTGAAACCAGTAGTGCATATTTATGTTTGTAAGATTACTGACAGCATTGGAGAGTTAACTCTGTTTGCAGAATCAGAGTTTTTTGGTGTCTCTAGATTATTAAAGAGATTAGATCTGCAACATGATTTCTGTTTTGATGATCAAGTTTAGTTCTGTGGCATATCCAAGTACTAGGTTGAACTGATCTTTCTGGTGTTTATTTTAATATCAGGAAATTTCAGTCATCTCAACTTTTTAATTAATTTTAATTATGAGAGTTATGATTTCCATGAAATGAACCTTGAGATAATATACATATAAATAAAATGAAAGTTTACATTAAAAGTATTTTTGTAGTAATTTCTGGAAGGCACTGGGAATTGTAGATATAAACTAGTTTTTCATTTGGTCCATGTGACTAGAATTTTAGACAGTTGGATGTTTTAGTCTTCACTTCAGAAAGCTTTATTATTATAAAGAACAAAAACATTTTTTGAAATGGGTAAAGGAAATGAGCAGACAGTTGATAGCAGAGGAAATACAACCTATAAGCAATTGTCAGAAGAATGTTAGATCTTCTCAGTAATCAAAGAAATGCTTATTAAAGCAAAATGGAATACTATTTTATACTTATTTCAGATTTTTTGAAAATAGTAATATGTAATGTTAGATTTTAGTAAAGCAGGCATATTCAAATATTGCTAGTGGATTGTAATTTGGCAGGATGTATCCAGAATTGTTAGAGTATTCATAATCTTTTCATAAAATTTTGATTCAGTAATTTCACTTTTGAGAATATCCTAAAGAAATAACTACAGGAAAAAGAAAGAAAAAGATAAGAAACAGGTGTATGCAGGAGAATATTCAGAGCAATGTTATTTATAGTAGCAGCATATTGGAAGCAACTTAAATTTTCAACAATAGGAGACTAAGTTATGATACATCTATTCCAAGAACCATTATGTAGCATGAAAATAATTACAAAGACTGTATCATTTTAAGGAAGGGTGAATATAACCATTTAAAATACATAAGAGGGCTTCCCTGGCGGCACAGTGGTTGAGAGTCTGCCTGCTGATGCAGGGGACACGGGTTCGTGCCCCGGTCCGGGAAGATCCCACATGCCGCGGAGCGGCTGGGCCCGTGAGCCATGGCCGCTGAGCCTGCGCGTCCGGAGCCTGTGCTCCACAACGGGAGAGGCCACAACAGTGAGAGGCCTGCGTACTACAAAAAAAAAAAAAGAAAAAGATCAGGAATGCACTAAAATGCCAATTGTGTTAGCTTAGTAGGATTATGGACATTTTTGTTTGTTTGTTTTCTAAATTTGTATAACTTTTATAATGAAAAAGGTATAAGTAAAGTCAAATTTTGCTAGGTGTGATAATTTTGTTAATATAACTAGGGTTGCCAGATTTAGCAAATAAAAATACATGCAATATTTGGGATGTACTTAGACTAAAAATTAATTGTTTTTCTGAAATTCAAGGTTAAACTGAGTGTCTTATGTTTTATCTGACAACCCCAAGTATAACACATTTTGGTTATAGTTGAATGTTGTTGAGAAATGTTGGGACACTATCTCCCAAATAATCCTAAATATTGTTTTAAATTCAGTTGACTTTTTAAAATAAAACAACTAGGATTATTTAGCTAGGAAAATTACTCTTATAGTCTAATTTTATTTTCTAGACTTGTTTTTGAGTGATGCTTGAAGGAAATATGCGTCAGTGTTTGGCAAGAGTAATTTAAAAATCTTGTTATTTAACAAAAACATAATATTGGATGCTGCCTGTTTACCTTAGATAGAAGGATGATTTGTTAAGCTAACAATTTTTTAATCTTAAAAATAATGGCATTTCTGGACTTCCCTGGTGGTCCAGGGTTAGGACTCCACCCTTTCACTGCGAGGAATCCTGTAAGCCGCTTGGCACGGTCAAAAAAAAAAAAAGACATTTCTGCAGTGAAATATCTTTATACATATATCTGGGAAGGTGCTTTCCCTATAGCAAACTTATTAATATAATGTTTGAGAGATCAAGGAAATTAGAATAAGGGGGAAAGGGGAAATAGTGTTGTAACTACTCTGCTTTGAAAACTGGAACTTTTTGTTTGCAAGTTTCATATTTGAAGTGAAAATAAAATGACACTTGTAAGAAGTTCTAACAAATTTTCTAAATCTTAAAATAGATAATCTTCCCACAGGATAACATGTCAGGACTTTTTGGACTGAAAAAATATCATTAAATTTTGGGGCCCAACTGAAGATAAATAATATGAAGATGAAGATCAATTTAGTAATCATCATTGACAGAGTTAATGTATTCAATCAAGGCCTTTGATATAGCAGGTACTAAGTGAACAGATAGAGACCCTGCCCTTGTGGAATTTATAGTTTAATGAGGATGTAGGCAGTTACTGTGCTCTGTGATAAGTACAATGATAGGCCATATGAGCTGCAGTGGTAGCTCAGAGGAGGGGCACCTTACCCAGAAGAGAGATTCTAAGATGAGAAGGAGTAGGAGTTAGCCAGGGAAATAGATGTGGGAGTACTAGAGATTGAGAGTAGATATGAAGGCCCAGAGGCAGGGAAGAACGTAGCAAATTTGAAGAGTGAAAAAAGGAAGTTCAGTATGGATTGGACAGCAGTGTGTATGAAGGAAGGGGGAGAGCCTTACAATGAGGCTGTAAAGGTAAGCAGGGGCCTGGTGATGCTGGGTCCTACAGATCATTTAAGAAGTCTGGACTTTATTCTAAGAATAGTACAGCATCAGATTTTGTTCTAGAGAGATTATTTTGGCTTGTGTAGAGTGAATTTGGAGAGAAGTAAGGCTGGAGTCAGGAAGACAATTTAGAAAATTATTGCAATAATCCAGGTAAGTGAACTAGGAGAGGAGTAGACAGATTTAAGAAGTTTTCGGGCTTCCCTGGTGGCACAGTGGTTGAGAGTCCGCCTGCCGATGCAGGGGACACGGGTTCGTGCCCCGGTCCAGGAAGATCCCACGTGCTGCGGAGCAGCTGGGCTTGTGAGGCATGGCCGCTGAGCCTGCGCGTCCGGAGTCTGTGCTCCGTCCGCAACGGGAGAGGCCACAGCAGTGAGAGGCCCGCATACCACAAAAAAAAAAAAAAAAAAAAAAGTTTTCATGAGATGAAATCATTAGGACTTTGTGATATGTTTGATTAGGGGTGAAAGAGAAGGAGTCATAATTCTTGGTCAGCTTTACCAAGAGGGATTAAAGGAGGAACAGAGTTTTGGGGGAAGAAAATATGAGTTCAAGGTTTGATGTCTTTGAGGTAAACACTTGTAGATGTCTGTAGGCAACTTGAAGAATGGTTATAAAACATGAGAAAGATGTCTGGGTTTGAAATATGCTAATTGAGATTAAGTGGGTAGAGTAGAAGAGACCCAGAATAGAACCCTGAGGAACTCCCTTTTAGAGATGGAAGAGGAACTTATTTAAAAAAAAATGATTGTTTCAAAAACCTTACATATTTGTATATTTTTCTTGTTTATTTGTGCTTACTGTGTTTACTTTGTTTTGTTACATGTCTTTCCTCTATTAGATTATAAGCCCCTTAAGAGCAGGACCACGTCTCCTTTGTTCACCTCTGTATGCACAGTACGGGCACATAGGATACACTCGACAGATATTTGTGAAATGAATAGTTACAGTTTTCTCTGTTATTTTTTTCATCATTTGAGTCTTTTAGTTGTGTCATTCCTGTCATTTATTTCAGGGATCTCTGTTCTGTTGTATGATCAGTTTTTCCTCTTTAAATCAGTATCATATGGGTATGTTTTCTTTTCACTTTTCATTGTGGAAAATTTCAAATTTATAAGAAGAGAAAACTGTTTACTTAATATCTACATAACAATCTAAATTGAACAATTCTTATGTTTCTCATTTTTGCTTCATCTCTTTTTTCGGTGTAGCACTGCAAATTACAGAAATTGTTTTATTTTTATCCCTAAATACTTGAATGTATCTCTCAAAAGTAAGAACATTTTCTTACATAACCATAATCACATTCTCACACCTAACTAAATTAACAATTTCTTAATATCATCAGAAACCCAGCCCATATTAAAATTTTGCCCTTTATACCCCAAATGTCTGTGTTAGTTTACTAGGCCTGCTATAACAAAATACCACACACTGGGTGGCTTTAACGACAGAAATTAATTTTCTCACAGTTCTGGAGGCTGTTAAGTCCAAGATCAAGGTGTTGGAAGGTTTTATTTCTCCTGAGGATCTCTCCCTGGCTTGCAGATGGCTGTCTTCTTTTTGTGTCCTCACATGGTCTTTCCTCTGTGTGTGCACATCCTTGGCGTTTCTATGTGTCCAAATTTCCTTCTTATAAGGGCGCCAGTCAGATTGGATTAAGGTCCACCCTAATGGCCTCATTTTAATTTACCTTTTTAAAAGCCCTAACTCCAAATCTGAGGTACTGGGGATTAGGGCTTCAACATATGAATTTTTTGGGGCGGGGCACAGTTCAGCCCACAACAATGTCTTTTATACTGCTGGTTTGTTCAAAGCAAGATTTACTTAAGGACTGTGCAATTGCATTTAGTTGTAGATTTCTTATGTACATTTTAATCTACATGCATCTCCCCACTTTTTCCTTTTTCTTCTCATGACTGTTCAGATACCTAGACAGTTGTCTTGTAAAATGTTTCACGTTTTGAATTTGTCTGATTTAATTCATTGTTTTCTATTTCCTATAAGCTGAAAGCTAGATCTAAAGGTTTAAAACATTTTGGGCACCAGTATTTGTAGTTTGTGCTGTGTGTTTCATAATGCATTGTATCTAGAGGCACATATTTCATTGTCCTACTCTTAGTGATGCTGATATTGATCACTGGGTAAAGTGGTGACAAAATCTAATTGTTCTATTATAAAGTTTATATTTTCCCTTATTACCAACAAGTTATCTGTGGCACAGTGCTTTAAGTATCATATAGTTTTGATAATTGCTATCTAGGGTAATGTGGTTGCCTGAATGCCGTCAATAAGGGTTGTTATGAATAGTGAACATTTCTCATTTTTGGCTTTTCAGCACTTGAACCCCTTTCCTGTATTTGGCAAATTTCCCCAATTTATGAGGCAGAGGCTTCTTTTCACTAGAAAAGCTGAAGATGTTCGATGCTTTATTCCCAGCCCCCTTTTCATCTAGAGCATGGATACATGCCTGGGTTCCATCAATTAAATACCTATCTCCAATTTTGGACTGGAAGCTAGTATTATAAAGATGACACTGGAAAAAATCCATTCCAGTGAGAGTTGGTAGCAGTAGACACGATCTCATTTAGTTTAGGAAGCAGCAGGGGCAGTGGTTCTAAGTGTGGCATCCACCCAGTGTCTAGACTGTTAGTAGTGCGGGCGGTGCAAACTCTGACATCTGTGCCAGCAGCAGTGGTGGCATCACAGGAAAGGTTGAGGCATGCTTTTGGGCATAGTCTTGGCTGTGTGGCCTTTTATAAGTCCAGTTCCTTGCTTTTCTGGAGATATCTTTTTAATAAATTCCATTTGGCTTAGGTAGCTATAATTTATTTTTCTTCTTAATAACTAAGAACTCTTACTGGGAGAAACACTGAACTGATAATTTAGATCAAAAGTTGGACCCAGTGTCATCTTAAGTCCTCTTTAAATCTGTAGTTATATTTGTCTACCCATTCTTAGTTTTTAAAAGTCATTTTATATTTATATTCTTGTTTCTTGTTCTTTGAGATATAATTGGTCATCAGTTAAGTTTTAGAAGTATTCATTGCAAAAGCATTCATTTTATGCCCACTGTGAGCTGAGCTGGAGATACAAGATGAATAATAATCTGCCCTCGAGGAAGATAAATCACATAGAGATGTTAATCTTGAGAGAGGTTCAGATAAAGTACACTGGCAACTCAAGTAGGAAGAAATCATTTGCAGTAGGAGGGGTAGGGGATGATGAAAGAGGTACAATTTGAGCTGAGTTTTGAAGGCTTGGCAGTGTCTAGTTATAGCCAGATGAGAGAGGAAAGGGACTTTAAGTAAAGGGAGTAGTATGACCAAAGGTAAGATGTTGAATATGTATATGGGGATATTTGCTCCATTAGAAAATAAAATTGATAATTTAGAATGCTTATTTATTCATTAACAGTAATGGTAATAAATCCATTGCATGTTAACATAAATGACATATTTTAAAACAAAAAGTAACTATTTCTAAAACAAACAATTTAGTGAGAAGACAGCATGATTTTACATTTTAATGTCTGCCTTAGTAGAAGACAGATTCTCATATCTGCTACTGCATTCACCCTATTGTAGTATGTTGTTTGTGTTGAAGTATATGAAGAGAATCTGGCCATTTTCCTTTACCTTTAACCACCACTCATCTTGGTGCGAGGAGAGGGGAGCTGAGAGTGTAGGTATTTGAAGGTCTCCTATGCATACTATTTAACCAGAATTAATAAGATAAACAGATTTGAAATGAGGCTTGTAGGCATTAGATAAACAGGAGGAAATAGAAAGGCTTTATTGTTGGGGCAAAATAGTATAAACAGAGTTGTGGAAAATTAAATGTCTCAAGATCAAAAGATTGAAACAGTTGCCTTGAGTTCAAGAGGTAGAACAAAAGTAAAAATGATTGCCACATACTGGGATCTGATAAAGTCTAGAGGATAATTTAAAGGCCATGGTACAATTAGTTGGCTGGTAATGATGGGAAGTAATAGTTGCTTGCCATTTATTGAGTGCTTTCTGTGTGTCAGTTACTGATCTAAGTATACTACATTTAATCTGCAAATAACCCTAGAAAGTTGGTATTATTATCATCATCATCATCATCATTTTACACATGAGAAACTTGAGGCACAGAGAAATTGTGTTACTCACCTGAGATCACACTCTCAGTAAGTTGCAGAACTGGGATTTAAACTCAGGCAGCTGGGTTCCAAGCCCTGTGCTTTTATGGAGCGTACTAAATCGCCTCTTAAATATTAAGAAATAAGATTATATAAGGAGGATGGTACTAACTTATGAAGGAATCTTAAAACAGAGGAATTTGAACTTGATACAGGAGACTCTCAATAAATGTTTGATTTTTTTAAGTTGAATTGACTTGAAATATTTATTGCAAAAATGTTTATTGAGTGCCAGCTATGTATGTGTCAGCCATTGCAGTGAGGATATAAGGACGAGTGTGGCAGAACCTGCAGGTTGTCCCTCCACAGCTGCCTGTCCTTTCTTCTGAAGTAATAGCATTTTAGGCTGGGCTCATGTTCATCTAATAAAGACTACATCTCCCAGCCCTTCCTGAAAGCTGGAGTGGCTGTATAACTAACTAAGTTCAGGCCCTTGGGATGTAAGTAGAAGTATCTTTGTAGCGACTTGTTGGAACTGGGCTTAAGTGATAGGTGGTATATAACCTTTGTTCTCTCTCTTTTTTTTTCTTTTCTCTTTTGATTTGGTCCTTTCCTCAGTCTTACAGGCTGTGAAATGCCAAAGGGAAAGGTGTTAAAAGGAAGAGAATAGAATCTTTTTGAATGGAAATTCTTATAAAGGATTAGGTAGAAGCCTGCTACAATGGCAGATGAAGGAGAAAACTGTCATAGGAATTAAAATTTGGTGGGGGCAGTAAGAATACCAAAGATTTGTGGAAAGCTGTTTTTTAGATTAGTAATGCTCAGTTGGTGAATGTGAATCTGTTGATCCTGGAGCAGCAAACACCCCCCACTCCCAACCTGGCATTCTCAGGAATTTCAAACTCCTAAAGTTGATTGGCCAGAAAGGGCCATGATTATCTATTTGAAATATAAGCAAAGCTTGGGAGGAAGGTGGCAACATGGCTTTCAAGTTACACAGGAGCCCTCTTTTATTTTCTTGCTTTTAACCCCATGATGCTATTATTTTTATTTCTTTTAAATTTTTGAATAGACAATTTTCCAGAGAAGTTTTAGGTTCATAGTTTTAGGTTCACAGCCTCCCCCACTATCAACATCAGACATCAAAGTGGTACATTTGTTACAGTTGATGAACTTACACTGATACATAGTAATCACCAAAGTCCATAGTGTACATTGGAATCCACTCTTAGTTTTGTACCTTTTATGAGTGTGGATGTATAACAACATGTATCCACCACTGTAGTATCATACAAAATAGTTTAACTGCCCTAAGAATCCTACATGCTCTGCCTTTTCATCCTTCCCTCCCCGCCCCCGCGACCCCTGACAACCACTGATCTTTCTTCTGCCTCCATAATTTTGCATTTTCTAGAATATTGACGTAGTTGGACTCATATAGTATGTAGCCTTTTCAGATTGGCTTCTTTCACTTAGTATTATGAATTTGAAGTACTTCCATGTGTTTTCATTTCTTGATAGCTCATTTCTTCTTAGCACTGAATAATAGTCCACTGTCTGGATTATTTATTTATTTATTTATTTTAATTGGTATATAATTGATTTACAATGTTGTGATAGTTTCCGCTGTACAAAGAAGTGAATCAGCTATATGTATACATATATTTATTATTTATCCATTCACCTACTGAAGGACATCTTGGTTGCTTCCACATTTCTGTAATTATGAATAAAGCTGTTGTAAACATACATGTGCAAGTTTTGTGTGGACATAATTTTTCATCTCCTTTGAGTAAATAACAAGGAGTGTGATCACCAGATCATATGGTTAAGAGAATGTTTAGTTTTGTGAGAAACCACCAAATTGTCTTCCAAAGTGGCCATGTCATTTTGCATTCCTGCCAGAAGTGACTGAGAATTCCTGTGGCTCCACGTTTTTGTCAGCAGTTGGTGTTGTCAGTATTCTGGATTTTAGTCATTCTACTAGGTGTGTAGTGGTATCTCGTTTTAATTTGCATTTCCCTGGTGATTTATGATGTGGAGCATCTTTTCATATACTTATTTGCTATCTGTATATCTTCTTTGTTGAGGTATGTGTTTAGGTCTTTTGCCCATTTTTAAAATTGGGTTGTTCATTTCCCTATCATGCTATTATTTTGATACCTTTTTCTAAGTCCCTTAGAATCAGATTGACTGTTAGAATCCTGTCTCCATCATTTAATAACTGTGACTTTGTGAAAGTTAAATAAGCTCTTTGTGCCTCAGGTTCCTTCTTGGTAAAAGAAGGGTTAATAATGTGTGGTGGTTAAATGAATTGATACATATAAAGGGCTTGGAGTAGGGCCTGACCTGTAGTAAGTACTTAATAAATGTTAGTACATGGTATTTATTATTACATCATTTCATATAGTCATCATCAATCGCTGCTTTTTACTGAATTCCCTATAGAAAGCTTCTGCTAAACTTAGTCACACTAATTTGTGTATGATTTTTAGGGATATTTATATTTTCAGTCTTTATTGAATTTTAAAAATCACATTGGTACATGAGCATATTCTCCTGGTAAAATATTCAATAAATACACAAGTATATCTAGTTAAAAATGAAAGTTCCCCTGCATGTAACACCCCCTCCCCCTACTTCCTCTTCTCTTTACAGATGTTAAATACTGTTAACAGTTAGTAGTAGGTTGAGGCTGAGCAGATAGGCCTGAGATGTTCCATATCAAAACTATTTTAAAATCTGAAATCTCCTGGCAGCTGTTCTCATCTAGAGTCTGTTTTAGTAGAGAAGTTTCATGAAGCTCTGCAGTGTTAATCTATTGTACTCTCCTCAGGACTTCTTTATTGGTCAGATTCCCAGACTAAGACCTACTGCTCTTTAACTACTTCTTCAGTTTGTGGTAGTCAAGGTATTTAGTTTTTGATTTTAGCACTTGTATGCTAAGAATGTCCACCTTATTTAAGAAGGTGCTCAGCTTAAGTGGTGTGGAAGGTGATCCCATAGGTCACTCAAGGTTGGGGTGGAGTTGTGGTGGCAACCCTAACCTGCCCATATTGACGTTTTCTATATAGGGCATTGATTCTTGACCTCTTAGGGTTTGTGGGCTCCACTGAAACATGATTGTAGGGATAGGAGGGATCTATCAGTGCTCTCTGCCATCCTCCTGTTTCTGATAACAGGATCTGGGAAAGGTAAGGAGACCTGGAGATGCCTTACAACCTTTCAGCTCTAACTCAGAGCCTACTGGCTAGGTACTGTTCAGTAAGGATCCCAGTTGAGATGCAGAAAATTGTATGCAGCTTGCTTTGAGAACGATAGGGCTAAAGTACTTTGAAGGGTAATTTAAAATTTTATTTCTCTTAGGTTTTACTTACAATTGAAATTATTTTAAAATTTTATTTAAAGAAATGTAAAATCATATACTCAAATAATTATTTCTTGAAAATTTCCACCTTTATATTAAAATCCTGGGTAGTATATAATAATCATTGTAACATATTCAAAAGAAGAATACAGGTAAAAAGTGAAATCTCCTTCTCCTCATACATTGTTTACTAATTCACACATTTAAAAAAAAGAAATGAGCTTACAATAGACTTAGTATATTTTGGATATCTTTCTGTGACAATTCTGTGGCAGCATAATACCACATAACTTATTGAACTTTTTCGTTATTGTTAGATGTTTGGATTCCCCCCTCCCGTGAAAGCAAATCCAATGTGTGTGTTCTTGTATTTTCATATATTGGTGGGTATTTATCTGGGACACATTTTTGCAGGTGGATCACTGGATCATTGTGTACCTTTACTTTAAAATTTGGTTAAAATTTTTAAAGTTCTAATAGAGTTAAATGTCAATTTCTAGATTTTTTGGGGGGTCACTAATGCTCAAACTGGTTTTGTTAGAGATGAAAAATGTTTCATTGAACAATGAAAGATGTTTATCAAATAGAATATTGTAGGTAGAAACTCCCAAGGAATTTCTGCATAGTTGAGTTTCAGGTAGATGAAGATGTAAGGATAGTTAATCTCACAAAATAATGGCTAATACTTACGTTTTCATTTTAATTAAAAATTAAGTGGAAATAATTTCTGAAAGACTTGGTGTTTTGGTAAGCAGCTACATCATTTTAAGCTGCTTCCTAGTGAGAAATGTAATATAGTTAATGTTCTGATTTAAAAAATAGTGAATACACATGGTTAAAATTTACAGTTTCAGAAGGTCTGTATCTTCTGCATAGAGCCCTGCTCCCATTCCACCCCAGCCTGCAGAAGAACTACTCAGCTTAGTTATTCAGAGGGTGGTTTCCCAATTTGTCATTACATATCCATGTACTTTTTTTGTCTTTTTTCTTTTTTTAAAATTTATTTATTTTTATTTTTGGCTGCATTGGGTCTTCGTTGCTGCACGCGGGCTTTCTCTAGTTGCGGCGAGCAGGAACTACTCTTTGTTGAGGTGCGTGGGCTCTAGGCGTGCAGGCTTCAGTAGTTGTGGCACGTGGGCTCAGTAGATGTGGCTCACGGGCTCTAGAGCGCAGGCTCAGTAGTTGTGGTGTATGGGCTTAGTTGCTCTGCAGCATGTGGGATCTTCCTGGACCAGGGCTCGAATCCATGTCTCCTGCATTCTCAGGCAATTCCCAATGACTGTGCCACCAGGAAAGCCCCTCTTTTTTCTTGAGGTATAGTTGATTTACGATATTAAAATCAGATGTACAACATAGTGATTCACAATTTTTAAAGGCTCTACTCCATTTATAGTTATTATAAAATATTGGCTATATTCCCTATGCTGTGCAATATATCCTTGTACCTTATTTATTTTATACATAGTAGTTTGTACTTCTTAATGCCCTACCCCTATCTTGCCTCTCTCCTCTTCCCTTCCACTATTGGTGAGCACTGGTTTGTTCTCTGTATCTGTGAGTCTTTTTTTTTTTTTTTTTGTATATTCACTAATTTGTTTTATTCTTTAGATTCCACTTATAAGTGGTATCATACAGTGTTCGTCTTTCTCTGTCTGACTTATTTCACTTAGCATAATGCTCTCCAAGTCCATCCATGTTGCTGCAAATGGTAAAATTTTGTTCTTTTTCATGGCTGAGTAGTAGTTACCACATCTTTATCCATTCATCTGTTGATGGACCCTTAGGTTGTATCCATATCTTGGCAATTGTAAATGATGCTGCTATGAACATAGGGGTGCAGGTATCTTTTCGAATTAGTGGTTTTTTTTTTAACATCTTTATTGGAGTATAATTGCTTTACAATGGGGTGTTAGTTTCTGCTTTATAACAAAGTGAATCAGCTATACATATATCCCCATATATCTTCCCTATTGCATCTACCTCCCTCCCACCCTCCCTATCCCACCTCTCTAGGTGGCCACAAAGCGCCGAGCCGATCTCCCGTGCTATGCGGCTGCTTCCCGCTAGCTATCGGTTTCACATTTGGTAGTGTATATATGTCCATGCCACTCTCTCACGTCGTCCCAGTGGTTTTTTTTTTTTTTTTCCGGATGTATGCCCAGGAATGGAATTTCTGGGTCATATGGTAGCTCTATTTTTAGTTTTTTGAGGAACCTCCATATTCTTTTCCACAGTGGCTGTACCAATTTACATTCCCACCAACAGTGTAGGAGCGTTTCCTTTTCTCCGCATCTCACTGAGATTTGTTATTTATGGTCTTTTTGCATATCCATGTACTTTTATTCTTCTTGTATTTAACCATTTTACTGCTCACTTGTATCTCTGCTAATGTGAACATATAAAGGGAAAGGGAAGATCCTGATCATGTCTGGTAGATGATGAGTTAATTGAAAAAGTTGTTTAAAGTAGGGAATCATGAAAGCGTAACACAAATACACCTTTTAACATGTTAACTTGAAATCTATGTGCATCTTTATTTACCAAGCTTTTGATGTAGGGCCAAGGCCTTATGGCATTCTATATATTGGTCTTTCTTGCAAACACCTCACCTATAATGCTTCATTTTAGATTTTTTAGTACACTTAAAATAATAACTTAAAGCTTTTGTTTTTTAACATCTTTATTGGGGTATAATTGCTTTACAATGGTGTATTAGTTTCTGCTTTATAACAAAGTGAATCAGCTATACATATACGTATGTCCCAATATCTCCTCTCTCTTGCCTCTCCCTCCCACCCTCCCTATCCCACCCCTCTGATGGTCACAGAACACTGAGCTGATCTCTCTGTGCTATGTGGCTGCTTCCCACTAGCAATTTGTTTTACATTTGGTAATGTATGTATGTCCACTCTCTCACTTCGTCCCAGCTTACCCTTCACCCTCACCGTGTCCTCAAGTACATTCTCTACATCTGCGTCTTTATTCCTGTCCTGCCGCTAGGTTCTTCAGAACCAGTATTTATTTATTTTTTTAAGATTCCATATATATGTGTGAGCATATGGTATTTGTTTTTCTCTTTCTGACTTCACTCTGTATGACAGTCTCTAGGTCCATCCACCTTGCTACAAATAACTCAATTTCGTTTCATTTTATGGCTGAGTAATATTCCATTGTCTATATGTGCCACATTTTCTTAATCCATTCATCTGTCGATGGACACTTAGGTTGCTTCCATGTCCTGGCTATTGTAAATAGAGCTGCACTGAACATTGTTGTACATGACTCTTTTTGACTCAGGGTATATGCCCAGTAGTGGGATTGCTGGGTCGTATGGTAGTTCTATTTTTAGTTTTTTAAGGCACTTCCATACTGTTCTCCATAGTGGCTGTATCAATTTACATTCCCACTAACAGTGTAGGAGGGTTCCCTTTTCTCCACACCCTCTGCAGCATTTATAGTTTGTAGATTTTTTGATGGCCATTTTGACTGGTGTGAGGTGATAACTCATTTTGGCTTTGACTTGCATTTTTCTAATGATTGGTGATGTTGAGCATCCTTTCATGTGTTTGTTGGAAATCTGTTTTATCTTCTTAGGAGAAATGTCTGTTTAGGTCTTCAGAACATTTTTGGATTAGGTTGTTTCTTTTTTTGATATTGAGCTGCATGAGCTGCTTGAAAATTTTGGAGATTAATGCTTTGCCAGTTGCTTCATTGGCAAATATTTCCTCCCATTCTGAGGGTTGTCTTTTCGTCTTGTTTATGGTTTCCTTTGCTGTGCAGAAGCTTTTAAGTTTCATTAGGTCCCATTTGTTTCTTTTTGTTTTTATTTCCATTTCTCTAGGAGGTGGGTCAAAAAGGATCTTGCTGTGATTTATGTTATAGAGTGTTCTGCCTATGTTTTCCTCTAAGAGATTTATAGTGCCAGGCCACAGATTTCAGTCTTTAATCCATTTGGAGTTTATTTTTGTGTGTGGTGTGAGGGAGTGTTCTAATTTCATTCTTTTACATGTAGCTGTCCAGTTTTCCCAGCACCACTTATTGAAGAGGCTGTCTTTTCTCCATTGTATATTCTTGCCTCCTTTATCAAAAATAAGGTGACCATATGTGCATGGGTTTATCTCTGGGCTTTCTATCTGGTTCCATTGATCTATATTTCTGTTTCTGTGTCAGTATCGTACTGTTTTTTTTTTGTTTGTTTGTTTTACATCTTTATTGGAGTATAATTGCTTTACAGTGGTGTGTTAGTTTCTGCTTTATAACAAAGTGAATGAGTTATACATATACATATGCTCCCATATCTCTTCCCTCTTGCGTCTCCCTCCCTCTCACCCTCCCTATCCCACCCCTCTAGGTGGTCACAAAGCACCGAGCTGATCTCCCTGTGCTATGTGGCTGCTTCCCACTAGCTATCTATTTTACGTTTGGTAGTGTATATATGTCCATGCCACTCTCTCGCTTTGTCACAGCTTATCCTTCCCCGTCCCCACATCCTCAAGTCCATTCTCTAGTAGGTCTGTGTCTTTATTCCTGTCTTACCCCTAGGTTCTTCATGACATTATTTTTTTTTAAATTCCATATATATGTGTTAGCGTACGGTATTTGTCTTTCTCTGTCTGACTTACTTCACTCTGTATGACAGACTCTAGATCCATCCACCTCGTTACAAATAGCTCAATTACGTTTCTTTTTATGCCTGAGTAATATTCCATTGTATATATGTGCCACATCTTTATCCATTCATCCGATGATGGACACTTAGGTTGTTTCCATGTCCGGGCTATTGTAATTAGAGCTGCAGTGAACATTTTGGTACATGACTGTTTTGAATTATGGTTTTTTCAGGGTGTATGCCCAGTAGTGGAATTGCTGGTTCATATAGCATTTCTATTTGTAGTTTTTTTAAGGAACCTCCATACTGTTCTCCATAATGGCTGTACCAATTCACATTCCCACCAGCAGTGCAAGAGTGTTCCCTTTTCTCCACACCCTCTCCAGTATTTATTGTTTCTAGATTTTTTGATGATGGCCATTCTGACTGGTGTGAGATGATATCTCATTGTAGTTTTGATTTGCATTTCTCTAATGATTAATGATGTTGAGCATTCTTTCATGTGTTTGTTAGCAGTCTGTATATCTTCTTTGGAGAAATGTCTATTTAGTTCTACTGCCCATTTTTGGATTGGGTTGTTTGTTTTTTTGTTATTGAGCTGCATGAGCTGCTTATAAATTTTGGAGATTAATCCTTTGTTAGTTGCTTCATTTGCAAATCTTTTCTCCCATTCTGAGGGTTGTCTCTTGGTCTTGTTTATGGTTTCCATTGCTGTGCAAAAGCTTTGAAGTTTCATTAGGTCCCATTTGTTTATTTTTGTTTTTATTTCCATTTCGCTAGGAGGTGGGTCAAAAAGGATCTTGCTGTGATTTATGTCATAGAGTGTTCTGCCTATGTTTTCCTCTAAGAGTTTGATAGTTTCTGGCCTTACATTTAGGTCTTGAATCCATTCTGAGCTGATTTTTGTGTATGGTGTTAGGGAGTGATCTAATCTCATACTTTTACATGTACCTGTCCAGTTTTCCGAGCACCACTTATTGAAGAGGCTGTCCTTTCTTCACTGGACATTCATGCCTCCTTTATCAAAGATAAGATGACCATATGTGCGTGGGTTTATCTCTGGGCTTTCTATCCAGTTCCATTGATCTGTATTTCTGTTTTTGTGCCAGTACCATACTGTCTTGATTACTGTAGCTTTGTAGTATAGTCTGAAGTCAGGGAGCCTGATTCCTCCAGCTCCATTTTTCGTTCTCAAGATTGCTTTGGCTATTTCGGTTCTTTTGTGTTTCCATACAAATTGTGAAGTTTTTTTTTCTAGTTTTGGGAAAAATGCCAGTGGTAGTTTGATAGGGGTTGCATTGAATTTGTAGATTGCTTTGGGTAGTAGAGTCATTTTCACAATGTTGATTCTTCCAATCCAAGAACATGGTATATCTCTCCATCTATTTGTATCATCTTTAATTTCTTTCATCAGTGTCTTATAATTTTCTGCATACAGGTCTTTTGTCTCCTTAGGTAGGTTTATTCCTAGATATTTTATTCTTTTTGTTGCAATGGTAAATGGGAGTGTTTTCTTGATTTCACTTTCAGATTTTTCATCATTAGTGTATAGGAATGCAAGAGATTTCTGTGCATTAGTTTTGTATCCTGCTAGTTTACCAAATTCATTGATTAGCTCTAGTAGTTTTCTGGTAGCATCTTTAGGGTTCTCTTTGTGTAGTATCATGTCATCTGCAAACAGTGACAGCTTTACTTCTTCTTTTCTGATTTGGATTCCTTTTATTTCTTTTTCTTCTCTGATTGCTGTGGCTAAAACTTCCTAAACTATGTTGAATAAGAGTGGTAATAGTGGGCAACCTTGTCTTGTTCTTGATCTTAGTGGAAATGGTTTCAGTTTTCCACCATTGAGGATGATGTTGGCTGTGGGTTTGTCATATATGGCCTTTATTATGTTGAGGTAAGTTCCCTCTATGCCTACTTTCTGCAGGGTTTTTATCATAAATGGGTGTTGAATTTTGTCGAAAGCTTTCTCTGTATCTATTGAGATGATCATGTGGTTTTTCTCCTTCAGTTTGTTAATATGGTGTATCATGTTGATTGATTTGCGTATATTGAACAATCCTTGCAGTCCTGGAATAAACCCCACTTGATCATGGTGAATGATCCTTTTAATGTGCTGTTGGATTCTGTTTGCTAGTATTTTGTTGAGGATTTTTGTATCTGTGTTCATCAGTGATATTGGCCTGTAGTTTTCTTTCTTTGTGACATCCTTGTCTGGTTTTGGTATCATGGTGATGGTGGCCTCATAGAATGAGTTTGGGAGTGTTCCTCCCTCTGCTATATTTTGGAAGAGTTTGAGAAGGATAGGTGTTAGGTCTTCTCTAAATGTTTGATAGAATTCGCCTGTGAAGCCATCTGGTCCTGGGCTTTTGTTTGTTGGAAGATTTTTAATCACAGTTTCAATTTCAGTGCTTGTGATTGGTCTGTTCATATTTTCTATTTCTTCCTGATTCAGTCTTGGCAGGTTGTGCATTTCTAAGAATTTGTCCATTTCTTCCAACTTGTCCATTTTATTGGCATAGAGTTGCTTGTAGTAATCTCTCATGACCTTTTGTATTTCTGCAGTGTTAGTTGTTACTTCTCCTTTTTCATTTTTAATTCTATTGATTTGAGTCTTTTCCCTTTTTTTCTTGATGAGTCTGGCTAATGGTTTATCAATTTTGTTTATCATCTGAAAGAACCAGCTTTTAGTTTTATTGATCTTTGCTATCATTTCCTTCATTTCTTTTTCATTTATTTCTGATCTCATTTTTATGATTTCTTTCCTTCTAACTTTGGGGTCTTTTTGTTCTTCTTTCTGTAATTGCTTTAGGTGCAAGGTTAGGTTGTTTATTCGAGATGTTTCCTGTTTCTTAAGGTAGGATTGTATTGCTATAAACTTCCCTCTTAGAACTGCTTTTGCTGCATCCCATAGGTTTTGGGTCATCATGTCTCCTTTGTCATTTGTTTCTCGGTATTTTTTTATTTCCTCTTTGATTTCTTCGGTGATCACTTTGTTATTAAGTAGTGTATTGTTTAGCCTCCATGTGTTTGTATTTTTTACAGATCTTTTCCTCTAATTGATATCTAGTCTCATAGCGTTGTGGTCGGAAAAGATACTTGATACAATTTCAATCTTCTTAAATTTACCAAGGCTTGATTTGTGACCCAAGATATGATCTATCCTGGAGAATGTTCCATGAGCACTTGAAAAAAATGTGTATTCTGTTGTTTTTGGATGGCATGTCCTATAAATGTCAATTAAGTCCATCTTGTTTAATGTATCATTTAAAGCTTGTGTTTCTTTATTTATTTTCATTTTGGATTATCTGTGCATTGTTGAAAGAGGGGTGTTAAAGTCCCCTACTATGAATGTGTTACTGTCGATTTCCCCTTTTATCGCTGTTAGTATTTGCCTTATGTATTGAGTTGCCCCTTTGTTGGGTGCATAAATATTTACAATTGTTATATCTTCTTCTTGGATCAATCCCTTGATCATTATGTAGTGTCCTTCTTTGTCTCTTCTAATAGTCTTTATTTTAATGTCTGTTTTCTCTGATATGAGAATTGCTACTCCAGCTTTCTTTTGATTTACATTTGCATGGAATATCTTTTTCCATACCCTTACTTTCAGTCTGTATGTGTCTCTAGGTCTGAAGTGGGTCTCTTGTAGACAGCATTTATATGGGTCTTGTTTTTGTATCCATTCAGCCAATCTGTGTCTTTTGGTGGGAGCATTTAGTCCATTTACATTTAAGGTAATTATCGATATGTATGTTCCTATTCCCATTTTCTTAATTGTTTTTGGTTCATTATTGTAGGTCTTTTCCTTCTCTTGTGTTTCTTGCCTAGAGAAGTTTCTTTAGCATTTGTTGTAAAGCTCGTTTAGTGGTGCTGAACTCTCTCAGCTTTTGCTTGTCTGTAAAGGTTTTAATTTCTCCATCAAATCTGAATGAGATCCTTGCTGGGTAGAGTAATCTTGGTTGCAGGTTTTTCTCCTTCATCACTTTAAATATGTCCTGCCAGTCCCTTCTGGCTTGCAGAGTTTCTGCTGAAAGATCAGCTGTTAACCTTATGGGGATTCCCTTGTGTGTTATTTGTTGTTTTTCCCTTGCTGCTTTTAATATATTTTCTTTGTATTTAATTTTTGACAGTTTGATTAGTATGTGTCTGGGCGTAATTCTCCTTGGATTTATCCTGTATGGGACTCCCTGTGCTTCCTGGACTTGATTAACTATTTCCTTTCCCATATTAGGGAAGTTTTCAACTATAATCTCTTCAAATATTTTCTCAGTCCCTTTGTTTTTCTCTTCTTCTTCTGGAACCCCTATAATTCGAATGTTGGTGCGTTTAATGTTGTCCCATAGGTCTCTGAGACTGTCCTCAGTTCTTTTCATTCTTTTTTCTTTATTCTGCTCTGCAGTAGTTATTTCCACTATTTTATCTTCCAGGTCGCTTATCTGTTCCTCTGCCTCAGTTATTCTACTACTGATCTCTTCTAGAGTATTTTTAATTTCAGTTTTTGTGTTGTTCATCGTTGCTTGTTTCCTCTTTAGTTCTTCTAGGTCCTTGTTAAATGTTTCTTGCATTTTCTCTATTCTATTTCCAAGATTTTAGATCATCTTTACTATCATTATTCTGAACTCTTTTTCAGGTAGACTGCCTATTTCCTCTTCATTTGTTAGGTCTGGTGGGTTTTTATCTTGCTCCTTCATCTGCTTTGTGTTTTTCTGTCTTCTCATTTTGCTTATCTTACTGTGTTTGGGGTCTCATTTTTGCAGGCTGCATATTCATAGTTCCCGTTGTTTTTGGTGTCTGCCCGCAGTGGGTAAGGTTGGTTCAGTGTGCTGTGTAGGCTACCTGGTCGAGGGGACTGGGGCCTGTGTTCTGGTGGATGAGGCTTGATCTTGTCTTTCTGGTGGGTAGAACCACGTCCGGTAGTGTTTTTTAGCGTGTCTGTGACCTTATTATGATTTTAGGCAGCCTCTCTGCTAATAGGTGTGGTTGTGTTCCTGTCTTGCTAGTTGTTTGGCATGGGGCGTCCACCGCAGGAGCTTGCTGGCCATTGGGTGGAGCTGGTACTTAGCGTTGAGGTGGAGATCTCTGGGAGAGCTTTCACCATTTGATATTACATGGAGCCGGGAGGTCTCTGGTGGACCAGTGTCCTGAACTCGGCTCTCCCACCTTAGAGGCACAGGCCTGACACCCAGCTGGAGCACCAAGACCCTGTCAAGCACACAGCTCAGAAGAAAAGGGAGAAAAAAAGAAAGAAAGAAAAAATAGTTATTAAAATAATTAAAAATTATTAAAAATAAAAAAAATTTAGGGCTTCCATGGTGGCGCAGTAGTTGAGAGTCCGCCTGCCGATGCAGGGGACACGGGTTCGTGCCCCGGTCCGCGAGGATCCCACGTGCTTTGGAGCGGCTGGGCCTGTGAGCCATGGCCTCTGAGCCTGCGCTCCGCAATGGGAGAGGCCACAAAAGTGACAGGGGCCCGCGTACCACACACACACACACAAATTTAAAAGTAATAGAAAGAAAGAAAGAGGAGAGCAAACAAACCAAAAAACAAATCCACCAATGTTAACAAGCCCTAAAAACTATACTAAAGAAGAAAATAAAAACCAACAAAAAATGGACAGAACAGTAGGACAAATGGTAAAAGTAAAGCTATACAGGCAAAATCAACAGAGAAGCATACACATACACAGTCACAAAAAGAGAAAAAGTAAAAATATATATATATATAAAAAATAAAAAAGGAAGAGAGCAATGAAATCAATAAACAAATCTACCAGTGATAATAAACTAAATACTAAACTATGTTAAACATAAAATCAGAAACAAATTAGATGCAGAAAGCAAACCCCAAGTCTACAGTTGCTCCCAAGGTCCACCACCTCAATTTTGGGATGATTCGTTGTCTATTCAGGTATTCCAGAGATGCAGGGTACATCAAGTTGATTGTGGAGATTTAATCCGCTGCTCCTGAGGTTGCTGGGAGAGATTTCCCTTTCTCTTTTTTGTTTGCACAGCTCCTGGGGTTCAGCTTTGGATTGGCCCCGCCTCCGTGTGTAGGTCACCTTGGGGTGTCTGTTCTTTGCTGTGACAGGACGGGGTTAAAGCAGCAGCTGATCAGGGGGCTCTGGCTCACTCAAGCCAGGGGGAGGGAGGGGTACGGATGCGGGGCGAGACTGCGGCGGCAGAGGTTGGCGGGACGTTGCACCAGCCTGAGGTGGTGCCGTGTGTTCTCCCGTGGAAGTTGTCCGTGGATCACGGGACCCTGGCAGTGGTGGGCTTCACAGGCTCCCAGGGGGGCAGGTGGGGATAGTGACCTGTGCTTGCACACAGGCTTCTTGGTGGCTGCAGCAGCAGCCTTAGCGTTTCACGCCCATCTCTGGTGTTTGTGCTGATAGCCTCGGCTCGCGCCTGTCTCTGGAGCTTGTTTAGGCGGTGCTCTGAATCCCCTCTCCTCGCACACCCCAAAACAATGGTCTGTTGCCTCTTAGGCAGGTCCAGACTTTTTCCCGGACTCCCTCCCAGCTAGCTGTGGCGCACTAGCCCTCTTCAGGCTGTGTTCACGCTGCCAACCCCAGTCCTCTCCCTGGGATCTGACCTCCAAAGCCCAAGCCTCAGCTCCCAGCCCTGCCCTGCCCTGGTGGGTGAGCAGACAAGCCTCTTGGCCTGGTGAGTGCTGGTTGGCACCGATCCTCTGTGCGGGAATCTCTCCGCTTTGCTCTTTGCACCCTTGTTGCTGTGCTCTCTTCCGTGGCTCCGAAGCTCCCCCCCTCCGCCACCTGCAGTCTCTGCTCGCGAGGGGGCTTCTAGTGTGGGAAACTTTTCCTCCTTCACAGCTCCCTCCCAGATGTGCATGTCCCGTCCCTATTTTTTGTCCCTGTTTTTCCTTTTTTCTTTTGCCCTACCCAGGTATGTGGGGAGTTTCTTGCCTTTTGGGAATTCTGATGTCTTCTGCCAGCATTCAGTAGGTATTCTGTAGGAGTTGTTCCACATGTAGATGTATTTCTGATGTATTTGTGGGGAGGAAGGTGATCTCCATGTTTTACTCCTTTGCCATCTTGAAGGTCTCCCAACACCTTAAATCTTTAAATGTGGTACAGAACTGTATACAGTCTTGCCCCTTGCCAGTTTCTAAGGAATCGACTCTTCCTCTGGTTTTCTGTCATCAAGTTAAGCTGACTTTTTAGTTTCTGAAACTTGCCTTAGGACTTTTCCACATGCTGTTCCCACAACCCAAAATGATCTTTTCTTCAAATCTTTGAATGAAGAATCTTATCTGAAATGCGCTATTCTTAGAGAGGCATCCTTAATATTCCCTTAGTATTCCAATTTAAAGCAGGATTACCCCCCTCCCCCCACCTACTAATATGACCTTATTGTTTTCCTTCATTCTACTTGCCACACTTGATAAGTATATATTAGTATGTTTGTTGAATTTCTGCCTTTTCATAAGACTGAAGGTGGTTTGAAGGCAAGGGTCATATCTGTTAGGTTTATCATGTTATAATAGCGTGTGCTTAGAGCAGTGCCTGTATAAAATAAACTTAAATATTTGTTGACTTAATTAATCAAATGTTTATCAATTGCATATGTGTCAGGTACTGTGGGGGCATTAATTAATAAAATGCCACTTAGTCACCTTATTGGTAGCCTATAGTATATTTTTAAATGGAAATGTGTACATTCAAGTATGCATCATATTTAATAAAATATAGGACCTTAAAAATTTTCAGATGATAATATTAGAGAATATGCAAATTTTATACTGAAATAAATAGAACCCTTTTTAAAACATGGGAGAAAATGTTGCTTATCCTTTGAAAAGTAGTCATTTTTTATTGACACTGTCTTGAGAATTCTGATCATCTTGTGGAAAGCTTTGAAAAGCTGGGAAGATCATAAACATTGTAGCCTTTTCTCCCCCTGAAGTAATTAAGATTTTCTTTGTGACTCTGCATAATGTAGTTATACTTGCCCTCTGGAGAACCAAATAGGTTTAAAGTATAGTACTAGAAGTAGAGCATGGATAATTAAAGCTAAACTAATACACTGCAATTCTGATTTGTTGTATCTTAAGATCTGTTGTCCTTAATAAAATGTACTGGGATAAACAGAATGGCAGGCATCATTTGTAAAGGTTTTTAATCATAGTTTTGTTTTTGAATGACCAGAAATTCTCAGATTTGAAAGGGTATGCTTCATATAAGAGAACTGTGTGCAGTAAGTGTTCAGCTTTTGTCTTTATATTAAGTTTATGGAATGTGGTTTCTTGACTGTGGGTGAGTGAATTAGCCTTTCAAATCCCATTATAGTTGTAAAGTGGATTTGGGTTTGGTATTTGTATGGGTTGTCTAATGTAATTAACGTATTAACATTTCTTCTGTGTTGACATGATCTGGCTAGAGAGAAATTATTTTCGTCTTTGAAATGTGTAAGTTTAACCCATTCGTTGATTCATTCATTCAACAAATGTGATATTGTCAGGTGGTGTACTATGTTCTTGACATTTTCCTAGGAGCTGGAAATAAAAGATGAATAGATGTATAGTTGCTGTCTGGGAGGAATTAGTTGTAATTGATGAGATAGACACATAAATAATTATGTGGTATGATAAATGCTAAAATAGGAATATAAATTAATGTAGAATGTTGTAGAAGCACTGTAGAGGGAGTGATCTACTCTTTCTGGAAGTATTGGAGAAAATTTTCAGATTTGTTAGCCAGAAAAATCCAACTGTTGGGATTTTACCTTCCCAAATTTGTATAAAATAGGGCTTCTTAAGCTACCTGCAAAGAGCGTCAAAGGCAGAGGAAAGTAGGTTGGAAGTTTAGAATATGCCTCTGAGCAGCTTGAAAATTTCTTAAATTCTCTGTTATATCTTAATAATTCATGTGAATGTTGCATTCTTTTGCATACTGATTATGTAAATATACTAATATTTTACTACCAGAAAAGAAAAAAACAATTCCTGCTGGTCTATTAATTTTGGAAAACTGGGGTGAATGAAGAGAGCTGACACTGCGTTTGAGACACCTTCATTGTCTTGGTGTATCCCCAGCATGTCTCAGTTTGTGCCTGGGGGTATATGTATACTGGTTGGGAAAAAACTGATCAGTCTAATCATGGAACATTGCAGTCTTCTTCCTCCTTTCCCTCCCACATTCCTGTTGCTTTCTTTCTCCTTTTCTTTACTCTGGTCTTGTAATTGCTTGGTATGCTATGATCATTTTGCTTACTGCCCTGCAGGTCTTTATGAGCCACTGAATAGTGTACAATACTACAAGATGTTTGGGGCATAAGCAGGGGATGTTCCTGGAATAGCAGAGAAAAGCCAAGTCAGAGCATTCAATATACAAGGAAAGGATCAGATTTGGGACATCAAAGTTAGCAAAAGTCTAGGAAGGCGGGTATATTAATAAAGGGAAAGAAGATGGGCCAGACTATAAAGTTTGGGTTTAGAATGTAGGACTGAGCGCATTGGTAAAAGTCCAATTTCATAGCAGCAACAAAGCTAGTGGTGTCGACTTAACTTTTTTCCAAAGTGGTCAGGGTATTAGACCAAATGGTCTGAAGATTTCATAGATTGAGTAGTGCATATTTAAAACCAGATTATCTTTGAAACTTTGTAGTTAAACATCAAAAGGAATTATGTTACTGGCTTATTTTGTAGGTGATAATACTCCTCCCTGTGGATCTCTTGATTTTGTTAAGTGTGTTTCATTAATGACAGCTGCTTGATCTCTAACCTCCTCTATTTCTCTAACTCTGCTGTACATGTCAGTTGGAGTTTCAGAAGGGTCTGATGAAGTCACTTCTCCAGCTTTCCAGGTTCTTAACTCATTGAGAACAGAAAAAAGGAGCCAAATGTGGGACAAAATACAAGTGTTGAGCTTTAGTACTAGTAAGGATGGGTTGGGAAATGTAGTAAGGATTCCAGTATTGCATTCTTCCTAGCAAGAAGGGAAAGCCCCCTCACAGAAGTAAGAGAACAGAAGAGTAGGGTTTTTTTGTTTTTGTTTTTTCAGTGCAGTGAAAACCTGCCACAGCTGGAGTTCATTCAGATGGAAACTTTGGTCAGGGAACTAGGCAGGCGTATTTTCAGCCATTTAACCTGGTCCCTTCCCTGATCACCTCCAGGCACCCAACCATTGGGCAGTCCTTGTAGGAAAGACTGCTGTAAAGTGAGATTGATTTGGTTGCTCTGAATCTGGACTCTGTATTTAATTAGCTGTATTAACTAGAACAAATTATTAAATCTTTTGAATGTATTCCTTCATTTGTAAGGTGGGAATACAGTTAGTTCAGTGATTGTTGTGAACGTAAATAACAAAAAGATAACTAAAATACCCAATACTGTTTGGTTCATAGTAAGCATTTAGTAAATAATAGTAATAAAATGATAACTGTCATTTATTCTCAACAAAATAGACCTTGAATGTTTAAATCTTTAAAAATGACAACTGCCATATTAAACACATAGTATGTGATACTTGTTACATTCCAAATTGTATTATTAATAGAAAACATGTATGCCTTCAAATTAATGTTGCTGCTTTGACCTATTCATTTCATGAAAGCAAAGACTACAGTTGTTTTTATGCTGATGTGCCCTTATATTGCAAACTTGACTGTATGAATATTATACAGACCTCCAGGTATAAGTTTTCATTTTCTTATCAGAATGAAATCTCAATAATATTCTCCACATTTTGGGTGAAGGGAGCATATGGGTCAACCATGCATTAGTGAACATCTGTTTATCTTAACTGTCTTGTGTCATTTGAAATAGGAGCTTTAATTTGTTTGAGCCAACATGTTGATATTTTGAAAGACAGGTATTATTTATATCAGCGTGTGGCAACACCCCCCCAAAGCACTGACCTGCTTTAAACTTTATGTGAATGCCTTGCACATAATTATTGTTTACTAAACATTTCTTGACTGGCCTCTTGCTGTACATTTGTTTACTCAGATGCTCAGATTAAGGGAGATCCTAAAGTACTTCATTAAGATTTGAATATGTGTAACAGGGTAAATAGTCCCTTTATCTATGGAATGAAATAAGGTTAAAACATAGGTTTAGGTGTATATAATCTGTTTGATGTTAGAAACTGTAACAAGGGTTGGGATTCTGGGTACTAAATTATGTTGTTCTTTGGATAAAGAAGTCTGGAGCTCTTCTGAGACCAGTTACTATTTACTGATTTGGTTTAAAAAATGTACATGAAGAAAGCCATTTAAGACATGGCTTTGCTGAGTTTTCTAAATTGTCTGCATTAAACCTTTCCCTTCCCCCCTTCCTCCCTTCTTCCTTCCCTCCCTCCCTCCCTTTCCCTCTCTCTCTTTCTCTATTTCTTTCACTGGTTAAGACATTTTATTTAAAGAATTTATTTTGCAGAAGTTACTCTGCATTGTGAAGTATGCTAATCTAAAATTTTGGCATTTGAAAGGTAGAAAATACTTCATAATGGAACTGAACTGAAAGGACAGCAGTTCCCCCAGGGGATTTCTAAGCGTTACTGGTTAGAAGCCACAAAGTGAAGAGATAGGTACCAGAAGTTAGTATTTAGGCTGTGGGAACATGCCTTTAACTGCATTTAGATGAAGATATTTTCATAGAAGCCAGCCTTGGTCTACTGTGATGCTCGTGGATATTGTCACTGCACAGATAGCCTTGCTCTCTGGCCACTTCTTTTCTTATTGTTAGGGCACACATGAACTTTGTACAACATGTGTAAATACATCTCTTTGTGACCTGGGGTTTGGAATACTATTGTACTTTTGTGAAGCAAGGAGGATATTGAGAATTTTTTTCTCCCAAAGCACAATGTACTGTTACTAGGTAGCTATATCTAAAACATAATAAATAGATTAGAATTTACTTCAGATGTAGTATATGAGTTTTATTTCTGGATATATCAAATATGAGTTTCATTTCTGTGTTTCTCCAACTGTTTATTTTCATCATTCTCTTGATAGAACACATTGAAATATGTTCTTGGCTTACAGAAGTTTGACGTATTTTGACAAGACTATGACAAGTTGTAAAAGGTCCCATCCTTTCATTTTTTAAACTTTCATCTTCTGGTTTGTCATAGTATCAAGTGTTACTCAAGTTGTGTGCTAGGGCTATTATGAAAGACTAGTGATATTTAGCATATTAAGAACCTATTACTTAAATGACATATATAAATAAAAAATAAAGTCAGGGACAGAGAATTTAAGCCCTGAGGCGGGCTTTGACTAATGGGAGGAAAGTTATTTGCTGATATTTGGGGGAGCGGGGGAAGTGAAGTTCAGATGTCAAGCTAACTACTCTGGTTTCTTTGCTGCTTTTTCTTGGAAACAATTTTCCATTTGTAGAACTTGGTTTAGAGGTGGTAATTTTGTTATCATATATGTGAGTTTTTATTGGAATTCCTTTGTTCAGAAGCAGGAAAGAATTCCTGCCTAATTTTTTTTTTTTACCTTTAGGGAAAAAGTACAACAAATAACATTTAGCTGTATGTTAAAAAGATAAGCTGGAGAATTTAAGTGGGGTTGGGGGGACCTTTGACTTCTTACTTTGTGCTCGGGTATTGGTTTACAGTTGTTAAATTCCCAAGTGTAAACTTTGGGAATCAAGAAGGGATTGCTTGTATAAAGTAGCATTACTGTGTTTATGACTATATATTTACTGTCTGGGCCTATTCATACCCTTTAGGAATAGTCAATTTTTATTTTGTATTTATAACTAGGCTATGTTTTTTATGGTAGAAATACTTGTTTATTTCACTGTTATCTCAGCTGTGACTTAACTAGGTTAAAAGAAAATACCTTTGGTTAAACTGAGCTCAAATTTCCCAACAATATAGTAAAATAAAAATCCTTGGGACAGCCAGAGTTTATCTTTACAACTTTACTAAATAAGTGAGACTGTCCTATTGGAGGATTTATACCAGCTTTTAACTTATTAATTGATAGAATTAGGCTGAACATTTTGTACATTTGTATTTGCTCCAAGCTTTTAGAATGAATGCTTTTTAAAAAAAAATTATTTATTTATTAATTTATTTATTGGCTGCGTTTATTGGGTCTCCGTTGCTGGGCGCAGGTTTTCTCTAGTTGTGGTAAGCGGAGGCTACTCTTCGTTGCTGTGCACGGGCTTCTCATTCCGGTGGCGGGCTTCAGTAGATGCAGCACGCGGGCTCAGTAGTTGTGGCACACAGGCTCAGTTGCTCCGAGGCATGTGGGATCTTCCTGGACCAGGGCTCGAACCCCTGTCCCCTTCATTGGCAGGCGGATTCTTAACCACTGTACCACCAGGGAAGTCCTGGAGTGCTTTTTTATATTTGAAGTTTTGACCATGGCTTTAAAATGTAACAATAGTCAGACTTTGGAACCAGTTAGATCACTTTACTCACCAGCTTTAACCTATAACCTAAAGTATTTTATAACTTCTTGGTGAGATTTGGTTTTGGCATAGAAATATAGCTCAGTATAATTAACTAGAACTTTCTTTTATGTCTTTGTTCCATCTTAATGTTTGTAAAAATCAGTACAGAGTTAAAAATTGTTATCCTGATAATTGAAGTTGTGAATGCCTGGAGTATTTGAATTCAGATAAGACTGATTTTTGTTTTGTTTATGTTAAGTTTACATAGAAGCTGCGGGCTTTGTGATTTGCAATGTGATTTAAGGTGCCAGTATTAAGAGAGGCTGTTTAAACTCCTCTAGATGAATGCTTCCATTTGTGAACCTGTTACATGGGACTAGTGCTGTCCCTTTAATTCTTATGCTTTGAAATATTCTCATTTTGATTTTGTGTCAAGTTCAATAACTGGCTTAGTTAAATAGTTTGCTCTAAGAGTCTAAGTATATTTTGGGAGAGTAGGGGAGAATTGTTTGGAGGTGCTGAAAGTTTTGCTTTCTTTTATTTTTAAAGAGATCAAATAATCCCCAAAGCATATGTGGCAATTGGAGAAGCTTCAGTGACCCTCTATGCTGTTATAGGTATTAGGGCCTAAAAGAGCCCACAGGTTTGATTCATCCTCCAGCTTATAGTATTAAGTATATAATGGACTTCCAGTAAATGTTTGAATTAATGAATCCATGTCATGCACATTAAAAAAGATTCTTTGGCATCTTTTAGGCAAGTACTTAATTATTTTCTTCCATTTTTAGGGGTTGTTTTCGGAAATTATGACACATTCTGGTGGTTCCATTTTCTCAAAGTTGGATAGACATGACCATTTATAGAAATTTTTAGTTTTTATCCAGTGTTGCATGTTCTTGTACTTTTTCGTTGTTAACCAATTGATCATTTAAATGTTTTTTAAATAATTCAAAGATGGAGTGACTAGTTTCTGATTTCCAAGGTTATTCCTACTGTAAAATATAGGATCGCTCTGCCCTGCTCCCCCATTTCGTCAACCTAAATACATCTCTTTTAATAAATTCCCTAGATTTTAAGGTATGGCATAATATGAGAGTGGTATTTTGGATTAGACCTGAGTTTACATCTCGTTTCCATTGCTAACTGGTTGTGTAGTTCCTGGGTGAATTACTTAATTCCTTTTTAATCCCAATTAACAATTAAATTAATTAACAAATATAAAGCTCCTGGCAAAGCAACTGACCTATAGTAAAATGGTAAGTGCTAATAATAACTATCAGCTTCTGACTGTATGTTAACTAAAGAAAAAGCAGAGTTAATCATGCAGATTTAGAATGTTTGTAGTTGAGGATGAAGGAAGACTGTACAATAGATAAAATTGTGGCAGCATAGTAAAAATTTATTTTTAATGTATTGAGGACTTTCTAAATTTGTCTTCTGGATTTAGGCTACTTTTTCTCTTAAACTTACCGCTTAAAATTCACTGAAATGGCAAAGTAAAAGGCTGTTTTAGTTGAGGAATAATAGTTGCTGAACTTTTAAAAATCTAGAGTTTGTTTAGTTGTTCTTGGAGGGATTATGTGAGAAAGAGAAAGAAAAGTATGTAGCACAGTGCCTGCTAGGTAATGAGCTTAATGAGTGGCAGTGTGCGCATGCCTCTGTGTGTGTGTGTGTGTGTGTGTGTGTGTGTGTGTGTAGTGGTTAAGAATGTGGTCTCTCTGTTCAACTGCCATACTAGTCTTGTGACCTTGGGTAAATCATTTAGCATTCTGTTGTTTCTTCATTTATAAAAATGGATTAATGTTAGCTCTACCTTATATTGTGAGGGTTACATGAAATGGAATGTAAAGTGCATAATACAAAATAAGCACTCAAATGTTAGATGTTATTATTGTATCTGTTTCTTTTGAGAGGTGTCATTTCATAGTGGAAAACACAGAATCTTTGGGGTCGGGTTGAGTTGGTTTTGAGTTTTGCCTCAGCTGTATACTAACACTGTGTCCTCAGGCAAATTACTTAACAGCTATTCTTTTCCTGTTTTCATATCTATAAAGTGAGGATAATAGCTACCTTGTAGAGTTTTTGGAAGTATTATAAATACACAGATACTCAGTAAATGGTAATTATCATAGGCGTGATGCCTGTAATTCAGGTCAGTTGTATTTTCCTGGCTTGGAAACGTGAGCCAGCTGGCTAGATTTTTCCCTGACACTGATGGCTGTCTGAATTGAGTACTTAGTCTACAGGGAAGTCAATTATACTTTTTTATATAAAAATGGAAAAATAAACCTTTACAATGAACGGTTTAATATTTACTTATTTATAATATTTTCATATGAAATACAAATTAGGTATATTAGATTATACTTTTGGGGGGCTCTCTTATTTATTTTTGTAGAACAGAGGTAAAAGCAGCATCACTTTGGACTCAGGATAAAGAGATGCCATTCTGACTTCCCCTAGCTGCCTTCTGCCCTTTGTGCCCTGGAAAAGAGAAATCCTACGCATGTGGGGTTCTAGGCTCTAGAGGCTTTAGAGAAGTGACAGTTACTTGTCTGAGGTAGACAACCTAGAACTTGTCTTGCTTAGAACATAGAGCTCCTAATCAGAAGTGGCAGGTGTCACATTCTTTATTGTATGAACATAGCTGTAGCTGTCAGTGGGATCAGGCAGCCCAACTCCCAGCTTAGGTCTGCAAAGACATGATCATTTTTCCCACAATAGAGGATCCAGCTATTAGAATTTACTGAGCGTCAGTGACTAATGTGAAAAAAAAAACTAGTGACCAACCACTCTAAACTGAAACTCTAGCAAGCTCTGACAAGGTTCTCTCACATAGAGACTGTTTATGGAGAATGTTAACAAAGGATTTCCACGTCCATTCAGACACTCAAATCTTGTAGCTTATTAGGGAGACAAAATATGTACTTGTGCCCTTCCCCCCCCCGTTTTTTTTGAGAAGAGAAATCTTGGAACATATAGAAGCTACAGCTTAATAGTAGATTCTTGCTAAACACAAAATTTCTGATGAGTAACATTATTTACATATATTTTCCATATCTTGTTGGAAGGTTTTGCATATAAATGTCAGTTAGACACTGATTTTTTGTTTTTGAGATATAGTTCACCATTTGAAAGTGTACAGTTGAGTGGTTTTTAGTATATTTACAAGGTTGTGCACCATTATCTAATCCCAGGTAGAGTATACATTTTAAAGAAAGACATCTTTTATCATATTTTGATGAACTTACCTTTGATTTTCTTTTCTACCTTAAGGAAAACCTGTTTTGTCTTTGGGCTTATCTCTGACCATTAAGTTCTTTGGAGTTGTGCTTTGTTTCAGTTTAGAGTGGTTGATCATTTGTTTTTTTCACAGTAGTCACTGGTAGTCAGTAAATTCTAATAGCTGGATCTTCTTGAGGGAAGACTTTTATCAGTTTCAAGAAGTCCTCAAACATTTATTCCTGTATTAATTTCATTTTTATTCTATTTCAGAATAAGAGAAGATGAAAACAATGTCATTTTGGATGACTTTGCCGCAAAGCTGAATGATTGTTATTTTTTGGCATGGAGCATTTGTTTCATAAGTTAATTCTTCACTCCTTCCTCCTGCATGAGTAGTTAAGTTTTAATATAAACATTATTTTTTATAGACTAGCTAAAGATGATCATTTTTCTTCCTAGAGAAGCTTTACTTCTCTCTCTGAACAATTTCAGTAAGATTTGTACAGGGCAATATAATTTTCTAGCACATTTACTTTCCCTAGACAATGAAAATATGTGTTTATGTAACTTTTTTTTTTTTTTTTTTGCGGCACGCGGGCCTCTCACTGTTGTGGCCTCTCCCGTTGCGGAGCACAGGCTCCGGACGCGCAGGCTCAGTGGCCATGGCTCATGGGCGCAGCCGCTCCGCGGTATGTGGGATCTTCCCGGACCGGGGCACAAACCCGTGTCCGGCAGGCGGACTCTCAACCACTGCGCCACCAGGGAAGCCCGAACCAAAATCTTTTTAACATTTATTTGGAGTTTGGTTTTAGGTAGGGATCAAATTTAATTTTTTCCCTAGTAGTTGTCCCATCACCTTTTATTGAATAATTCCTCTTTCCACTAATGTTTTGAATAAACTTGTCCTTTCACCAATGGTTTGTAACATGTCACTTTAATCCTATACCAGATTCTTATACTGGTAGGCTCTTGAATTCTCTGTTCTGTTTCTTTGATTTACCTGTGATTTCTTATACCAGTATTACATAACTTTAATTTATCTATCTTCTACTATGTGGTAATATACCTTCCCTGCTTACCCACATTTTCTTGATTATTTCCCCCCATATTTCCTTCCAAATATTTTTTAAAAATTTTTATTGGAGTATAGTTGATATACAATGTTGTGTTAGATTCTGCTGTACAGCAAAGTGAATCAGTTGATTCCACTTTATATTTACTGAGTGCATAATTTGGGCCAAGTTTTGTTTGTTTGTTTGTTTTTTAATGCATGTATTGGCACATTCGGTCTTCGTAACAGCCCAGTGTTGTTGGTGTTATACCACGATTTTAGAGACACAAAAGTTGAGATGCTGAAAGGTTTAATACTTAGTTTGAGATCACATTAAGCTGAGGGACCAGAATTCAAACCCAGGCAGTCTTCTGGTTTTAGAGCTCATGCCCTTAACCACCATCCTAAAGTTTAGTTTATTTTGTTAAGTTTCACAAGAACTTCTTTTTAAAATTTTGATGTAATTTGACTAAACCTGTAAATCAACTTGGAGAAACTGGCATCTCTACACTGTGTAAAGTGTTACCTTTGGTTTACCTAATGGTTTGTTTTCTGAATTTTACTATCCTGCACCATTGTCTCTATTTGTCAGAGTTTTTTGGCTTCAGTAGAGTTTACTAGTATTTTTTGTTAAGTCTGTATATTTAAGAAGTTTATTCTTAGACACTTATTTTATTGACTCTCATGAATGGGTTCCTCCTACCTCCTTTTGGACTTAGAGTAATGAGATACAGCTGGCCTAAAAGAAAGCTATTGGATTAATGTATTTTATTTCTGGCAGGCTTGCTTAATAATAAAAACAATACTGATTATCTCCTATCTTCACAGAGAATATATTTCAGAAAAAGTTTAAAGATTAAATGTCTAATAGTAACATGATTGATTTATGTGTGTGTGGGGGGTGAATATGTTCTATTTATACATAGCTAAGAAAGTGTGAAATCTCTAGATAACAGCCAGATACTGCTTTTAGGCTGAGGAAAATCCGGAGGCTGGTTGAAATTTTTTCCAGAGACTCAGGGTCCCTGGCGAGGGAGGCCCACTCACTTTCCCACTACCTGGTCGGCCAAGGAAGCCTTTGGATGGGACCATACACCTGTCCTTGGTAGCGGTGAGGGTAGGGATTTTACTTGATGGGCACTGCTGCAGAGGAAATCTGACCTTTTTCCTCTGGGGCAGATGATGTCACCATAGAAGAATAGGAAATAATCTTTGCCCTGTGGATATAAATTACTGCATTTGGCACTTACTATAAAAAGGTAGGCTGAGAGTGTCAATATATATAAAGTAAAAAATTATGAAATGTATGAAAGTAGAGAAATATAATAATAATGAGGAGCACTATTTTGTGTACTTAGTGTCCTAAAAGATGTTATTTTTTTGAAATCTATTATTAGTTTTTTAAATTTTAAAAAAATGTTTATAATTTTATTTTTTACATTTAGAACTTCTGATGCATTTGGAAGTTAGTCTTGTGTATGATTTGAGGTATAATCCAATTTGATCTTTTTTGGAATGGTTATCTGGTTGTCCTCCCATCATATATTTATTTGCCCCAGAAATTTTAATTTTTTATTATTTTAAATTTTATTTATTTTTGGCTGCGTTGGGTCTTCGTTGCTGTGCGTGGGCTTTCTCTAGTTGCTGTGAGCGGGGGCTACTCTTTGTTGCGGTGCGTGGACTTCTCATTGCGGTGGTTTCTCTTGTTGAGGAGCACGGGTTCTAGGTGCATGGGCTTCAGTAGTTGTGGCACACGGGCTCAGTAGTTGTAGCTCGTGGGCTCTAGAGTGCAGGCTCAGTAGTTGTGGCGCGTGGGCTTAGTTGCCACAAGGCATCTGGGATCTTCCCGGACCAGGGCTCGAACCCGTGTCACCTGCATTGGCAGGCGGATTCTTATCCACTGCGCCACCATTATTAGTTTTAATAGTTTTTCAGTTGACACTTTCAGACTGTGGCCGTTTGCACAATAATATTACTGTAAAGGTATTATGGAACAAAACCAGCAAGATTTTGATATGTAGTATTCTCATTTTTACATTTTAAATAATCTGTGATTGTAGCTCTGATGTGTTTATTGCCCCAAGTGTTCAGTGATTTTTAACTTTGTTAATTCAGTACATATTTGGTGTTTACCATGTGGCAGACACTCAGGTACTTGAGATGTTTTTATATAAACTCTTATGTAGGTGGTAGCTAACAATCTGGTATTCCTAGAATGTGAAACACATATATCACATCTTACTCTTTGGCAAATTAGCAGAGTAAGTTAGCATAAATAACAGTTTCTCTTCCTGATGGGAAAGTTTTATACCTTTTTGTACTTAGTCCATTAGATTTTTATCTCCAGTTACTTGAATGTGAATTAAAAAACCAACAAACATTTATCTGTACATGAGCTAATGGGTAGCTCTCAATTAGGCGAATATCATTTTACTAGAGTAGATTTAATCAACTGGGGAGATTGTTGAAACTGCTTCCAGTGGTACAAGTTATGTTTTGAAGAATAAAAATTTTATTATATCTAGTTTATATTACCTTAATAGTTCAAAGATTTAAATTTTCTATTTCTTTAAAATTTTTTTGTTTACTTGATCTTTCTGGGATTGAGATAGTGTTTGTTTCCCACTATATTTGTTTTCTACTCAATTTGATCCTTGTATTCTTTTTTTTGGCTGCGCCTTATGGCATCTGGGTTTTTGGTTCCCCAGACCAGGGATTGATCCCATGCCCCCTGCAGTGGAAGCACGGAGTCTTAACCACTGGACCGCCAGGGAAGTCCTGATCCTTGTATTTCTAATAATTATGCTGCAGTGTTATTTGGTACATAAAATTTCAGCCATGTTCTCTTGCCCTTGTTGATTATATTTTGCATTTATATAAATGACCTTTTTGGAATATAGTACAATGCCTTTTATCTTGAAAAAAGATGAAAAATCTTTTCATTGTGTTCCCCATTCTGTCCCAGTCATCCACAAATCTGAAGTCACTGTGACCATCACAGTGAATGGCATTTTTTTTGACTCTGAAGGAGGGCCTCAGTTTGGTCACTAATTTTTGTTTTAATCTGCTCGTCCTTATGGTAGTTTATAGAAACTATTGTTTAGTTTTGACCTGTACTTTAGCCTTTCATCATTTATTTGTTATTTAGGTGCCATGTAATGTGCTAGATGCTAAAGGAAATATAAGCTTTTGTTTTTGTGTTTTTATTTTTTTTTAACTTACTTTCCATATTATTATTACTTTGCTTTTTTGTTCCTTTTATTTTGGCAATTTCCAAACATATGCAAAATCAGGGCAAATGATATGTGTTCCTATGACCTTTTACCAATGATGGCAATCTAGTTTCCCCTGTGCTTACCCCAGATTATATGAAACAAATCTCAGATATCATATCATTTAATTTGTAAATATTTCACTATGTATTGCTAAAAGACAAGGACTCCCTCGGAACAATACCACTATACTCACCCTCTCAAAAATACAACAACGTCTTAATATGACTGACTCTCTAGTCGGTGTTCTCATTATTGTTGCATAAATGGGAAATTCGGTGAGGAGGTCTCTACCATTTTAACTTACACTGTCTTCTACTTACCTCATTATAAACCCCTGGAAGTTCTATATAATGTCAGAATGTATGCTGGTAAGTTACCCAATGAAAGAAACCATCAATGTTCTCATCATGTCGCTTTAGAGACAAAGTCCTGATCAGGCTGGAGGGTACTAGATGGCTCTTTGGGTTTTAGGAACTTTAAGTTTATTCATCTTGGACAGTCATTCATTCATTCATTCAGCAAATATTTACCTCTTTGCTACACGCCAGACATTCTTATAGGTGCTTGGGTTACCAAAGAATAAAACAAAGATCCTTGCCTTTGAAGATGCTGCATTCTAGTGGGAGAGAAAGACAATAAACAGTAAATATAATACAAAAGTGAAGTAGATTGTATGTTAGAAAATAAGTGTTCTGGAAAAAGAGAGTAAGTGGAGCAGGATAAAGGGGAATTGGAAGTTGGTGGTGGGGAAGCAGTGTTAAATAAAGTAATCAGGGTAAGTCAGGAAAATGAGATTTGAGTGAAGATATGAACAGGGGACTGAAAGTGTTAGCCAAGCAGACATCTGGGAGAAGAGTGTTCTGTTTTTGAACAACCAAAGCATGTGTGCCAGGGTTGTTTGAGAGAAAGTAAGGAGATCATTTTAGGTAGAGTTGAGTCAACAAGGTGGAGAATTGTAGGGAATAAGTCATAAAGGTAAGGTAAGGTGGGGTGAGGAAAGTAATGAGAAGGGGTAAGTTTGTAGTACAGGCGGGTAATGACTTTCAAGATCGTTTGGCTTTTATATGAATGAAATGGGGGAGTGATTGGAGGGTTCTGATTAGAGGGTTCAGAGGACTGGTAAGAACTAAATTAAAAGGATCATTCTGGCTGCTTTTGAAAATAGACCATAGAGGAGCAAGTAAAGAAGCAGGGAGATTAGTTAGGAGGCTTTTAGAATAATCTAGGTAGGAGATGATGGTGGCTAAAACTGGGTAGTGGCGGGGGAAGTGATGAGAAATGGACGATTCTGGATGTGATTTAAATGTAGAGCCAAAGGAATTTGCTGACAGTATAGCTGTGAAATCAGAGGGAGGGAGGAAGAGAGAAAGATTGATGAAGGAGAGAAAGAGAAAGGAGTAGCATGACTCTAATATTTTTGGCTGGAGTAACTAGAAGGATGGAGTTGCCATCAGTCAAGATGAGAAAGTCTACGGGAGGGTGGTGTGGGTTGACTGGTAGGTTGGTGGGGGGAAAGAAGTATGATTTTTGAATGTGTTGAGTTTGAAATGTCTCTTGGATATACAGTTGGAGAAGACCATCTTATAACTATGCCTATCAAATAATAAGTGTTCAACATCAGCAACAACAATGAAAGTTTGTTAAAAAATTAACTGGGAGACTTCCCTTGTGGCACAGTGGTTATGAATCCTCCTGCCAGTGCAGGGGACATAAGTTCAAGCCCTGGTCTGGGAAGATCCTGCATGCCACAGAGCAACTAAGTCTGCGTACCACAACTACTGAGCCTGTGCTCTAGAGCCCACGAGCCACAACTACTGAGCCTGCGTGCCACAACTACTGAAGCCTGCGTGCCTAGAGCCTGTGCTCCACAACAAGAGAAGCCACTGCAATGAGAAGCCCGCGCACCACAAAGAAGAGTAGCCCCCGCTCGCCGCAACTAGAGAAAGCCTACACGCATCAACGAAGACCCAACGTAGCCAAAAAGTAAATAAATTAATTTAAAAAAATTAACTGGATTCTGTGTGAATGGCATTGGAGACCCTGAGGCTCTAATATTCCATTCTTTGCCTTCAGTATGGCAGCAAGTCTATTGTGGCTTTTAACCCAGGATTCAAAGGCATGACAGATATCAAGATGGACATCGACATGCAGATTTAGTCAAATATTGGATTTCTGATGGTTTGTATTTTATCACACTTTTCCTGTTTAAAATATCAGAAAGCATTTTAAAAACATCCTTTAGGTAGGGTATTCAACAGAAATGGTTATGAAGCCATTGAATAATTTGCTCTTCTAATGATATAAAGTATCCTTGAGTTTTGTTTGCCTTGTGAGAGTGAAAACTTGTAAAGTAGAAACCAGTACTAGAACAGGTTTTACTGTGAATTATTTTTCCATTGATTAGTGACTCAGTTTGTAGTTTACAGTTTCAACTCAGCAAGACCCTCTTCCCCTTTGCTTTAGTAGACACATGACATTATGTAATTTCATAGAAACTATGTGCTTATGAAATTTTAATATTTAAGAAGTATTAGCTTCTTCAAATTATTCTCAGTATTTTATTTTTGTTTTTGTGCAACAGATTTCAGAGTCCTTTTTTTAGTATTTCAAAACTTTTTTTCACATTTCTTAACTTTTCCCATAAGCATCCTACTGAATCATTTTACTGAAAAAATTAAGAAGTAGTATGAAATGTATACTATTCCTTTGTTAGAAATTCTACCAAATCAGGGAAAAATGACGTTTCTTGAAACCTAGTTAATTTGAGGGCTTTTCATGAATTCTCACTCTTTTATATGGATCACTAATTCTGTAGAACTAGGCAGATATAAATACCTACACACATACAAACGTACATTCACACTATATGCCAAGAAGCTTTTGGGTACTGTACGTTTAAATTTCTTCTCATGAGCTAGAAGGTGTTAAGTCAAGCGTATCTTAAAACTACTCAGTGTCCTAGTATACGCAGAAAGCTCTGTACTTCCAAGGCAGAGGTCAGGTCTTTGCTTGTAAGCTTCAATAGAAAAAAACCACAAATCATTTGATTTAATTTCCTGAGTTGTGTTGATGCTTGGGCAGTGTCTTCTTGGGCAATGACTGAGTCTCCCCTGACTGCTGAGCTTGTGCGGATCAAATAGTCAAAGAGGGCAATAGGGAAACCCTTATTCTTTCCCTTAGCTTCAGGAACCATGTCTGGTTGCCAGGTTCATGAAGTTTTGGTTACTACTTTGAGTGTATACTAGAGGCAACAAATTGTTACTTCTTCTGTTAACTTAGTGCCAGTTATGTGGGAAATACACAGTAAACATTAATTCACTCCTTTTCCCTCTTAATTCTGCTTGGTGTTATATTTTGGTATACTTTCATAGAGTATATTATGTGAAGGCGGAAGAGATAATTGGATGAAAATGTTTGTAATAGTGTTATAGTTTCCAGCCCTTGGAAATATAATATGCTAGTAAATAGATTTCTTAACTGAGGATTTCTAAATTCTACTTCTGACTCTGTAAATTTTTAGAGAAATTATTTAATTTCTCTATGCCTCAGCCTTTTCATCTATATTTGATTTATTCTTCATCTACAGATATATACAGAAAACATGGACTTCCCTGGTGATACAGTGGTTAAGACTTTGCCTTCCAGTGCAGGGGGTACCGGTTCGATCCCTGGTTGGGGAGCTAAGATCCCAAATGTCTGTGGCCAAAAAACTAAAACATAAAACAGAAGCAATACTGTAACAAATTCAATAAAGAGTTTAAAATGGTCCACATCAAAAAAATCTTAAAAAAAAAGAAAATAAATTATGTATAAATTTTTTAGAGCTTAAGAGATTTTGGAGATCAACTAGTCAAACCTCTTATTTTTCAGATAAAGAAACCACTGTGTTCATAGAATTGAGATGCCTTTCCCATGGCAAGAAAGAGCTCAAGATTTTTTACTGCTACGTGCTTTGTGCAGCAGCACACAACATACGAAGTATTAGGCGGTTTTACTAGACCAGCAGAAGAAGGGGGGCTATGGTTAAGTGGACTCTTTAGTGTAGTTTATCATGTGATGGATTTTTTTTCCTCTTGACCATATGTCTGTACCTGCTGGGCATAAAGCTGTTGATTAGTCTTAAGCCAAGTTTATGGAACACTGAACTGCTTAGCTGATAATCCTTGGTTTTCTAGGCAAAAAGTGACTATATAATGTATATAACTTTATCAAACTTACTCTTGAATAAATGACATATGTAGTTATGGCAGGAAAACCAAGAGAAAAATCTAAAGTCAATCTTCATTAGAATTATTGATTTTATTTATTTTCAAAATATTTTTCATTTATATTATTGCCTAGGAGATTTTGCTGAGTAGGCTTTTCTAAACTACAATAGAATGCATGGGTCAAAGTTTTACACAGCTGAGTATACCTAGAGTTGAATATTAGTATTAGAAGGGTAGCCTCTTGAAGTACATTTTAATTCAGTGGAATATAAATGATAATTATAGAAACAACTAGATTTTTTAGGTAATAGTTGAAGAAGTATATTAATCTCTCCTTGGAGATTGATTTGTTAGTTGCAGTGTTAGCTTTTTCTGATTTTTATTTGAAAATAGTATAATAATGCTGAAGAAATTTAAAAATAGTAGGTCACTGAATTAGCTATTACGATGCTATGGAACAATGCTGGAATGTTTGATGGTTTACGAAAACAAACATTTAGTTTTTAACTCATGGTTCTGTGGGTCTGACAGGGAGACTCTTCTGGCTGTAGATTGGATCCAGGTCTTTTTATCATGTTGCATTTTGGGGCCATTGGCTTCCTGGTACATGTTCTTCTCATGATAGATGGCAGAAACTCAGGGGACCAAGCCAAAAAACTCAAGTACGTTTGAAGTCCTGCTCAGATTTTGTTTACTGATATTCATTGACCAAAGCAGATTACATGGCTAAGCCCAAACTTATTTGGGCAGGGAAATATTTTGCTTCACTTACTCTAACTGGAGATAGTACCAAGCAAACATGGCAAGAGGCATAAATGTACAATTCTGTAATAGGGAGGAAGTAAAAAATTGGTAACAGTAATCTGATCTACCACAGACACCCACACATCTCACCTTCCTAATATAAATTCTTTTTTTTTTTTTTTTTTGCGTTATGCGGGCCTCTCACTGTTGTGGCCTCTCCCGTTGCAGAGCACAGGCTCCGGATGCACAGGCTCAGCGGCTATGGCTCACGGGCCCAGCCGCTCCGCGGCATGTGGGATCTTCCCGGACCGGGGCACGAACCCGTGTCCCCTGCATCGGCAGGTGTACTCTCAACCACTGCGCCACCAGGGAAGCCCAATATAAATTCTTAAATGAAAATTTTTTCCTGTATTGCAGTCTGTTTTTATGACATAGAAATATTATGTAATAATCATAATGTGCCTACCATTTAAAATTATTCTTTGTCCTATGATGGCTTCCTATTTTGGTTATAAAACATTTTTCTATTGCCTTTTAAACCATGCTTTGACTGTAAGTACTTGTATTATCCTTTTTTTTTTCCTATAATTATTTCAAGTAAGTGTTTTATCTATTTTTTTTTCTTTCTTTCATCACATTCACTGTACTGTTGATCTGGGAAATTATTGTCAGCTTTTCAGAGTCTCTTGTCTTCTTCACCTATATTTCTGTTTTCACAAATACTATATGAAACCATATGGCCATCTGCAACCTATTAAAATATATCTTGTACATCTTTTTGCTAGCATATAATTATGTTAGGACTTATTAGACTTCACATGACAGAAACGCAATTTAAGCATGCTTATTCAAAAAGAATTTATAGGAAGGGATATGGGTTAATTGGTATAGTTTGGATTCAGTGCCCACCTTTGGATCTGTTTAGCCAAAGGGTTGAGGTTTCTATAAAAGCCATGTGATTTGAGTAGAGGGAAAGCATATTCTCAGAAAAAAAGGTTTGGAGAGTATTGCTGGACAAATAGAAACAGGTATCCACCAAAGTAAAGTGAGCTAATGAGGTCCTTCTGTGCCTTGAATCGGGGCAGGGACACACTTGCATATATACGTACATATTGGTGTGGCTCTTGCCTGAGAACTAGAATAGTGGATGGACTGTTTAGTAAAAAGAGGTCATGGTAGTTTTTTCTAGGACTGACTCAATTCTTCAAAGCACAGAAGAATTGTGGTTGGTAAATGATGTTTTAAATTATTCATGTCTGTTTTCTTTTTGTAAATTAAGCATATTTCCTGTTTCCACTTTTGTAATGGGCCTACTATAGTCATTCTAATTTCCACGCCCTGGTTATCCTCCCAGCTTATCCAATTTTGACTCACACTCATATTTTCAGTTTTCTATTTTAGTTAGAGTCACTTGAAAATGAATAGGTACAAGCACGTAATCTAAAAGCAAGGAGTAGGCTAACCACATTCGGCACAGAAAGAAATTGGACCATGTACACAATGATTTTATAGTTTTGAATGTGTTTGGTTATTTTGGGAAGAAGATAGCTTCCAGTTAGACTTTGCTGAATATTGTTATACTGTTTCTTGTACATGTGAAAATTGTAGTTTTAGGCCTCCAAGTGAGGTGTTAATTTAGATATCATATTGTTCATTTGACAAAAATGACATGGCATTGAATTAAGAAATAAAAGCTATTTTAATAGAATTAGTACAATTACTATGGGTGTGGGAGATGAGTGTGTGTTTAAGTGATTTAAGTCAGTTAATTTATTGAGTTCCTTTGGGTTTGGAGCTGGGGAGAAGGAAGATGGATAGAAGAAACATTTATCAGATTTTCTGTAGCACTGCTTAGTTTCCTTTTTCTCATATACTGTTAAAATGCTGTAAAAATAAAAATGTTTATGCCTAGACTATAGTTCCCAGTATTGTTGTCTTTTTTTCTTCTTCTGTGCCTGAAGAAACATAAAAATGCTTTGTCAGATTTCACATTATAATTTTTGGGTTATAATAGGGCAGACCTTGAACAAAATGCTTTTAAAAACAGCTTTGCTTTTGTGCGCTGCTCTGTTTTACATGCTGAGTTGAAATGGATGTATTAGTCTTGAGTTCACAGAACAGTGAGCTCCATATTATTTAAAATACTCCTGAAAATTTTCCAACTGCTCTTTCTTTTGATTTGATGTAATAGCAGATCCCCATATATAAAGAGAAAGTAACATTTTGCTTAGCATTCTGCTGCATAATCATAGACTTAGGTTATATTTTGAATTGACTTGTTGGAATGGAATTCTTCCACACATCACATAGAATGAGAATCTTAAGATTAAGTGCCTTTAGAATCCATTCAGTACAACTTCCTACCTGATGCAGGAGTCCAGCCTGCTATGTCCAAAATAATTGACTTGTTTTTTAAACAGATTATTTATTGAGCCCATACTGTGTGTAGGCACTGTGCTGGGGATGTGTTGGTGAATAAAATAAAAATAGACATGGTCCCTGTTCTTGTGTAGATAGTTTAGCTTGTAGTTGAGTGCTCAGTCTGTTTATTCAGTCTCCGCAAGTTATTTTTTGAACCTAAGTACTCAAATTGGAAAGAATCGACATTCTTAGCAGTATTGAGTTTTGCAATCTGTGAATGTTGAGTATCTCTCCATCTATTTAGATCTTCTTTAATTTCTTTCATTAGCGTTTTGTAGATTTCTACTTACCAATAGATCCTATAGATATTTTGTTAGATTTTTACATAAGTATTTCATTTTTTGGTGCTATTGTAAATGCTGTTGCTTTTTAAAAAAACTAAAATTTCCCATTGTTTATTGTTTGTGGGGAAGAGATTGGCTTTTGTGTATTGCCCTTGTATCCTGTGACTTTTCTGTACTCACTCATTCTAAGGTTTTTTTTGGTAGATTCTTTGGGATTTTCTGCATAGATAATTATGTAATCTGTGAATAAAGACAGTTTTATTTCTTCCTTTTCAATCTTTATAACTTTTATTTCTTATGATATTGAATCACAGGTGAGAGAGAGGCATCATTGCGTGGTTCCCAGTCTTAAGGGAAAGTGTCCAGTCTCTTCAGTCTCTCACAATTAAGTATAATGTTAGCTATAGGTTTTTTTGTAGATATTCTTTACCAAGTTGAGGAAGTTCCATCCATTGCTAGTTTACTGAGAGTTTTTGTAATGAATGGGTGTTACATTTTGTCAAATGCATTTTCTGCATCAATTGACATGATCATGATTTTACTTTAGCTTATTGATGTTTGATTACATTGATTTTTGTGTCAGTCTTGCATCCCTGGGGTATAATTTTTTTATACCTTGTTGGAGGTGATTTTATAATATCTTGTCTATAGTTTTCTTGTAATCTGGTTTTGGTATTAGGGTAATGTTGGCCTCATAGAATGAGTTAGGAAGTATTTCCTCTCCTGTTTTCTGGAAGAGATTACGGAGAATTGATACTATTTCTTCCTTAAATGTTTGGTCGAATTAACCAGTGAAGCCATCGGTGTCTGGTACTTTCTTTTTTGGAAGCTTATTAATTATTGTTGGTTAAATTTATTTAAAAGTATAGAGCTATTCAGGTTATCTATTTTTCCTGGTGTGAAGTTTGGTACTTTATGTCTTTCAAGGGACTGGTCCCGTTCATCTAAGTCACCAAATTTGTGGGCATAGAATGGCTTGTAGTATTCATTTATTATCCTGTTAATGTCCAGGGCGTTGGTAGTGATGACCTTCTTTCATTTTTTATATTGGTAATTTGTGTATTCTCTTTCTTGTTTAGCCTGGCTAGACTATCAATTTTATTTATCTTTTTAAAGAACTATCTTTTGGTTTTGATTTTTAAATTTTTTTGTATTGTTTTCTTGTTTCAATTTCATTGATTTCTGTTATATTTTTTATTTCTTTTAATCTGCTCTCTCTTTTTTTAGTTTCCTAAGGTTCCTAAGGAAGCATAAGTTTTTTATAATTTTAGGTGTTTTTTTCTTTCCTAGTATATGCATTCAGTGCAACATATTTCTAAGTACTGCTTTCACTGCGTCCCACAACCTTTGATAAACTGTATTTTCATTTTTGTTTAGTTCAAAGTATTTTAAAATTTCTCTTGAGTCATCTTCTTTGACTCATGATTATTTAGAAGTGTGTCATTTAATTTCCAAGTACTTGGGAATTTCCAAGCTATCTGTTACAGATTTCTAGCTTAATTCTATTATGGTTTGACAATATTTATACAGTTTTAATTTTTTTAAATTTGCCAAGGTATGTTTTATGGCCCAGAATATGGTCTCCCTTGGTGACTGTTCTCTGTGAGAAAGTATATTCTTTTCTTGTTAGATTAGTATTTTGTAAACGTCAGTTAGATCAAGTCGACTGAGAGTGCTATTCAGGTCATCTATATCTTTGTTAATTTTCTGCCTGCTTGATCTGTCATCTCAGATAGGGATGTTGAAGTCTCCAAGTATAATAGTGGATTTGTCTGTTTCTCCTTTCAGTTCTATCAGTTTTTGCCTCAAGTACTTTAATTCTCTGTTCTTAGGTGCATACTCATTTGTTTCTTGTGTTTTCTTGGATAATTGACCCTCTTATTATTATATAATACCCCTCTTTATCTCTGATAATCTTTCTAGTTCTGAAGTCTGCTTTGTCTAAAATCAATATAGTTATTCCAGCTTTCTCTTTTTTGAATGTTAGAAATTTCTTTATTATTACTTATTATTAAGTACCAACTAAATATGCAAAAAATTTGAAGCCACCCTTCCACAACCCACTCTCCCCTCTCACACCCAAATTCCACACTTAGCTTCCAGCAATTTGTCAAAATTATCATTTAAGTGTTTCTTCCAGTTTATGGCTCCAGCAGCTTTTGGTGCAGGTAAACAGATCTCAGTCGCTGTCTCTCTTTTGCTTGCCCTCCGATTTGGAATGGCAGTTGGTCCTGTGACCTCAGTTCTCTGATGGATCCAAGAAAAGCTATTGATTTTCAGTTTGTTCAACCTTTTCTTGTTATAGGGAAGGGAGTGATGACTTCCAGGCTCTTTAGCTGATACCAGAAGTTGAATTATTTGTCTTTTTATTACTGACTTGTAAGAGTTCCTCATATAATCTGGATATTAGACCCTTATCAAATATATGACTTGCAAATATTTTCTCATCCTGTGGATTTTATTTTTACTTTCTTTATGGTATCATTTTCAGCACATTTTAAATTTTGATGTAGTCCAGTTTAACTATTTTTTTCTTTTGCCACTTGTGCTTTTGATGTCATATCAGAAACCATTCTTAACCCAAGGACATGAAGATTTACTCCTATGTTTTCTTCTAACAGTTTTATAGTTTTAGTTCTTATATTTAGGTCTGTGATCCATTTTGAATTAAGTTTTGTGTATGGTGTGAGGTTGGGGTCCAACTTCATTCTTTTGCATGTGGTTATCTAATTGTCCCAACACCATTTATTGAAAAGACTATTCTTTCCATATTTAAATCTTATTACTTGCCTGTGGAAATATTTTAAAGTATTGACTTTGCATTCTCAGATTTTGTGTTTGTGTGCAAATTTGATAAGCATGTCATCTCTATATTGAGGTTCAAAGCAATCTTCAGTCCAATAAAGTAGCATTAGGTAAACTTCTAAAAGTATCCATAACGCCCTTCAAGGCAGAGTCTTTATGGTTGTAATGAGAGCTGTCTTAATTTTGAGTAGAATGAGAAGTGGTGAGCTGTGTTCTGGAGGGGTCACAAAATTACATATGGTAAACTAATAGTTTTCTTGTTAGCATGGCAGAATATCTGACATTCTCTTGGGCTAAAGAAAACCTCTATTATAAATGGACATCTTATTTGAATTGAGCAACCATTAGTATTCATTCGCATGCTAATTCAGGATTAACTATTAGTGTAAATATCACTTATCTAAGAAGAATGTTTTGGTGGAAGAGACAGATAAGTTTTGAAGGAGGAGAGGTGTGGGGAAAGTTCAGTACACATAGTGATGTTCCATTGATACCAACCTTGGATCTCAAGAACAGATGAGGAGACTTTAAGAGACAGTATAATGTAGTGTTTTAGAGCATGTACTCTGAAGTCAGACTACCTAGTTCGAATACTGGCTCCACATTTGGTAGTTGTGAGAACTTTAGCCTGATTGGGGCTTTTAACATTTTTTTCAACACATTTATTAAATACCTACTATGTACTAGACACTAAAGTAGGAATGGAATATTCCCTGGTGAACAAAACAGAGTTGGGATTGCGGGATAGCCTTAACATCAGGGGTGGCCTCAGGCTTCTCTGCCTTTCCTGTCTATATTTCATCTCATACTAACTATAGTTGACCTTTGAACAACATGGGTTTGAACTGTCTGGGTCTGCTTATACACAGATTTTTTTCAATAAATACTATAATACTACACAATCTGTGGTTGGTTGAAGCCACAGATGAGGAATCAAGGATATAGTGGGCCAGCTATGGTACTTGAGCATCTGTGGATTTTGGTGTCTGTGGTGGTTCCTAGAACCAATTCTCCATGGATACTGAGGGACACCTGTATTCTTACCCCCATACTCATTATTATGTAGCTATTGTGGCCTCCTTTCTGTTCCTCAGTAAGCCTTTTCTTACATCAAGGCTTTTGTATTTGCTATTTCTTCTACTTGAAGTTCTTTCTCCCTAGTTCTTTCCATGGTTTGCTTATTCTTATTAAATCCAAATGTCAACTGAATCCATATTGCTCCCTGCCCCTTCTCATCATCTTTTCCAGTACTTTTTCCAGTATGTGATCCTAGTTAATTTTCTTCTGTATTATTTATCACATCCATAAGAATGTTAGTTCTAAGAAGACTGGGCCTTCGTTCATCTCACTAATCATTTAGTCTCCAGTTTCCATTACAGTTTCTATCACATAGTAGGGACTCATTAAATATTTGTTGAGTGGACGAAACAAAGCTGATACCTGTAGGAGTCAGCCATATGAAGGTAGGAGATAAGAGCTAAGACCCTAAAGTGGGAAAAAACTTTCCAAGACTAAAGAGCCGTAATGATAAAATGACAGAGGCAAGGGTGTGTCAGGCCTTTAAGTCCTGGCAAGGAGTTTGGATTTTATTTGAATTTTAATGAAAAGATTTTAGTCTGGAGTTTTAATGTAATCCAACTTACTTTCCAAAAGATTTCTTTGGCTGTTCTGTGAAGAGTAGATTAGGGAGAAGACTGGAGGTAGGAGATGGGTTAGGAGACTTTTATAGTAGATGAGATCATAGCTTGGATTAGGTTGGTAAAATGGATGTGGAGAAAGATGGGGATAGATGTGGGATTTATTTTGGAAGTGGGGCTGACATGACTTGGCAGTGAGAGGAATGAAGAAGTAGAGATGCATCAAGGATGATAACCAGATTTTTTGTTTGAGCAACTTGGTGGAAGGTGGTATTCTTTACTGAAATGGGAAATCTGAATAAGGAACAGCTTTGGATGGGACATTAGGAATTCCATGTGGGTCACATTTTAAGATACTGATAAGAATTCCACATGGAAATATCAAATAAAGAGTTGGATTCCAAATCAGGAGTTTAGAGGAGACATTTGGGTTAGGATAGAAATTTGGGAGTCTTTCAGCATATAGATGCTATTTAAATCCATGGCAATGAGAGATATTACTTAGAGTGTGTGGCAAGGAATCAGAAAAAAAAGCTCGGGACTTGAACTTGGGGGAATTTCCAACATTTAGAGGTCAAGTAGAGGAGTGGCAACTGAAAAAGATTTGGAGAAGCATAGGCCACAGAAAGAACACCTGGAATGTGTGCTGTCTTGGCAATCACGGATTCATGGGGCAGCCTGAAGGGTAAAAACATGGCTTTTAACACATACAGCATTTTCAGAAACATGTAACGTGCAAAATGAGAAAAACCTTTAGAGGACAGATGAATGTGCTTGAAGGGTTTTAAAAAGGAAGGATGTTTATATGCCTAACAAATAAATGAAGGCTAGCTAATTACACCGGCCTTGGAGTTTGCAGTAATTATCCTTTGTTTTGATATTATTAGAAACTTTGACTTTTGATAACGTTAGGAGGTAATTTTTTAAAGTGTAACTTGAAGGGGGAAGTTATTATTAATTTTTTTTTTTCTGAGAGTAATGGTGTTAGTGTCACCTAATGGCAAAATGAGATATTGCAGCCGTATTTATATGAGGCAGTGAACAAAATAACCTAATTAGAAAGAGAAAAAGAACATTTATGGGGGAATTTTTGGCATGGAGCAGACTTACCATGGTTACAAGGTCCTGCGTTCTTTAGCACTGGTCTACTTGTCCTACCTCTCTGTCACATTACCCCTTTGGTCACTGAGCAGATTGGTTAATATACAGTTCTTTTTTATCTTCCAGGTTTCAGCTCAAATATTTCCCTTTCAGAGAGTCCTTTCCTACCACCTTACTTAAAGTTGTCCGTGTATTCCTTACAGCTACTCTTTGTTACATTAGGCTGTTGTATTTTCTTCATAGCCTGAGAATGATTTGGGATTACCTTACTTGCTTGTTTCCTCACTAGATGTAAGCTCCACGAGAGGAGGCAACTTGTTTGCCTTATTCGCTCATGTAACCGCAGTTGTGAGTATACTGACTGTTATATAGTGTACATGTTCAGTTAAAATTAGTTGTGTGAATATTTGAATTTCTGGAAGTGATAGAGAATGTTGAGTTTCTATGGTGTAAAGTAGAGATCTATCCAGAAAACAGAATCACACTGTATTTGATTACTGCTGCATGAATGCAATGTGAAAGCTTTGCTCCCCTCACCTCCCCTGCTTTTTTTGCCTCCTGTAGATAAGTGGCTACATGTCTGGAAAAGAAAAGATACATGGCTTAGGGTGTTGAATTCTATGTTAATCAGTCAACTTAAGGGACACAGAAAAAATATTTTAAGGTACAATACTTAGTCTTGAGGAGATAAGTTTTTGCAGACATTTAGGTTTAGTTATAAAGTAATTTCAGTGAATGTATTTTTGTTTGTGTATGAATTTGTAGATACTTCTAGCTTATTTATTTATTATTTAGTTTTCTATTTATTAAAAAGAACAAAAAGTATTTCTAGGAGAAATATGTAGAGTGCCAAATAGTAGTAAATCCTTTTAGTTGAGATATGGTCAGGTTTGTGTTGTTTTTCAGGGAACAATATGGTTCTTTTAGCGTGGAAACTCAGGGTACATTTCCATTATGTGGCCCAGCCCAAGAAGGTAGCCTCCCTAGTTTTGAGATAATTATCTAGCCAGCAGAATTCTTCCTTGCATGAACCAATTTTAAAGGCCAAAGATTGATCAGGTACTTAATAGTTCATGTTTTTATTCACTAATTTTTGTTCTTACTCCTTGTGGTTTTGACCAGGTGGATGTGGGAAGAGAGGTTTGCAGCACTGAAATGGAGGTCAGAGCTTCATTACAGAAGATTAGTGGGTCATCGGATTCTGTGACTACACTGAACAGTGAAGAATTTGTTTTGGTTCCTCAGCATGCAGATGATACTTCTACAAAAGATGATGAAAAACCTGAACTGAAGGTATTTTTCCCTTTTCTACAAATGATATTATTTTAAATTATTATTATTTTTAACTAGGTGAAACTTATCTCAGGAGATATATAAAATCCAAAGGTTTTTCTTGAGTACTGACCTTGAGACTAGAATCAGTGTTTGATTTATCCAGATGCTAATTATTTGGTTTGTGTATTTTTGAAGTTTTTGCTTTCGGTTTTTTATCTTTTACTTTAGAATTCAGAAAGAAGGAATAGGAGGGAAAAAAGAAGAGAAAGGATAATTGGCAAGTTAGACTTAATGGTTAAATCTTACATAAATTTAATTTATCTGGATATTTTTGTCTCTCTTACTGCTGCTGGGTTTTAAAAATTAATTATATAAGTATGTAGTTATGTATTATTTTCACTTGACTTTTCCTTATGATTTTTATGTTTTAAGTCAGCTGGTAACATTCAAGTATGTGATTTAACACTTGTCTGAATATTTTTGAAGTATATGTTTTATAATTTTAGCAGTTGAGTTTTTATTTGGATGTGGTCCTTTTTCTTTTTCATTTTTATGTTGCCTTTCCTGACTTGAAAAAAAAAAAAAAAAAAGAACCAAATAAACCCAGGTATACATGTATGGGAAGTGCATAACCACCCTCTAGAAATAGGAAGAGAGAAATTAGCCAAAAATGCTGTATATTATTTATGTCTTTTATTTAATATTAATTATATCAAAGGTATGTTAGTATGTTAATCTAATAAAATCAATCTAATAAAATTTTATAAAAATCAGATTATTAAGTACTCATTTTACATTATGTTGAGGATATATATTTTTATAATTTTATTAATCAGTGGATTTCTTTAAATTTATTCAAATATCTGTATTTAAATAAACAGCTCTTTAAATTCATTTAACTCTGTATTTTCATATTAATGTGTTTAAGGCATTTATTTACTTAGGCTTTGTGTCTCACTTGCTTTTAAGAAGAAGATGAGTCAACTTAAGAGTAAGGAAATTAGCAGTACTCCTTGACAGCTCAAGCAAAATTTGTAAAGGAGTCAGAAATATGTTTATGCTATGATAACAAAAAGTATGACCTTTTAAATGATATCAGTGCTACATATTATCTATTTAAATGTATCCATTTTCCTCTTTAAAACACATAAATTAAAAAAAAAAAAACAAAACATAAATTTAGGATTACCCAGTTTTTAGAATACGTTTCTAAAAGAGAAAAAGAAAAAAATAAGAAAATAAAATATCTGTAAATAAGATCTTAGATCAGATATAGTTGGAAAATGCCTGGTATGTTTCTGAAGAATCCTTTTCTGATACTAATAATCCTCTAATTTAGTTGAGTTTATAACTCAGGATTTTATATATATCTAATGAAATTAGGTACAGCTGTATAAATTCTTGGTATTCAGTAACTATATTTAAATTTAAATATTTAGATTGTTTAAATTTCTTCTAGAAATGAAATATTTTCATTAAGTTCCAGAACCATGTTATGATTGAAACGAATTGTCTTGCTTTGTCTGTAGATAGTTTCTAATGGTGATGAACAACTGGAAAAAGCCATGGAAGAGATTTTGAGAGATTCTGAGAAAGGGCAAAGCAGCCTTCCTGTTGATTGTCCGAGTTCCAGTGAGATTTCAGACCATTCATTTGGAGATGTTTCGGCCAGCCAAATAAATAAGCCATCTCTTCAATTAATTTTGGATCCGTCGAATACAGGTACTGTATTGAACTCTTAGAAAGTATAATAGAAATGGGATAAAGTGATAATGAAAATTTTAAGATGAATATTAGAAAATTTTATTAGCTTCATTTTCTGAGATCAAGGCCAGCAGCTTTTCAGTTCCCACATTGGTTCTTATGTTTCTGTTTGTATCTCCACCTGTAAAATCAGTCTCAGTGTTCTTTGAGAACTGGCTCTATGTCTGGGCATTCATTTTACCCCTAGTACTTGGCATATAGTAGGCCCTCAATAAATACTTATTGAACAAATGAATAAATTCTTGGGTATCAAAGAACAGTGTAATGGGCACATTCTTCCATATAATGTGACTTCTTACTCAGTTTGACTACAGTTATTTCAATTACAATTTGTGAAAATTCTAAGTAAAATAACATATCAACTCCATCAGTGTAATAATACTGTAAAAGTATTTATTACAGTGTAATAAATAATATGTACGTGCATGAATGAGTAGGATTTATAGTAGGAATACCAGCTTGTAAGTCAAAATGGTTTTGGATGAAGGAAAAGCCAAACCAAACCCAACCCAACTCCTACTTCAGCTTGTTTAAACACTGGAGGTGTGGTTTGATCTGGCCTCTGGTAGTATTTCTTTGTAAACTACTCAGCTTTGATCTTCTCCATGTCATCTTTCTCCTTAACTGGCATCCTTTGTGGTCACAAAGTAGGTAGCTGCAGAAATTGATAAGTAAGGCTAGGTGATTTGTTCATGTCTGGTGACCAAGAGAAAGGCTCTGATCTTTTACCCATCGAACAAAAGTTGTGAGTTTTACTCTGATTGGACCAACTGAATCATTTTCTAGTAGTCTGGGGAATGATATGAGCCAATAGGTGGTGTAGGCCTTGGTTATATTCAAACTCCTCAGTGAGTCATTCTGACAGAGGAGATGAGATCATCCTGACTGATTTAAGGCACTCATGATCCATTTCTGAATGTTCGTGTAGGGTAGGTGCAGATATAGGCCAGAGTGCTACACAGTGGAAACACGGTGGCCCTACCTTACACTGTACCCCAAATTTATTCCTAGTGAATCAAATATTTAAATGGGAAAAATGAACCTTTAAGAAGAAAATAATGAGAATATTTTTGTGATTGTCAGGGTAGGAAAAGCCAAATCATAAAGGAAAAGCTACTTGCATTTTAATACATAAAAGCTTAAATCTGAATGAGAAAAGTACCATAATAAATATGGCTAAATGAGGCTCAGAGAAGATATTTGCCATGTGTTGGGGGTCCCCGAAAGTGCCCCTAGTTTAATGATTCATTATAAAGACTCGTAGGTTTCAGTGTATATTCATATTCATGGCTAGATTTAAGTTCAAGGGGACTTTATATATGTGTGTGTGTGTGTGTACACACAAGATTGGAAATAAGCCTTACAAAATATTAATTTTTTTAGTTCTTGATTGAGGGAACATGAGAGATTATATTTTTCATTGTGCTTTTCTTTATCTTTTGAATTTCTTAAATCCCTAGCCTTCGCCCCAAACCCAAAGCATACTGACATCAACATTCCTATAGTTATTTTTTTGGTTAATAGATTAATCAAAAGGAAGAAATACCTTTATCTTCTCATGTATTGAAAGCTCTGATGGGTTATTGGAATCAGTTGTCCTTTGCAATGGCCTAGATAATATTCTTATTTCTGAGCATATTTGATAGGGACCATGTATAATGTACTTGTGTGTTTTCAACACCCATTATATTAAATACATTTTTAAAAAATGTATCTTTCCCTGAAGATCTCAGTGGATAAGAATTTCCACTTTGCTTTACAAGTAAGTTTTTAAAAAGCATTCTTTCCTTGTTATATATTGTTTCTTTTCATTTTCAATGAAAAGACATGTTTTGTGTTCTCCCCAAAATTAATATATTGAAATCCTAGTGATGGTATTAGGACGTCGGGCCTTTGGGAGGTGATTAGGTCATGAGGGCAAAGCCCTCATAATTGGGATTATGTCCTTCTAAAACAGACTCCAGAGAGCTAGCTTGTGCCTTCTGCAGTGTGAGGACACAGTGAAAAGATGCTGTCTAGAAAGTGAGCTCTCATGAGGCACCAAATCTGCCAGAGCCTCAGTCTTGGACTTCCTAGCATCCAGAGCTGTGAGAAATAAATGTCTGTTGTTATAAGCCACCCATGTGGTATTTTGTTATATAGCAGCCTGAAAGAACTATGAGAAGACATTTCAGCTGCCTCTTCATAGTTGCAGTTTTTGTTAACAGAATTGTTGTGGTCGATTAAAATGACACATAACTTCAAAGGTAAGGGACTGTCTGGAAAGTATCTAGATTTAAATGGGCTAAAGTGAACATTAAAGATATGTAATTTGCCAGTGATAAATTTAGATAGATAAGGGCTTTTGTTTAAACATCATGATAACTTGTTGGTTTTTGTCATTTGGTGATTGTATGTCCTGGCTACTTGGATTCACCTCTACAGGGAATCTACTAATTTACTGTAATGTACTAAAATACTGTGTGGATACATAGATGAGTCTTCTCTCTCATGCTCTTTGTTATTCTTTGCATCTTTCTGCTAAGGAAGGGATGATGGAATTCAAAAGTATGACTTGAACAGGACTGAATTTATATTTAGGAGGATATGAATTTCTTACATCGATGTGTGATTTCACGAGATCTAAAAGTGTTGCCTTGCTAAAAATATTTTGCTGTTTGTTTGCTTAACTTCGGATTTCCACTAGTCATGAGTTTTGTCTACATGAAAGCTGCAGTTATGATACATTTAGTTGTGGATGAGATAGGATCTAAGTGGTACCCAGAAATGATGTGTGTTTGCCATTAATTGGTTGCTAAAAGGACCACTAGCTCTAAAAATTTTCATTTATTTACTGATTGATTCATTTGGCATATACTGAGTGCCTAGTCTTTTAGACACTTGTTATAAGTGCTGGGAATAAAAAGAGGATAGAACAGTTCCTTCCCTTGAAGAGCTGGTACTCTATAATTAAGGGCAGAATAAACTTCATTTTGATTTTAATTCATTCTATTTTAGACCTTTCATAGAGGCTAAGATATGATATCTGGAGTTCAGACCTAGATTTGAATCCAGGCTCTGCCTGCAGCTTAGACAAATTATTCAACTACTCTAATGATCAGTTATCTCATCTGTAAAATAGAGATAAAATAGAACCCGTTTCATAGGGATTTAGAAGTTCAAATGATACCATCCACATAAAGTATTTTGTAAAATGCCTGGCACAAAGTAAGTACCAAATAAAATGTTTGTCATCATCAGTAGTTTTGGAAATCTTGAACCTCAGAATAAAATCACATACAGTTTTAGGTCAAAGCCCAGTAATTATAACATATCACTTTAAATGGGCATGGGGGGGACTTCTCTGGTGGTCCAGTGGTTAAGAGTCCGTGCTTCCACTGCAGGGGGCATGGTTTGATCCCTGGTTAGGGAACCAAGATCCCGCGTAGCGTGTGGCTCGGCCAAAAAAAAAAAAACAAAAAAAAAACAAAGGGCATGGGGCAGGGTGTAGGCCCATTAACTCCATTGACATACCTAACCCCTGGATTTCTATGGAGCAATGTTCTTTGAATACTCTAAAGATGTTGTCCTGCTGTCTTCTCTTCTCTATCATTTCTGATGAGAAATCTGCAGTCATTTGAATCACTTATTTGTTCACTTATTTGTAACGTGCAGTTTGTCCACTTTCAATATTTTTTTCAATATTTTTGTTTTCCAGCAGTTTGGTTATATGGGTATGGTTTTCTTTGAATTTATCTTTGTTGGTGTTCACTGAGATTCTTGGATCTGTAAATTTATATCTTTTATGAAATTTAGGAAGTTTTCAGACTTTTTTTTTTTTTTTTTTTTGCGGTATGCGGGCCTCTCACTGTGTGGCCTCTCCCGTTGCGGAGCACAGGCTCTGGACGTGCAGGCTCAGTGGCCATGGCTCACGGGCCCAGCCGCTCTGCGGCATGTGGGATCTTCCCGGACCAGAGCACGAACCTGTGTCCCCTGTGTCAGCAGGTGGACTCTAAACCACTGCGCCACCAGGGAAGCCCTCAGACATTTTTTAGAAAATTTTTTTGTGCATAGTCTTTTTCTTTTCCCGTGACTCAGACAACAAAGCTATAGGTATTTTCATATTTTCCTGCAATTCCTAAGGCTCTTTTCATTGTTTTCCAATCTTTTTCTTTTCTCCCTTCTTTAGTTTAGAAAATTTCTGTTGATCTGTATTTCAGTTTACTGGCTCACTATTCTGTTATCTCCTTTCTTTTGAGCCCATCCAGTGAATTTTTAATTTTAGATATTCTATTTTTCTGGTCTAAAATTCACCTTTTTACATTTTCTGTTCCTCTGCCATGGATTTTAATATTTTCACTCATTCCAGGTTTGTTCACCTTTATGTCATAGAGCATGGTTATAATACCAATTTTAAAGTCTTTGATAATTCCAGCAACTGCATGCATCATTTTGGGATTGGTATCTGTTGATTGCTTTTCCCTTGACAATTGGTCACCTTTTTCTATTTTTGTTTTTTGTTTTTTTTGTTAGTTGAGTAACTGAATTGTTTTCCAGACTTTCTGAAACTTACGTTTTGAGATTCTGTTTCCAGATAAAATCCTCTGAAGAATGTTGATTTTGTTTTATTTTAGCAGGCAGTCCACTTGGTTACATCCAGACTGCAAGTTCGATCTTGCTTTCTGGTTCCAAAGTCAATCAATTCCAAAACCTTTGCTGTGCTTCTTTGGTCTGTTGCACACATGTATAGCATGGTGGTGAACCCAAGACTTGTGTTAGTTCATACACAAAATTAGGGGATTACCTTCTCCAACTCTCCTCCTCAGGATTTCCCCCATACTCTCTGGCTTCTTGGGGCCCATTTTCCTTCTTCTCTTGCATAGAAAGACAGGTTTCTCACTTCAGGACAGAGTGGTGAGAGAAAAGAAAGAAAAAAAATAGCAGAGGTTTCCTTTTCCTTTTTGAACCACAAGAGCCAAGCCCATTTGTTTGGGTGTTCTAACCACTGAGAGGTTCCTTTTCTTCGAGTTGCATATGCTACGGCACTCCATCCTTTCCCCCCAGCCCCACTTCCCACATAGTGGTGCAGCTCCAACACTGGGGCTGGCCTTGTGGTAGAACTGGGAGAGAAAAAAGAGAGAGAGAGAAAAGAAAGTTATAATTCCCCAAATGTTCTCTGGTTTACAGGGACTCTTTTTTTCTGTGCTTTGGCCAGAAAAATTGGATTTCTCTCACAGTTTTGTTGCTCACTGCACAGTTCTGCTACTTGGGCGGCCCGTAGATCAAATATGGGATATAAAGGATGAAAAAATGTAAAAGGGAATTCAGTACTATACTGGTAGTTCTTCACGTTTTGACCTCTCTCCAATCTGTCTGTTGTTACTTGCTTTAAAAAAAAAACAAAACAATCCTGGGCTTCCCTGGTGGCGCAGTGGTTAAGAATCCGCCTGCCAATGCAGGGGACACGGGTTCAAGCCCTGGTCCTGGAAGATCCCACATGCCGCGGAGCGACTAAGCCCGTGCACCACAACTACTGAGCCTGCGCTCTAGAGCCTGTGAGCCACAACTACTGAGCCTGTGAGCCACAACTACTGAAGCCCACACGCCTAGAACCTGTGCTCCACAGCAAGAGAATCCACCTCCATGAGAAGCCAGTGCACCACAACGAAGAGTAGTCCCCGCTCGCCGCAGCTAGAGAAAACCTGCACACAGCAACAAAGACCCAATGCAGCCAAAAATAAATAAAATAAAATAAATTAAAAAAAATAAAAACAAGTAGTTACTTGTTTATATTCTATAAAAGTAGTTACTTTTTATATTCTGCCCAGTGTTTTCAGTTACTACATAGAAGCTATAGCAGACTTGTTACTTCAATTTGACTGGTTCAGTTTGAGGATCTTCAGTTCTGCTAGTTTTTGCTTCAAGTATTTTGAAGCTCTGGTATTAGGGGCATAGCCACTTTTTAAATTATGTTTTCCTTATAAATTGACCCTTTTATCATTGTGAAGTGTCTCTTTTTCTCCTGTTACTGTTTGTTGTTTTGAAGTCTGATTTTTCTGATATTAATATAGCCATTCTGGTTTTCTTATAATTAGTGTTTGTGTGGTATATCTGTTTATTTCCTCCCTCCCTCCCTTCCTCCCTCCCTCCCTCTCTCCCTCCCTCTCTCTCTTTCTTTCATCTTTTTTTTTGGCATTTTATTTTATTTAGTTATTTATTTTTATAAATAAATAAATTAATTTTTTGGCTGTGTTGGGTCTTCGTTGCTGCACGGAGACTTTCTCTAGTTGCAGTGAGCGGGGGCTGCTCTTCGTTGTGGTGTACTGGCTTCTCATGGCGGTGGCTTCTCTTGTTGCAGAGCACCGACTCTAGGCCTGTGGGGTTCAGTAGTTGTGGCATGCAGGCTCAGTAGTTGTGGCTCACGGGCTCTAGAGCGCAGGCTCAGTAGTTGTGGTGCACGGGCTTAGTTGCTCCACGGCATGTGGGATCTTCCAAGACCAGGGCTTGAACCCATGTCCCCTGCATTGGCAGGCAGATTCTTAACCACTGTGCCACCATGGAAGTTCTTCTATCTTTATGGAAGATCTTGGTGGCTGCAGTGTGGAGAATAAATTGGAGGAAAGAAAGACTGGAGGTTACTGCTGTAGTAATTTGGGTAATGACTATGGGGCCAAAGAAAAGTGGGATGGATTCAAGAGTTATTCAAGGCATGTACATCTAATGAATTCAATTTTGGACATAATGATTAATAAGATTTCCAAATGGGGATGACCAGCAGTCTGCTGTATTTTAAAGAAATTAAATGGCAAGGAAAAAGTCGTTCCCTCATATTTATAACTTTTGGTGCTCTTCAGTTTCCCTCTAGTATCATTTTCCTTTATCCCAAGGATCTTCTTTAATATTCTTGTTTTCTTATGCAAATTAGAATTAGTTGTTATATCCATCCAGGGAATATTTCATTTCAGATCTTGCATTTTTTATCTCTAGAATTTCTTTTGGTTCTTTTTTCTGGCTTCCATTTTTCTCCTTCTTTTGTTAGGTGTTTTTCTTTAATTCCTCTATCATAGTTATAATAGTTACTTTAACGGTCTTGTCTACAATTTTGTCATCTGTCTTTTTTGGATCCATTTATGTATTGTTTTTGTATTTGGGGTATACAGAGTTTCATGAATCTGTGAGCTACACAGATTTTGTAAAACATTTATTTCTTCAGAAAGCTTTTTCCCCACCTTTTCCTCTTCTGTAGAATTCCAGTTACACATACGTTAGACAATTTGAACTACTTGATCTACCGTGTTCATCAGTCACCAAAGCACAGTTTTACCATACGATCTTGCAAATAATTGTTTTTGCATAAGTACTTGCTAAATTAACAAAAATGCATATATGTATATATGTATATTCTAGACATGTTTGTATTCAGCCTTAAAATGTATTTGTAGTTTTTTATATGTCCCTTTTGAAATATATACATTGAACTGATTCAGAAGTGGAAAAAACATGTTTCAGTGATTGAAGAACATGGTAGATGAAGTACTTCATTTGAATAGCTTTAGTTTTTCAATAGAAAAAAAGTGGTGAAGGGTGCATGATTTAGTATAATATTTGGGAGCTGGAGTGGGGAGGTTGGGAATGGCTTTTGTGAATTATTTATTAATATCCTGTAAGTGTAATCCTGGTAATGAGAGTTAGAGCATGTCACAAGGATCTAGTTTGGGTGAGACAGGCTGCTTAATTTTGTACAGCGTGGATGTGGGTAGCGGGAAGAGTTGGAGATTAGCTGAATGTGGGTTTTTAGGTGGGGATGGGGAGAGTGGCAGAGGGGAAGCTTTATACTACCTGATATATGCAGATAAATACTCTCTAACCACAGTTGGGACTTTGCTACATGCATGCTGTGCTTAGAATTAAAGTGGATTTTTTTTTTTTTAAAGAATTGGGGGAAGCAATCATAGGATAATTCATCAAAATAATTATTTTGAGGAAAAATTTTTCATTGAAATACTTACATATTTTATAGAAGCCAGCAAGCTAGGAAGGAGAAAAATAAGGAGCTTGACTTTGTTGGTATTAGTATGAGATGGAACATTTTAACATTGTTGACTTTTGCTGAGGAATTTAGGCTGATTAATAAATTTGGTGCTATGCAGGATCTTTACCAGAAACACTTTTAACGGATTTTAGTTTTGTTTAATTCTCATTCGTTTTAGGATAATTCACACTGTCTTTAGTGTAGTCTTCTTATTGTTTTATATCATTTGAACTCCGTATTTTTGATTTTTTAAAATACAAAGCTTAGAATTTTTTTTTCTTTTCCTCTAAAGAAGTCATAGCTAAGTAAGATAATACTTTGAGAGACCTGAAGTACAAAATGGCCAGTTCCAAAACTCTAAGTTAAGATGTAGGATAAACATTAAAAGAAATGAAAACACAGAGAGACCTAAATTTTATTTGCAATTTTTCATTTGTTTTTGGGCAATAGATGAAATTATACTGTGAAGTTTTATATTAACTTTTGAGTGTTTCTTTTTTCTTTTTTCTTCAGAAATTTCTACACCCAGACCATCTTCTCCAAGTGGAATACCTGAAGAAGATAGTGTTTTATTTAACAAACTGACCTACTTAGGATGTATGAAGGTTTCTTCCCCACGTAATGAAGTGGAGGCTTTACGGGCGATGGCAACTATGAAATCTTCCAGTCAGCACCCCTTTCCTGTTACTCTGTATGTGCCAAATGTTCCGGAAGGTTCTGTGAGGTAAGCTCTAATCCTTTATTACCCCCTTAGACGTGTGAAGTTTTTTTGGGTAGTGGTGATGATATTTTATCGTAAGTGAGGCCTTGGACTTACTCTGAATTCACTTTTACTCTGTAGCCATGCAAAGTAAACATGTTTAGGTTTAGACTGTATTCCTTATTTGCAAGGGGCATTTGTAAAATTTGCTTAGAATGCTATAAATGCAACTATAACTGTCAAAATACCTATGATTTGTGTTTCACCTTGTCATATAACAGTGGTTCGGAAAACTAGAGTGATCCCTAGATTTCAAGCTCTTTACATCAGACTGGAAAGAAGCAAAATGGCTTTTTCTCACATGCTTCACTAGGAATAATATTTAATGTCATCTGAACCTTGAATTTCTTTAAATGTAAATCAGATAACTGTTGTTTTCCTACATTCAGCCCTCCAGTAGCCTCCAATCACACTTGTGATTATATTTGAAATTCTTACCATGTCTGGCCCTGATGATCTGCTTTGACCTGATCTTCTGCCCTTCTCCCCTCTCTTCCCTCCCTCCTTTGCTCTCTCACTTCTTTCACTACATTTACTTCATTCATTCATTCACTTCATTCATTTGCTACATTCCAGTCATAGAAGCCTCTTTGCTCTTTCTCAAACACAGTCATGAATCCTGCCTCAGGGCCTATCAGTCAGGATTCCTACCTCAGGGCTTTTGTGTAGTCTCTACTCTGCCTAAACAAGCTTTCCTTGGTTTTCCAGTGGCTTTTTCACTTCTCTCCGGTTTCACCTCAAGAAACCTTTTTATCAAAAGAAGGCTTCTTTTTCTTCCTTCCTGTTTTTCTTAATAGGGTTTATTTTTTAGATCACTTTTAGCTTCACAGCAAAATTGAGCACAAAGTACAGAGATTTCCCATATCCCAGATGTGCATCCCTCCACCTCCCCCAAACACCTCTCATCATCAACATCCTCTTCCACATGGTACATTTGTTACAATTTTTAATTTATTTTAAAATTGTTTATTTATTTTTGGCTGCGTTGGATCTTAGTTGCGGCACATGGGATCTTTCGTTGAGGCGCATGGGCTCTTTGTTGCGGTGCGCGGGCTCTCTAGTTGTGGTGCACGGACTCCAGAGCACGTGGGCTCTGTAGTTGTGGCGCGCGGACTCCAGAGTGCACATGTGGGCTTTGTAGTTGTGGTGCGCTGGCTTAGTTGCCCCACAGCATGTGGGATCTTAGTTTCTGGACCAGGGATCGAACCCACGTCCCCTGCATTGGAAGGCGGATTCTTAACCACTGGAGTACCAGGGAAGTCCCTACATTTGTTACAGTTGATGAACCTACATTGACATAATTTTCCAAAGTCCATAGTTTACCTTAGGGTTCACTCTTGGTGTTGTACATTCTGTGGGTTTGGACAAATATATAATGACATGTATCCACCAGTAGAATATCATACAGAGTACTTTCACTGTTTGAAAATTCCTGCCTTCTGCCTGATCATTTGTCCCTCCCTGCAACCGCTGGCAACCACTGATCTTTTCACTGTCTCCATAGTTTTGCCTTTTCCAGTAAATTATATAGTTGGAATCATGTAATAAGTAGCCCTTTCAGATTGGCTTCTTTTACTTAATAATAGGCATTTAAGAGTTCCTACATGTCTTTTTGTGGCTTGATAGCTCATTTCTTTTTAGTGCTGAATAATATGCTATTGTCTGGGTGTACCACAGTTTATTTTTCCATTTGCCTATGGAAGGACATTCTGATTGCATCCAAGTTTTGGCGATTATGAATAAAGCTTCTGTAAACATCTGTGTGCCGGGTTTTGTGTAGACGTAAGTTTTTAACTCATTTGAATAAACACCAAGGAGTGTAATTGCTAGATCCTATAGTATGGGTATATTTAGTTTTGTAAGAAACTGCCAAATTGTCAAAAGAATCCTCCTTCGATCATATGATAACTATCCCTCTTTCTTTTTACTGGGCCTTTTTTCCTTCATAGAACTTTTCTTTGACTTGATATTTTATATTTATTTGCTTATTTGTTTATTGTCTGTCTTCCTCACTACAATATAAGTTCCATGGGGGCAGGTTATTGGTATTTTTTCCTGCTACAGCTTCTGTCTGATAGTACTGTCTAGAGCAATATCAGTCCATAGCAGGTTTTTAGTAAATATTTGCTGAATGAACAAATAAATGAACCAGGTCTGGGAAATTAGGTTGAATGTGTCTTGAACCTATACTATTCTCTGAAGACTGATTTAATCTTTTCCAAACCCTTTCTGATTTGCCTCATTCTCTGAGGTTTAGAATGTGAGAAAAGTTCTAAGTACCAAAATAATAGCAATATAAATTTACAAGGTTTTGGTAAAAATGCTTTGACTTTTTCAGGAAAGCGTTTTGTAGGTATATTGTTTGTATGATATCTCTTAACAGTAAAAGGCATTTTGATATTTGTATCTATTGAGTTTCAAAGTGCCAAACATACCTTAACAAAGACTTAGTGTTTTGATTTGCCTCTCTATTCCTAGTAGGTCCCCCTGAGTTCTACAATTTGAGATCCTGAGGTGGTCTTGAGGTTTTGGATCAAACTAGAGCTTAGGATTTGTACAGGGAAAGTCAGAGAAATATTTGCTCCTAAGTCCCACAAACTCCTTTTACCTCTTAAATTCCATTGTTAAGTTTATCTTTGGAACCACTCTGACCTTTTTTAGGGTAAGAGAAGTCTTTGTTGAACGATGAATGACCTGGACTTGGATAAACTACAGGTGCTGCTTTAAATAGAAATGAACTCTCCAGAGATGGTCTGTGCTATTTTTTACTGGCATTCCTCTTGCCATAACAGAACAAGACTAGCATTTAGGGATGCGTGACATTGATTTTACCAGGCAGTGTATACTTGGCTTTGAAAGTAAATGAATTCGATCATAGGACACAAAAATGAAGTAATTTTCAAAAGAAGTTGAAGAATTTGTGTGTTTGTGTGTGTGTATAGCAAAAATATGAAGATAATTGTTTTCTTGCTTTATTAGTACCAGTTTATTTTTGTGATTTTAAGATAGTTATTTTGTATGTTATTGGCATAGTAAAAGTGTTTGCCTTTGTTCTTTGATAGTTAATATTTTATCTCATTTTTCATCACTGTTCTGCAGAATCATAGACCAATCCAACAACATGGAGATAGCATCTTTTCCAATTTATAAGGTGTTATTCTGTGCACGTGGACATGATGGGACAGTAGAGAGCAATTGCTTTGCATTTACAGAGAGTTCCCATGGTTCAGAAGAATTCCAGATACATGTTTTCTCCTGTGAAATTAAAGAGGCAGTAAGTATAATATGTTGTAGCAATTCGCTATTGAGATGAATTAGGGTAATATTTTCAAACTCTAATTTCACTGTCATATAATTTAGTATGTATGACCATATACCATATTACATGAATTTGGAGTATCTTTCTGAAGAGAAAGTTAATATTTATAATGGCATAGAGCCGCATATGTAAAGCTAAATCTGATAACTCTGTGCACTAAAGTGGTTCTCTCAGTTTAACATATGTAACAGAAAAATCCCCCTTGATAAGCTTTCCTCCCACCCCACCACCATGGTAGTAATTGCTCAGACTTAGAAAGGAAGAATATTTTTGCCCCTCTTTTATTGTTTTGCCTAAGTTGGTTGGTCTATGTGACTTTAAAAAATGTCTGTAACAATACCTGTTTCTCTGCTGGGCCTTTCACTTAGATACTGCAGTAAGATTGTTTATTCATAGATGTCTGTGATTTTCACTGGTGATCATTTATTATGTGCACTCATTCAGAGGCTGGCTTTTGCTCTATAGAACTGGTATTAATTATAACTACAAATGCTCCCATACAGCAGGGTTGTCAACTTGTGTCCTTTGAAGATGCCAGTGACTTCCTCTTACCAATTATTAAATGGTAGTTTATTCTTAGACTCAGAATCAAATGGCTGTTACATACATGGAGAAATTGCCTTCTTTTCTGTATCTATTGATTTCTCCCCAAATTAAAAATAATTTGCACTTTTAGAACTTTAGTACTTATACAACCATTTCAAAGGCATTATTAAATGGATTTGGATGGGCAAGGTCTCAGGTGTGTTTGCTTTTGGAAATATAAATTGTCAGCAGAAAATGCTGAAAGTAGCAGTTGTTCTATTTTCTCTTTACTATGAAACATAAATAAACCATTATATTAACAGGAGTTCTGAGAGTTTATTTCTGGCCACAACATGGGAACTCATAGAAATGTAGATTTCTGTGTGTCTGATACTAAGCGTGAGGGGTATGTCAGTTGTTATTATGCCCTGGTGATTAATTTTTTTACACTAAAATGAACATGTACAGACATAGAAGTTCTCTGTCAGAACCATGCCTGTGTAAGAAGTTCAAATTTGTTTCTTTTTGTTTGTTTTTTATATAGCTCTGAATCTATTTCATCCCAATGTGTGTATGTATATATACCTACACACACATACATAATACCTATACATACACCTATACTGACTACTTGGCCAAGTGTGTGATAGGTAGAGTGAATGAGTACAAGTATGCCTGGCACGTAGGAGGCAGTGGATATAAATATGTTGAAAGAATGTGTGTGTGTGTGTTTGTAAATTGGGGGGGTCTATTTCTGATCCTTACAACTCCACTACAGAAGTGGGGAAGCAAATGGTAGAGACCTGGCATTTCATGTTGGCAACCGTCATTTAGCATACCTGTGTGGATTCTGGATAACTGGTGCTCAACAGTAAGAAAGAGAACTTTGAAGAATTGGAGAACCTGCTGCTTGGAGAGGCAGAAACACTGCTGTAGAAGGAAATTGACAGGCACCTGGTTGCAAGCATTTTTCATAACTGTGATGGTATGAAACTCTCTTTTTGGATTATAGCATCTACTTGTTTATGGGGGGGGATATTTGTCATTTTTGAGAGCTTTAACAGTGGGTAAGCAGTGGATAAAACTGAGGGGGAATTCTTGGCCTGACCATTTTGGATATAGTATTAAATAGGATTAATTGTATTTCTGGAGAGGATATTTGGTACATTGTAGGTTGTGATAAAGTGATATCCATTTATTATTTAATTTTTTGAGTAAATTTTTCAAAGTGTTACATTCTGGGACACTGGTGGTAAAATTCATTGTTTGAAGGAGAAATAAATGACAGTTTTCATTGAACTTTATTATGAGAGATCATTTCTATAACAACCCGGTATAAATATAGGGCTTATGCCTGGCACTGCGCTAAGCATTTACTCAATACTCATGACATTTCCATAACATAGATGGTATTTATTTAGACTAGTGAACTTATGCTCCTCTTTGCCTGGAGCAGTCCTAGTTTATGCCTGTTGTCCAAGTATATTATTAAAGCACTTCATTTTATTCTCAGAAGTGCTCTGGTTTGGCTGACAAATTTTATGGTTACCCTTTCCTTATCCAAAGGCTGAGAGAACAGATGATGAAGCTGGTTTCCTAAGGAAGTTTATGACTCTGAAGACCCATTTAATTTTCAGTCACAGCTTTCCTGTTGCTTTATTATAAAAAGTAAATACAGATTTTTACCTTTCAATTATGCTTTATAAAGGGATTTCTCAGTCATATAGCTTGCATTCCAGCAACCTTTGGGTTTTACTCATGCCTTTTATAGAATGTCTGACATCTTCCTCTCTCCCCTCAAAAAATAATTACTTGTCTTTTTGTTGCATTTACTGGTTGTCTAGTTATCTGGTTCCTGGAAGTTTCTTGTTATGTGGTGAAGGGACAACATTAGTCCTTAGTATTTGGGTCCCTCTTAATGGACACAGACAATTGGCAAAGATAGCTCAGGAACAGATGACTGACATTCTTATTGCTTAAATATGTACCATGCAGCAGTGGCATTAATTTGTTTTCCATTGTTTGCAGAGTCCCTGGATGAGATTTGAAGAAGTTTGTCAGTTAAAGGCAAGAAGACATCTTCTCAAGAGGGAGTAGCAGCATGGCTGCCACTACCAGTTATCACTTTGATGTGCTCTTATTTCACCATAATATGCCACAAGCAGCAGACACCAACAGTGGTAGAGGGGAAGCCCAGTGAGGGTGATGGCTTTGTTGGACCTGTGACACAAGGATTAGGGGTTCCCACAGAAGGGTTAGGACACATTTGACTTATTGCCCTGGCTGTTCTTCTGTGGGACTCTGCTGGAGTGAATCTCAATTATCTATGGCAAAAGAGTTGGGGAATCCAGCCAGAAGTATCTTGATGCTGATGATCTTTGTACAGGGAGAATGATGTGCTAGAGTTCTGCTGAAGAATTACAGACAGAGCAGAGTATCAGAAAGCACAGTGCAAAAAGCCAGAGAGGCATCTATTCCTGTTGCATCTTTATGAATATATTACACAAAACTGTTTTTAAAGATAATTAGTTGACTCTCTTTAAGAATTTATTTCTACTACTCAGTGTAACCATTTTCTTCAAAACAGATTTTGCTGTTTGTTTGTATGTTATGACATACTTACCATTATTATCAATTGTCAGTGTTGTGTTTTAGAAGCAGGTTTCTATCAGCTGGTGTTACAGGCATTCAGAGGTATTTCATAATACCAAGGGTATCATTAGGAACATCTTTACTCTTAATGCATTGGTTTTTCTTAGGGTTGCTGGTATACTACTATATAAAAGAAAACCTAATTCCTTGTATGAGAAAATATTATTGCTAAACATATATTTATTGAGATGGTATTTTAGCAAAATGCCTTATTTTGGAAATTAATTTGGAAGTTATATTTTTCTCAAATAAATTGATTTTTGTAATTAAAAAAGTTCTTGTATGATTGCCTCTTGTTTTAGCTCCTTTCAATTAGTAACATATTTGAGCAAGTTTTTAAAATTTTAACACATATTTTTCTGGGTATCTTTTATAGGATAACTTTTCTACATTTACTTTTTTGCGTGAACATTTTCTTGATAAATGTTTTTAAAAGAGTTGCTCCTTTTTCACCAATATTAGTGAAAAGGCTTTATCTTCGAAGAATTTGCTATGTTATTTTATTTTTAATTTATTTTTAAAAAATTATTTATTTATTTATTTGGCTGGGTCGGGTCTTAGTTGCGGCACATGGGATCTTTTTTTTTTTTTTAATGTGGGGGTCACTTCCCAGTTACTTTATTTTTTATTTATTTATTATTTTACATCTTTATTGGAGTATAATTGCTTTACAATGGTGTGTTAGTTTCTGCTTTATAACAAAGTGAATCAGTTATACATATACATATGTCCCCATATCTCTTCCCTCTTGCGTCTCCCTCCCTCCCACCCTCCCTATCCCACCCCTCCAGGCAGTCACAAAGCACTGAGCTGATCTCCCTGTGCTATGCAGCTGCTTCCCACTAGCTATCTACCTTACGTCTGGTAGTGTATGTATGTCCATGCCTCTCTCGTGCTTTGTCACAGCTTACCCTTCCCCCTCCCCATATCCTCAAGTCCATTCTCTAGTAGGTCTGTGTCTTTATTCCTGTCTTACCCCTAGGTTCTTCGTGACATTTTTTTTTTCTTAAATTCCATATATATGTGTTAGCATACGGTATTTGTCTTTCTCTTTCTGACTGACTTCGCTCTGTATGACAGACTCTAGGTCTATCCACCTCATTACAAATAGCTCAATTTCATTTCTTTTTATGGCTGAGTAATATTCCATTGTATATACGTGCCACATCTTCTTTATCCATTCATCCGATGATGGACACTTAGGTTGTTTCCATATCCAGGCTATTGTAAATAGAGCTGCAATAAACATTTTGGTATATGACTGTTTTTGAATTATGGTTTTCTCAGGGTATATGCCCAGTAGTGGGATTGCTGGGTCATATGGTAGTTCTATTTGTAGTTTTTTAAGGAACCTCCATACTGTTCTCCACAGTGGCTGTATCAATTTACATTCCCACCAACAGGCGGCACATGGGATCTTTTGTTGTGGTGTGCGGGCTGTTTGTTGTGGCGTGCGGGCTTCTCTCTAGTTGCGACACGCAGGCTCAGTAGTTGCGGCATGCAGGCTGTCTAGTTGTGGTGCAGGCTCTAGAGTGCACAGGCTTAGTTGCCCCTCTGCGTGTGGGATCTTAGTTCCCTGACCAGGGGTCAAACCTGCGTCCCCTGCATTGGAAGGTGGATTCTTAACCACTGGACCACCAGGGAAGTCCCCCTGTATTACTTATTTTAAGTAAACATTTCATTTAATAGCATTTCTTGGACTGTTAATGTGTAATAATTGAGAATTTGGAATATACTGAAATACAAAAGAAAATAAAAGTTACTCAGAATTCCATCAGAATTAAGATTTTGGTTGGTCTCCTTTCCACATATCTACATGTGTCCTCCTGCCCACCTCTTCAAAAACAACAACAACTCCAAGAGATAGTTTTGTGTTTAACTAATGCTTTCTGTAGGTAGGTACTGCCTCTGGGGAAAAATTGTACTGTATTATTTGTCAATAAACCTTTTGACTTCTGCAAAGAAAATGCCTGTTCTAGATTATTGTGTGTGCGTGTGTGTTTGTGTGTGTATTTAATATTGTGACGTGTATAGAAATGTTTTCCATGGTATTATGTTTTAAATTTTTTCATGATGAAATTGGTTACCCAATTTGTTCCAATAACTATAGACATTGATAATCATCGTTTTTGAAGCTACTCTACCTTACCAATTCTTGGATCATCATTCCAGCTTATTCACAGACTCTAGAAGTCACAAATGATTTTAACCTTGTTGTTGGAAATAGCAACTTCTAAGACTGGTCAGGATTAAATGCAGTTTGATTGCTGTTAAGGTACTGTTGTGTCCTTCCTCCAAGAAGAGAGAAAGGTGTAGGCTGATTTCCCCCCCCCATCATTCTCTACCACTCTGGCTCAGCCCCATATGCTTAGCCTTTTTCAAAAGACATTCCTGAGCCTTGCCCATATACTTTAGAATTCGCCAAGTTCTTTGACTTTTTTTTTTGGTGTGGCATGATGTGTAGGCTTGTGGACAGCTCTGATACAAAGAAAATGAAATAGAAGAATATAGGAGAGAAGAAAAAATAATAAATAGGGTTGGGGTTTTAACTTTACTAATGTATCAAAAACTAAGTACAGGTATTCTGTTTTCACATATAATGTTTTCTTAAAAATATGCTTAAAAATGTTTTCTTAAATACACATAAAATGTAAATAAGAGACATCACATTTTATTTGGAGTTAGGAAGTAGGCAGTACTCAAAGTACTGAAAATAGTTTAAAGTCCCTGTTTACACTTTACCTTGTAGGCATAATCTTCAGTGACTTATTTCTAGCATGTTCTTTGATTCTGTTTTCCTCTATAACATTTAAATTATTGAGCTAAGTCCAATAAGGGTCCAGTTGAGGCTGAACATATCTGTTTTTGCCTTACCTAATGATTCCTCCCATTCACCCCAAGCACATTCAACTTACATGTGCTGAAATGAAAGCTCCATGTACACAGCTGTATCCCTCTCTCCTAGAATAATACTTAGTACACAGAAGGCACTCAAAAAGTATTGGTTGAATAAATGAGTGAACTTATAATTGTCTTAATTGTATAAGATTTGAGGTCTACAGTTATTATTAATATGAATCCTTTGCTGCTTTGTTGTTACTCATTTATATAAAATTATAATGAGATAACTTTAACATATTAAAAAATTTTATGAATGCAGTGATACAAATATGATGCTATTGATTGAAGTTGAACTTTAGGCTGGCAGGCAGCATTCTTATACAGTTAACCTGTGTAAGTCAGTTAATTTAGAAAACGATTGATTTGGCACTGAAAAGGCAGTTTAGGGTAATCATTGATTACTGGATGTAAGTGTGGCCATTGGAAGTTTGAGGACCATTGAATGTGTTAGAGTATGTATGTGTTAGAGAATGTATGAATATAATAAAAATAGAATATTGAGGAAAGACCCCCATACTTGAAGAAATTCTACTGTTAATGAGAGTGCTCTTATTTCAAGCAAATTATAAAATATTATAATCCTAGATTAATACAAAGAATACTTTGAATTCACTTTATCTAAAGTGAAGGATTTAATATTCAGAGAAGTTTCTTTACTAGTACCTCCCAGTGTGAGATTTTGAAAATATGAACTTTGTTCAAACCCTTCTTATTTCATCTTGTTTTTATTTGTTCAACCCATGAGGGGCCTGAGAGATTTGGCAGTTCTTTTGTGTTTGAAGCAGACAAGTTTGATGCTTCTTTTGGAACCAAGGAAGATAATACCGCCTGGAAGAGTGTGGGATGTAGAGTACTCCTCCACTTTAGGGGAGGAGTAAAAGCCATCCATATATATACACACACATACATATATTTATGTATGTGTGTGTATATAAAGTCACCAGGGTGGCTTAATACTGATAAATTAGATAAGAACATTTCAGGATTCATTCATTCTATGACACATTTATACAACAACAACGTTAACAATACTGGAAGCTCTTTAAATCATGCTACCATGTTTTCTTTTTGCAAAAAACAGTATTTATTTTATGCCTCAGGATCTAGCCCTCTGAAGCTGAGAGAAGTGAAAAGAGAAATTGACACCTTGGGCTAAAACCTTGTTTGTGTGTGTTCATTGGGAAGGTTTAGATGCCAGTATCATTCTAGTAATTATCTTAGGCTTCATTCATTGCAATATAGTATCTTAGGGGTCATAGAAACATCTATACATACATACAGCTTCTTTTGTGACTTTAAATTAAACGTCTTTATTTTGGTGTTTAAATGCCAGATTGAAAGAAGCAAACTACAGTTAACCCTTGAACAGTGCGCTGGGGCTGGGGGGTGGCATGTCGTAGGGGCGCTGACCCTCTGTGCAGTCAAAAATTCATGTATAATTTATAGTTGGCCTTCCATATGAGCGGTTCCTCCTTATCCACTCTTCCGCATCTGCCACTTCAACCAACCGTGGCTTGTATACTACTGTAGTATTTACTGTTGAAAAAAATCTGCATATAAGGGGACCCGTGCAGTTCAAACCCATGTTGTTTAGGGGTCAACTGTGTGTGTGTATATATGCTTATACTATGTATATATACACACTGTATATTACAAACTCTGTGTGTGTGTGTGTATATGCTTAGACTATATCTACTTTATCTGCTAAAGAGCATTGTGACCATGGGAAATTATAGATTCAAGAATTAGGAAAGAAGTTTATCAAAATGCAGTTAAATCTTTGTCTAATATTGTTTCCATTTTTATTCTTTTAGGTAAGCAGAATTTTGTATAGTTTCTGTACAGCTTTCAAACGGTCTTCTAGACAAGTATCTGATGTTAAAGACTCAGTTATTCCTACCCCTGACAGTGATGTATTTACCTTCAGTGTCTCCTTGGAGGTAAAAGAAGATGATGGAAAAGGAAACTTTAGGTGAGGTTGTTTGGAAAGATTAAAAATTGGTATTGTGTCTGAAATATAATATTGGCTAATTTAAAGTTGCCAGAATATGCAATGTTGGTATAAAGCTTTAGGATGATAAAGAAATATTTCACTGGTGAATGCATGGTTCACTTTTGTCATGCTTTTCAGATATTTTATGTAAATTATTTTCTTAATATTTTAAAATACTGATATTTACTGTAGAAAATTTAGTAAAATAATAAAATTAGAATAAAAAGCTATGGTTTTGTCAGCCACAATCACTTTTAATATTTGATTTCTAGGGTGTATTTTTATACAGTTGTATATATATATATAGTTTTTTCTTTTAACTTCATGATATAAGAATTTTTCAATTAAAATATTCTTAAAATCATTTTTAATGGTTACCAGTAGTATATTGTATGGTTTGACCATCATTTAATTAACCATTTCCTTCTGCTGTGTATTTGGAATGTTCTTCTTTAGTTCAAAAATAGGCAGATAATAGGAAACAGTTATACTCTTTAATGATCAGTTATGGGCCTTTACTTTGCCTTTGTTTCTAACCATAATTGTTAGGTAGGTATTTTACCTGTTTTTTACAGATACAGAAATTGAGTCGTAGGTCAAATAAGTTGCTAAAGGTATTTTTCCTTTTCAGATAAGGCAACCTATATTTTAGACACTAAACTGTTTTTGTTTTGTTTCTTTTAGACACTTATTGTTTTAATGAACTAATTCTTGAGAATTGTCAGTCTGGCCTAGGCTAGAATTTAACTTGCCCTGATCTGTACCTCTTTGTTCATCTTTTATTTATATTTACTTGGATTTGTCACAGTCATCTCAAACTCTAGATGTTTAAAAGTAAGCTCTCCTTCTCAGTTTTTGCCTTGGGTTTCACTGTGTTAAAGGCATTCATGCAACCAGCTAAACCAGAAATGTGACAGTCTTAAAAGTAATTAAATAAACCATGTTCCTAAATGTGTTAAAATTTAAAAACTAAAATTTGAAATGATGTCATTTAAAAAGTTTTGTTTTTAATCTCGTTAGAGATAAATTATAAGGCTCTTGTAAACCCAGTTTAGAAATCAATAACAACTCTGTTTTGCTGACTGTAAAGTTTGTAGTTACACTGTGGCAAGATGAGAGTTAGGATATCTTAAGAATTAGGGTGTTCTTGCTTAAATAGTTTGTTGGCTCATTCTAACCTTGAAAGAGAGATCTTTTTTATTGTTTTTAATTATTGTTAATTCCTGTTCTTTTTGCATATTTCAGTCCTGTGCCTAAGGATAGAGATAAATTTTATTTCAAATTAAAACAAGGAATAGAGAAGAAGGTTGTGATTACAGTGCAGCAACTTTCTAACAAAGAATTAGCTATTGAGAGGTAAGCAGCTTGCTCCTGAATGCTACCAAAACTTGTACTGACATTGTTACTGTGTTTCAAGAGACATACTATTGAATCTCAGCTGTATTACTTACTGTGGCTTTTCACCATGCTTCAGTTTCTCCATTTAAAAATGAGAATGAGAAACCTAATGCTTTCCCCACTTAAATAAGTTAGATATAACTGGTTCATTGAAAATGTCAATTGATGGGGGAAATAAACATGAAATGGCTTTGTTTTATCAGTAATAACTGCTTCTACCCTATTTGGGCTTTTTCCGTCTCTCCCTTATTTACATATAGGACAAATACCTTAATTTCTCAATCATTTCGATTATTAAAAAGTCCATTAAGTTACTGAGATATCAGAATTTTTAAGAGATACATCTTTAAAATATATAAACACACATGCACATATATACACACACGTGTGTCTGCATGCGTTTATATATTTATGTCTATATTTTAATTTTTCTGTTAGCAGTAGACATAGCAATATTTTAATCTTTTTATTTAGAGGTAATTTCAAACTTACAGAAGACTTAAAAAAAAAGAAAAAAAAACCTAGTACAGAGAATACCTGCATGCTCTTTACTCAGAATCACTTATTAATAACATTTTACCCCATTTGCTTTGCACCCACTTTCTCAATCTCTCTCTCTCTCTGTCTCTCAGTCTTTCTCTCCCTCCCTCCACCCCGGCACACGCGCACACACGTGATTGTTTTTCTAAACAATTTAAGAGTAAGTTACATACATCATGGTGTTTTATCCCTATCTACTTCCTTAGGAAATCTGTATTTCCTAAAAATAGGGATACGAATATCTCTTATTTAACCACATTATTTGTATCAACCTCAGTAAACTTAGCTTTCATACAATACTTTTTATCTAACCTACTATTTGTCTCTAATTTTGTCAGTTAACCCAATACCATCCTTTCCCCCCATCCAATTTGGGATTTACATTAGGGTCAGATATTGCATTTAGCTGCCATATGTCTTTAGGTTTCTTTAATTTGGAAAGATTTCCACAGTCTTTCTCTTTTTAAAACATGGACTTTTTTTTTTAATAAATAAATTTATTTATTTATTATTTTTGGCTGCATTGGATCTTTGTTGCTGCATGTGGGCTTTATCTAGTTGTGGTGAGCAGGGACTACTCTTTGTTGTGGTGTGCAGGATTCTCATTGCAGTGGCTTCTCTAGTTGTGGAGCACAGGCTCTAGGTGCGCGGGCTTCAGTAGTTGTGGCTTGTGGGCTGTAGAGTGCAGGCTTAGTAGTTGTGGTGCACGGGCTTAGTTGCTCCGCAGCATGTGGGGTCTTCCCAGACCACAGATCAAACCTGTGTCCCCTGCATTGGCAGGCAGATTCTTTAACTACTGTGCCACCAGGAAGTCCCATCAAAATGGACATTTTTGAAGAATATATCCCTTTCCCTCTTTTTATTTTTCTTATTTCTTTTTTATTTTTTATACTATATTTATTTTTTGCATCTTTATTGGAGTATAATTGCTTTATAATGTTGTGTTAGTTTCTGCTGTACAACAAAGTGAATCAGCTATATATATATATATACATACATCCCCATATCCCCTTCCTCTTGAGCCTCCCTCCCATCCTCCCTATCCCACCCCTCTAGGTTGTCACAAAGCGTTGAGCTGATCTCCCCGTGCTATTCAGCAGCTTCCCACTAGCCATCCATTTTACATTTGGTAGTGTATATATGTCAGTGCTACTCTCTCACTTAGTCCCAGCTTCCCTTTCCCGCGCTGTGTCCTCAAGTCTGTCCTATACATCTGCATCTTTATTCCTGCCCTGCCACTAGGTTCATCAGTACCATTTTCATAGATTCCAAATATATGCGTTATTATACGGTATTTGTTTTTCTGACTTACTTCACTCTTATGACAGTCTCTAGGTCCATCCACGTCTCTACAAATGACCCAATTTCGTTCCTTTTAATGGTTGAGTAATATTCCATTGTATATATGTGCCACATCTTCTTTATCCATTCATCTGTCAAGAGACATTTAGGTTGCTTCCATGTCCTGGCTGTTGTAAATAGTGCTGCAATGAACATTGTGGTACATGACTCTTTTTGAATTATGGTTTTCTCAGGGAATATGCCCAGTAGTGGGATTGCTGGGTAATATAGTAGTTCTATTTTTAGTTTAAGGAAACTCCATGCTGTTCTCCACAGTGGCTGTATCAATTTACATTCCCACCAACAGTGTAGGAGGGTTCTCTTTTCTCCATACCCTCTCCAGCATTTATTGTTTGTAGATTTTTTGATGATGACCATTCTGACCAGTGTGAGGTGACCTCATTTTGGTTTTGACTTGCATTTCACTAATGATTAGTGATGTTGCGCATCTTTTCATGTGTTTGTTGGCAATGTGTAAGTCTTCTTTGGAGAAATGTCTATTTAGGTCTTCTGCCCATTTTTGGACTGGGTTGTTTATTTTTTTTGAAATTGAGCTGCATGAGCTGCTTGTGGATTTTGGAGATTAATCCTTTGTCCATTGATTCGTTTGCAAATATTTTCTCCCATTCTGAGGGTGGTCTTTTGGTCTTGTTTATGGTTTCCTTTGCTGTGCAAAAGCTTTTAAGTCTCATTAGGTCCCATTTGTTTATTTTTGTTTTTATTTCCATTACTCTAGGAGGTGGATCAAAAAAGATCTTGCTATGATTTATGTCAAAGAGTGTTCTTCCTATGTTTTCCTCTAAGAGTTTTATAGTATCTGGTATTACATTTAGGTCTCTAATCCATTTTGAGTTTATTTTTGTGTATGGTGTTAGGGAGTGTTCTAATTTCATTCTTTTACATGTAGCTGTCCAGTTTTCCCAGCACCACTTATTGAAGAGGCTGTGTTTTCTCCATTGTATATTCTTGCCTCCTTTGTCAAAGGTAATGTGACCAGAGTTGCATGGGTTTATCTCTGGCCTTTCTATCCTGTTCCATTGATCTGTGTTTCTGTTTTTGTGCCAGTACCATACTGTCTTGATTACTGTAGCTGTGTAGTATAGTCTGAAGTCTGGGAGCCTTAATTTTGTATCCTGCTACTTTACAAAATTCATTGATTAGCTCTGGTAGTTTTCTGGTGTCATTTTTAGGATTTTCTGTGTATAGTATCATGTCATCTGCAAACAGTGAGAGTTTTATCTCTTCTAACTTGGATTCCTTTTATTTCTTTTTCTTCTCTGATTGCTGTGGCTAAAACTTCCAAAACTATGTTGAATAATAGTGGTGAGAGTGGGCACCCTTGTCTTGTTCCTGATCTTAGAGGAAATGGTTTCAGTTTTTCAGCATTGAGAATGATGTTCGCTGTGGGTTTGTCATATATGGCTTTTATGTCATGTAGGTTCCCTCTGTGCCCACTTTCTGTAGAGTTTTTATCATAAATGTGTGTTGAATTTTGTTGAAAGCTTTTTCTACATCTATTGAGATTATCATATGGTTTTTACCCTTCAGTTTGTTAATATTGTGTATCATATTGATTGATTTGTGTATATTGAAGAATCCTTGCATTCCTGGGATAAACCCCAGTTGATCATGGTGTATGATCCTTTTAATGTGCTGTTGGATTCTGTTTGCTGGTATTTTGTTGAGGATTTTTGCATCTATGTTCATCATAGATATTGGCCTGTAGTTTTCTTTTTTTGTGACATCTTTGTCTGGTTTTGGTATCAAGGTGATGGTGGCCTCATAGAATGAGTTTGGGAGTGTTCCTCCCTCTGCTATATTTTGGAAGAGTTTGAGGAGGATAGGTGTTAGCTCTTCTCTAAATGCTTGGTAGAATTTGCCTGTGAAGCCATCTGGTCCTGGACTTTTGTTTGTTGGAAGATTTTTATTACAGTTTCAGTTTCAGTGCTTGTGACTGGTGTGTTTATATTTTCTTTTTCTTCCTGGTTCAGTCTTGGAAGGTTTTACTTTTCTAAGAATTTGTCCATTTCTTCCAGGTTGTCCATTTTATTGGCATATAGTAACTTGTCATAGTCTGTCATGATCCTTTGTATTTCTGAGGTGTCAGTTGTTACTTCTTTTTCATTTCTAATTCTGTTGATTTGAGTCTTCTTTCTTTTCCTGATGAGTCTGGCTAATGGTTTATCAATTTTGTTTATTTTTTCAAAGAACCAGCTTTTTGTTTTATTGATCTTTGCTGTTGTTTCTGTTATTTCTTTTCTCATTTATTTCTGGTCTGATCTTTATGATTTCTTTCCTTCTGCTAACTTTGGGGTTTTTTGTTCTTCTTTCTCTAATTGGTTTAGGTGTAAGGTTAGGTTGTTTACTTGAGGTGTTTCTTGTGGTAGGATTGTATTGCTGTAAACTTCCCTCTTAAAACTGCTTTTGCTGCATCCCATATGTTTTGCGTCATCGTGTTTTCATTGTCATTTGTTTCTAGGTATTTTTTGATTTCCTCTTTGATTTCTTCAGTGATCTCTTGGTTGTTTAACAGCATATTGTTTAACCTCCATGTGTTTGTATTTTTTTACACTTTTTTTTCCTGTAATTGATATCTAGTCTCATAGCGTTGTGGTTGGAAAAGATGCTTGATGTGATTTCAATTTTCTTAAATTTACCAAGGCTTGATTTGTGACCCAAGATGCAATCTGTTCTGGAGAATGTTACATGTGCACTTGAGAAGAAAGTGTATTCTGCTTTTTTAAAAAAATATATTTATTTATTTTTTGGCTGCATTGGGTCTTCGTTGCTGTGCATGGGCTTTTGTAGTTGTGGTGAGCAGTGGCTACTCTTCCTTGTGGGGCATGGTTTTCTCATTGTGGTGGCTTCTCCTTGTTGTGGAGCACGGGCTCTAGGCTTGCGGGCTTCAGTAGCTGTGGCAAGTGGGCTGTAGAATGCAGGCCCAGTAGTTGCAGTGCATGGGTTTAGTTGCTCCGCAGCATGTGGGATCTTCCCAGACCAGGGCTTGAACCCATGTCTCCTGCAGTGGCAGGTGGATTCTTAACCAGTGTGCCACCAGGGAAGTCCTATTCTGTTGTTTTTGGATGGAATGTCCTATAAATATCAATTAAGTCCTATAAATATCAATTAAATATCAATAATTAATTGATATAAATATCAATATCAATCTGATCTAATATGTCATTTAAAGCTTGTGTTTTCTTATTTATTTTCTGCTTGTGTGATCTATCCATTGGTGTAAGTGGGGTGTTAAAGTCCCCTACTATTATTGTGTTACTGTTGATTTCCCCTCTTATAGCATTTGTCTTATGTATTGAGGTGCTCCTATGTTGGGTGCATAGATATTTACAGTTGTTATATCTTCTTCTTCGACTGATCCCTTGATCATTATGTAGTGTCCTTCTTTGTCTCTTGTAATAGTCCTTATTTTAAAGACTATTTTGTTTGATATGAATATTGCTACTCCAGATTTGTTTTGATTTCCATTTTTATGGACTATCTTTTTCCATCCCCTCACTTTCAGTCTGTATGTGTCCCTAGGTCTGAAGTGGGTCTCTTGTAGACAACATATGTATAGGTCTTGTTTTTGTATCCATTCAGCTGGGCTGTGTCTTTTGGTTGGAGCATTTAATCCATTTACATTTCAAGTAATTATTGATATGTATGTTCTTATTACCATTTTCTTAATTGTTTTGGGTTTATTTTTGTAGGTTTTTCCCTTCGCTTGTGTTTCCTGTCTAGAGAAGTTCCTTTAGCAGTTGTTGTAATGCTGGTTTGCTGGTGCTGAATTCTCTTAACTTTCGCTTGTATGTAAACCTTTGATTTCTCTGTCAAATCTGAATGAAATCCCTGCTGGGTAGAGTAATCTTGGTTGTAGGTTTTTCCCTTTCATCACTTTAAATATATCTTGCCACTCCCTTCTGGGCTGTAGAGCTTCTGCTGAAAGATCAGCTGTTTACCTTATGGGGATTCCCTTCTATGTTATTTGTTGCTTTTCCCTTGCTGCTTTTAATATTTTTTCTTTGTGTTTAATTTTTGTTAGTTTTATTAATATGTGTCTTGGCGTGTTTCTCCTTGGGCTTATCCTGTATGGTGCTCTCTGCACTTCCTGGACTTGATTATTTCCTTTCCCATGTTGGAGAAGTTTTTGACTATAATCTCTTCAAATATTTCCTCAGACCCTTTCTTTTTTTCTTCTTCTTCTGGGACACCTATAATTCAAATGTTGGTGCGCTTAATGTTGTCCCAGAGGTCTCTAAGGCTGTCCTCCATTATTTTCATTCCTTTTCTTTACTCTGCTTTGCGGCAGTTATTTCCACCATTCTATCTTCCTGCTCACTTATCTGTTCTTCAGCGTCAGTTGTTCTGCTATTGATTCCTTTTGGTGTATCTTTAATTTCAGTTATTGTATTGTCCATTACTGTTTGTTTGCTCTTTAGTTCTTCTAGGTCCTTGTTAAACATTTCCTGTATTTTCTCTATTCTATTTCTGAGATTTTTGTGTCTTCTTTACTGTCATTACTCTGAATTCTTTTTCAGGTAGTTTGCCTATTTCCTCTTCATTTATTCAGTCTTGTGTGTTTTTATCTTGCTCCTTTGCATGAAAGATATTTCTCTGTCTTCTCATTTTGTCTCATTTACAGTATTTGAGGTTTCCTTTCCCTAGGCTGCAGGGTCATAGTTCCTCTTGCTTCTGTTAGCTCTGCTCCCAGTGGTGAGGCTGGTCCAGTGGCTTGCATAGGCTTCGTGTTGGGAGGGACTTGTGCCTGCGTTCTGGTGGGTGGAGTTGAGTTTTCCCCCTGTTGAACAGGGCCGTGTCAGGTGGTGTGTTTTGGGGTGTCTGTGAGCTTAGTATGACTTTAGGTAGTCTGTGTACTGATGGGTGTGTTTGTGTTCCTGTCTTTGTTGTTTTATGTGAGGCATCCAGTGCTAGAGGCTGCTGGCAGTTCAGTGGAGCCGGGTCTTGGATTCAGATAGAGGCCTCTGTGAGAGGTCTTGGTGGTTAATCTTCCCTGCAGCCAGGAATTCTCTAGTGGTCCAGTGTCCTGGACTTGGTGCTCCCACCTCAGAGCCTGAGGCCCAAGTTCCAGTCAAGGAACCAAGCCCCCACAAGTTGTTCGTACCAGTTATGCAGGGATCTTTACAGTCCTTTCCGGTGTCCAAGGTCTTCTGCTAGTGTTCAGCCAGTGTTCTATGAGAGTTGTTGCATCTATAAATATATTCCTGATGCATCCGTGGAGAGAGATGAACTCCACGTCCTCCTACTCCTCCTTTCCCCGCATCCGTGGAGAGAGATGAACTCCATGTCCTCCTATTCCTCCTTTCCCCTCTTTTTAATGTAACATTGCTCAGTTTGGGTTTATCTAATATTTCCTCATGATTAAATTCAGATAGTTTATTTGCATAGGTGATGTTCTCTCCTTCACAGTGTATCACATTTGGAGGTGCTTGATAACCCTCTGTCCCTTTCTGGTGATGTTAAATTTGATTACCAGTCAAGATGTCTGGTTTCTCCGTTGTAATTCCTTTTTTTCCCCCCTCCCTTGCAGCTAGTAAGCAGTTTGTGGGGAGACCCATGAAAATATCTTGCTTCTCATCAAAATTTCCTCCTTGGTTTAGCTTTCATTCATAATTCTTGTCTGATCCAGTCTTGGATTAACTTAAATATAGAAACCTTGGTGAATATAGGTGAAATAGTCAGATACCTAATTATGTTTTCTTTGTTAACTTAGATAAACATTTATGCATACATTTAAAATATATTATACATAATAACTTAGAAATGTTGCTTTTTGCCCCTTTCATGTTCATAAGACAAATTTATTCAGACTCTCCACAATAATCTTCAACGTTAGTGTCTTCATCATCACTTAAGCTACTTTTTGAATAATTTTAAGGCATTTTTCCAGAGCACATTATCTCAAGTTGTTTGAGTTAAAGCACTTTTTGAATCAGTATATATCATTATCATTAGAAATTCTACCTAAGCCAGAATTTTACCTACCATTTGTATACCATTAAGATAGCTAAAAAAATTCATTCCATATATAACCACTTAACATATTGCTTTTATCTTAATATAATTAATGTCGATGATAATATTTAGCAACTATGGGTTCATATGCTCAGCAGTAATTACCAAATCTGTTAAGTGTTTTTGCCTCCTTTTTCACACATTCTGTCAGATGACCTCTAAACATCCAAACTAAAATTAACTTGAGATTGCTTCAGGCTAATGGGTCTTCCCCCAAGAATACTTTGTTCAACATAGCAGACAGAATTTCCTGTGATATGGGGTATTTTTTAAATACTTCGATTTATCTTTGTTTTTTCAAAAAAGAAACTCTTGCTTTTTATTGGATTATATGTGGTACTTAATGTGTTTAAATCACAAAATGTATGTAGTGGAATTTAAGGTAATCCAGTAGGTGGCAGTCTTGTCATGAGAATTCTTAACCTCTGGTTTTTTTTTTTTAAAGCATTGCTGCTGACAAAGTTCATTTATAGTATAAAGATATCGGTGTGAAAGTAAATCCTTCAAACTACATAATTTTGAGAAAATGATTTTTAAAAACAACTTCCCATTATGTGAAATTTCCAGCATACACACAAGTAGAAAGAATAATATATTGAACGGCAGTGTACCCATCAGCCATTCTGAATGCTAATTTCAGTATTTTGGTTTTTAAAAATATTAGTTTTTATCATGAAAAAATCTATTTCTCTGTGCATTCAAGGGTACAAGCATTCCTCATGTGTAGATATTTGACAAATTATACGGTGATTATTGGTCTCAACCCCTTTGAAGGCAAGTACTGTGTCATTTATCTCAGAATCTCCAATATCTGGCCCTGTGCTAGGAACCAGAGCTTTGTAGTTACTTAGTCCTTACTTAGCACTTTCTCTGTGCTGAGCACTGTTCTAGGTGCTACTTATGAGGTATAGGTACTGTTATCTTCATTGTACAGTCAGGGGAACTGAGGCACAGAGAGGTTAAATAGCTTTCTCAAGGTTATACAATTAAATACCAAGTCTATCTGGTCTAGAATAAATATTCTTACTCTCTACTTCGTTTTAAAAACTTGTTGAGTAAATGAATAAAAAGTATATAGAAATTTTATAAAGTTAAGGGTATTGACTACATTCACTGTAATGTGCAGAGAGTAACAGAACATTGCACCTAACAGAATCCTAACCTGTTTAGAGGGTATGTGAAAACTGCTCTCACGTTTTGAAAATTTCTAATGTTCTTTTGCTTTTCTCAGTCACCTGTGTTAGATTTTACAAGTTAAGCTTTATTTAGGAACTGGACATAAGGAAGAAAATAATATTAACATTTTTGTGTGATGGCCATTATAAAATTTAATTGTCATAACAACATGTGAGGAAAACATTTTAATTATTACCATATTTTTTTTTGCAGAAGATGAGACAGAGGCTTAATGAGATTAAGTAACTTGGTCACTTGGCCAGGAACTGATAGAGCCAGGGTTTAAACCAAGGCCATCTGACTTCTGAGTGTATACTTTTAGAGACTGTACCCAATTAAATTTTGATTACTTGCTAAGTTTAAAATTAATCAAACCAGTTAGAAAATAAATGGATTGGCATTCTTTGGTGTATTTCCAGCAGAATTTGAAAGTGAGAGTATAGATGGGCATCCAAGTGATTGTTCAGTGACTTCAAACCCAGGGGCACCGTGCCCTGGGAGAAAAGCTGATAGGTTTGTAGATGAGAAGACCAACAATAAGAGCTGAGAGGAGAAAGCAAAATGATTGTAATCTGAAATGTGTGAGGAGAGCAGCCTAAGCCTAATTATTGAGAGGCTCCAGTTAAAATGTTAAAGCAGATCTGATCAGGTCAGTCTCTTTCTGGTGTTTCCAAAGTGGAGATAGCAATCTTCTCTGTCCCTCTCCAGCTGACATTTTCATGGGTTTTGGTCTCATCATGTGTAGAAATACTGCAAAAGATTTTCTTACATACCGCTAAATTGATACGGATTTTTAAAGCTTTATTTAGTATTTTAAATACCCTAACACTATTATATAGCACCCACATCAATGCTTTGAATAGATTGCTGGTTTTGCTAGATACCCGAAAAGTGAGGGGGAAATTTTTCATTTTTTGCTGTATTAATTTTCTGACTAGTTGATTTTTGCCAAGTATTACTTCTTAATTTGTCATAAAATAATTCAGGGAAAATAATACCATATACATTTGGAAAATGGGTCTCTTTACAGCTCCCTAACAAGAAGTGGAGTTCTAATTATGGTAATTCCAGACCTTTTGGAGGGTTAGTTGGGAAGAGAATTTTGGCTTCAGGGTTTTATGTCTGTCAGATCACTTTGTTCCCAGGGATCTGCCCTGATGCTTGATTTGTGAACCAGAATGAAGTATTGATACAGCAAGCAGAGTATAATTACTAGATTTGTTTTAAGTATACAGCTTTGTTTGTACTGAGTAACATGGGCCATTACTACTAGGAAGAAAGAATTTCCATGAATCACTTTTATCTGATCCTAATTTGGGGGAGTTCAGTCTACATATACATTAAAGTGTATATATGTATATATATATATATATATATATATATATAAATAATATAAAACACATCATGACTAGAAAGCAGTTTGATCATTTGTAGAGTGATTCAGAGATGTGCCTGTTTTGATAATAAATTCTGCTTCAGTTCTTAATTTGTGCTTTCTGGCTTGCAGCAAACACTACATAGTGAGAAGTTGAAGTGTTAAGTACCATACCTCATAGCATGAGTGATTGACAGGTACCTTTCCTTGTGTTATTTTCTTGAGGAAAATGTTTCCAAGCCATGGAGTACTGAAAAAAGAAAATCACCTAGGGCTCTTTTCTTCTCACAGAATAAGCAATTTTCTAATATGATTTGATATCCCTAAAGTAGAGATAGTAGAACCTGAACTGTTAATTATTTTGGGGCTGATATAATTGGATGTTAGACCATTCTGAGGGTCTTTTGCTGAATTTATGTAGCACTTTTTTTTGCCTTCACCCTAGCAAGTTGTTAAATAGTTTTATTTAGAAAGGAGCTCAAGTCACTGACTTTAAGTTGCCTAGATGTAAAATCACGAGTTTTAGATGTCTTTTTTTTTTCTTTATTGGAGTATAATTGCTTTACAATGGTATGTTAGTTTCAGCTTCACAACAAAATGAATCAGTTATATATATACATATGTTCCCATATCTCTTCCTGCTTGCGTCTCCCTCCTTCCCACCCTCCCTATCCCACCCCTCCAGGCAGTCACAAAGCACCGAGCTGATCTCCCTGTGCTGTGCGGCTGCTTCCCACTAGCTATCTACCTTACGTCTGGTAGTGTATGTATGTCCATGCCTCTCTCGTGCTTTGTCACAGCTTACCCTTCCCCCTCCCCATATCCTCAAGTCCATTCTCTAGTAGGTCTGTGTCTTTATTCCTGTTTCACCCCTAGGTTCTTCATGACATTTTTTTTCTTAAATTCCATATATATGTGTTAGCATACGGTATTTGTCTTTCTCTTTCTGACTTACTTCACTCTGTATGACAGACTCTAGGTCTATCCACCTCATTACAAATAGCTCAATTTCATTTCTTTTTATGGCTGAGTAATATTCCATTGTATATATGTGCCACATCTTCTTTATCCATCCATCTGGTGATGGACACTTAGGTTGTTTCCATCTCCGGGCTATTGTAAATAGAGCTGCAATGAACATTTTGGTACATGACTGTTTTTGAATTATGGTTTTCTCAGGGTATATGCCCAGTAGTGGGATTGCTGGGTCATATGGTAGTTCTATTTGTAGTTTTTTAAGGAACCTCCATACTGTTCTCCACAGTGGCTGTATCAATTTACATTCCCACCAACAGTGCAAGAGTGTTCCCTTCTCTCCACACCCTTTCCAGCATTGATTGTTTCTAGATTTTTTGATGATGGCCATTCTGACTGATGTGAGATGATATCTCATTGTAGTTTTGATTTGCATTTCTCTAATGATTAGTGATGGTGAGCATTCTTTCATGTGTTTGTTGGCAGTCTGTATATCTTCTTTGGAGAAATGTCTATTTAGGTCTTCTGCCCATTTTTGGATTGGGTTGTTTGTTTTTTTGTTATTAAGCTGCATGAGCTGCTTATAAATTTTGGAGATTAATCCTTTGTCAGTTGCTTCATTTGCAAATATTTTCTCCCATTCTGAGGGTTGTCTTTTGGTCTTGTTTATGGTTTCCATTGCTGTGCAAAAGCTTTTAAGTTGCATTAGGTCCCATTTGTTTATTTTTGTTTTTATTTCCATTTCTCTAGGAGGTGGGTCAAAAAGGACCTTGCTGTGATTTATGTCATAGAGTGTCCTGCCTATGTTTTCCTCTATGAGTTTGATAGTTTCTGGCCTTACATTTAGGTCTTTAATCCATTTTGAGCTTATTTTTGTGTATGGTGTTAGGGAGTGATCTAATCTCATACTTTTACATGTAGCTGTCCAGTTTTCCCAGCACCACTTATTGAAGAGGCTGTCCTTTCTCCACTGTACATTCCTGCCTCCTTTATCAAAGATAAGGTGACCATATGTGCGTGGGTTTATCTCTGGGCTTTCTGTCCTGTTCCATTGATCTATATTTCTGTTTTTGTGCCAGTACCATACTGTCTTGATTACTGTAGCTTTGTAGTATAGTCTGAAGTCAGGAAGCCTGATTCCTCCAGCTCCGTTTTTCGTTCTCAAGATTGCTTTGGCTATTTGGGTTCTTTTGTGTTTCCATACAAATTGTGAAGTTTTTTGTTCTAGTTTTGGGAAAAATGCCAGTGATATAGGAATGCCAGAGATGTCTTAATAATTTTTCTTAATGGACGTCATTTTTCTCCATCCTGAAAATGAGAAAAAGTTAGTGAGGTGATCCAAAGTCTGAATAATATATATTTCTTAAATTAATTAATTAATTGTTTATTTTTGGCTGCATTGGGTCTTTGTTGTTGCACATGGCTTTCTCTAGTTGCGGTGATTGGGGGCTACTCTTCGTTGTGGTGCGCAGCCTTCTCATTGCGGTGGCTTTTCTTGTTGCGGAGCATGGGCTCTAGGTGCGTGGGCTTCAGCAGTTGTGGCACGTGGGCTCAGTAGTTGTGGCTCACGGGCTCTAGAGTGCAGGCTCAGTAGTTGTGGTGCTTGGGCTTAGTTGCTCCGCGGCATGTGGGATCTTCCTGGACCATGGCTTGAGCCCGTGTTGGCTGGCTGCATTGGCAGGTGGATTCTTAACCACTGCGCCACCAGGGAAGCCCCTGCATAATATTTTACAAGTTGTTTTTGAACTTACTCATTTGTCTTCTTTGAGTTTTCATATAAGGCAGTAGAAAGGTAACTCTCTTTTACCTTAGAAAAACAGGATATATTTATACAAAATACTTTCATTGTTCTCTGATAGTTGTTTCAAGTGACAATTGATAAAGAGTTATCGGCATCATCAGGTGCTTTGGAGAATGAGAAATTGGAAGCTTCTATCTTCTCTCAGCTTTTGGACTGGAACTTGTAATTAGGACAGAATTTTCAGTGTCTTCCATTGCTAGCTTTCGCTGGCACCCAGTGGTGGGGGGTGGTGGCACTCCAGAGGTATGTATATAATACTATTACCTTTTTAGCATCGTATCTTAAGAACTACTTTTTTCATATTAGCAATGAAAACGTACATTGCTTTCTGTGAAAAGTTTTTCTAAGTTTATTCTAGATGTCTTGGGGCTCTTTTTTTTTTTTTTTTTTTTTGCGTTATGTGGGCCTCTCACTGTTGTGGTCTCTCCCGTTGCGGAGCACAGGCTCCGGATGTGCAGGCTCAGCGGCCATGGCTCACGGGCCCAACTGCTCTGTGGCATGTGGGATCTTCCCGGACCGGGGCACGAACCCATGTCCTCTGCATCAGCAGGCGGACTCTCAACCACTGCGCCACCAGGGAAGCCCAGGGCTCATTTTCAAATGAACTTTTAAATGTGAAATAATTACAGACTTACAGGAAGTTAAAATAATAGTATAGAGACGCCCCATGTACACTTCCCCCAGCTTCCCCCAATAGTAACATCTTACATAACTATAGTATAATGTACAAACTAGGAAATTGACATTGGTACAATCGATAGACCTCTACTGGAGCTCTTTTTGAATCCTTTTGTAAATCATAGTATGCTTCTATAATAATAATTTCTTAATTAATTAATTGTTTTTCCAGTGGCAAAAGATCTTTACTTAGCTTTATTTAACTTAAGGTGACTAATCAAGATAGTTATGGACAAAGGGGCTACCAGGTCCTAGCAGAGGAGAGAGTTCCAGGTTGTTCAAATGTAGTAGTTTGGTTTTTTTTAAACTGAAATATATTTGACATATAACATTGTGTAAACTTAAGGTATACAACATGTTGATTTGATACATTTATATATTGTAATATGATTGCCATTGTAGCAGTAGTTAACACCTCTGTCATGTCATATAATTATCAATTATTTCTTCTTGAGGTTGGAATAATTAAGATCTAGTCTCTTAGAAAGTTTGATTATATACAGTGTTGTTGTCTATATTCACTATACTGTGTGTTAGATCTCTAGGACTTATTTACTACTAGTTGCAAGTCTGTACTCTTAAACAACATCTCTCCTGTTCCCCCACTCCCCAGTAAACACCAGTTTACTCTTTGTTTTTACAAGTTTGACGTTTTTAGATTCCACATATAAGTAATATCATACAGTTTTATGTCTCTGTCTGGCTTATCTCACTTAGCATAATGTCCTCAAGATCCACTTTTGTTGTTGCAAATGGTGGGGTGTCCTTTTTTCTCATGGTTGAATAATATTCCACTGTATATACCACATCCTCTTTATGTATTCATTTACTGCCGGGCCCTTAGGGTGTTTCCATATCATGGCTGTTGCAAGTAATGCTGCAATAAACATGAGAGTGCAGTTATCTCTTTGATATCCTGTTTTCATTTCCTTTGGGTATATACCCAGAAGTGGAATTGCTGGATCATATGGTAGATCTATTTTTAACTTTTTGAGCAATCTTCATATTGTTTTCCACAGTGGCTATAACAATTTACATTCTTGATTTACTTTAAGAAAATAACTTCTTAATTTATTGGTTTAAGAAATTTTGATTTATAACCAGGCTGTTAAGTTATTAGAAGAGATGAGGTATTTTAACTGTATCCTATGCCAATTATCAATTTATTGCCTCTTGGTTCCAAATCTACCCTCTTACTTGATCTGCATTAGTGCAACTTTATGCATCTTCTTTGCAGCAAGCACAATATTAAATTGTGCCAGTAGAGGGTGCTGGAGAGATACTGCAGGAGGGAGGGACTCTTCTTGGTTCTGGTGTGCTGTGATTGTTCTTGCTCTTGCTACAAGATTCTGGGACATCCAGTGCTGCTGTGCTCCAGCTGTGCACACAGTACATGCATTCCCCCTGTGAACTCATAGTCCTGGTCCTGGCTCAGTGAGATCTTCCTGCAGCCCTCCAGATACAGACACTGTGGGCCTCAGGCTTTGTACCACTCTGCCTCTGAGGTGCCTCCGGGAGTCCTGATTTCCTTTGTTCACCTGCCGGCCACCCTTGGCTACCTGCACCCTAGAGGGTTGTTTCCTGTTTGCTTGTGGTCCAGCTTTGCCTGGGCAGTCCAGAAAACTTCTTTGTCATCCACTGGGCTGCAGTCATATCTTCTACAGTGAGGTCAGAATACCAGCTTTAGGGGGAGGATCTTCTTTCCAAGTTTGCTCTTCTTTGGGGTACTCTTCCTCAGCCTTAGGTTGTTCTTTAGAATTCTCTTTATAGTCACTCTCCTATTACAGAGAAAAATTTTTTATAATAAACTTTTCCTGTTCAGATTATTTCTGTGCTCTCTCTCCTATTTGGACCTAAACTGACAGTATCTAATTGAACTAGTATCTAATGAAATTAACCAGTCCCACAGATAAATTTTCTGATACATTTCTGGGGGAAAAAAGTGTTTATTTTAGATAGTCTTCTTAACTGATAGTCTTTTAATTGTCATAATAATGGCAAGGATAATAACCACTATTTAATGATTTCCACCATATGTTAATATCCATCCCAAGTGTTTATTGCATAGTGTTTTTCATACTAAAGCAAGGAATCCTATAAAGTAAATTATCTTTTTATTTACTTTTTTTTTTTTTGGCAGAGGAAGGAAACTAAAGCATGTTATTTTGCCTGCTAAGAAATAGCTAAGAAGAGGCAACATGAGGATTTGAATCCAGGGCTTTTTGCTAGTCTTCCTTAAAGTCTTTGTATTTGTCTCTTTTGTATGACTTTTTTTGGGGTAGGGACAAGGGGAGGTATTAAGTATCTATAGATATGATATAATTATTTTATATCACTAGTAAACACTGCTTAGTTACTAATATTTTGTTCTTATTTATAATGGCAGCATAGTTTTTTTTTTTTTTTTAAACATCTTGGCTGATTTGAAGGGAAGTGGGAGGAATGACTACATAAAATGTTATTTTTATTTAGTAGGACTTTAGGCAGTTAATTAACAAAAGTGAAATAACAGGGGGTGCAGGTTCGATCCCTGGTCGGGGAACTAAGATCCCACATGCTGTGCAACCAAAAAAAAGCAAGTCAACAAAAGTTAAATAAGTCTTACGTGTGAATATTGTATTTGTGCTTTAAATATTAATTTGATTTTTTCTATTTTTAATATATTTTAATAAGTTTACCCATCCTCTTTATTCTCATATTATTTTTAAATTATTCTTTATCTGTTTTCTTTAAGGTTTATATATTTAGGTAAATTATTCCATTGTACCATAGAAAATTGTTATGCTTTTGATAATTGATCAAAGCTTTATATGGCTTGATTCAACTGTTTTAAATGGAATCGAGCTTCTGAGGAATCCATATTATTTTACCCACAGATGATATTGTTTTGTATTAAATTTTTTTTTTTTTACTTAAAATGTAAATACCAAAATAGGGCTGTACAGAAAAGAGTTAACATAGGAGGACTGACACTACCATTCCTAAAAGGCCTGCTTATAAGGTTGGTTCTTGACTGGCATTTGGAAACTTGGCTTTCGGGAGGGCTTCCACCATTCCCAGAACTGAGAATAGTGGCTCACCGTGCCTAAACTTTTAGCACAAGCAATGTGGTTTGTGCTGAACACCAGCTTTCCTTCAGGAGTCTGGAGTTTTGGTACATGCTAGGCAGAGGATGCCTATGTGACCAGCCCTGAGAAGAACTGAATCTCTATAAGCGTGTTGCATATGTGACATGTGACATTTCATCTTTATTTTTCCATCAATTAACCCTAAAGCCATGCAAGATATGCAGAATTTTTGGTGTCTGTATGGATGCTAACTTGGTGTTAAAAGCTGTTTAAATCTCTGTTTTGAGTAGAGACTCACTGGGCAGTATGGAAGGCCAAATTTCTTTTCTAAATAATAGTGGCCGTTGTAATAATAATTTATAATCGGCAACAGCTCTAGAATTTATGGTGTACTTTCCCTGTGAGTTTTTTCATTTCAGCTTTACATTAACATAGTCAACCTATAAGCAAGTAATATTTGTGTTCCAGAAATGTGGAAAGTGAGACTTTAAAGTGTGTGACTTGCCCAGGATCACACAGGGAATTTATAATCTTTTCTACTGATAAGCTAGGGAGGTGGCAGAGTATAATGTGTAAAAGACTCTGCAGTTTTGGAGTCATAGTCACGGGCTTAATAGCTTTATGGTTTGGACAAATCACTTCTACTTTCCGGAAACCAGTTTTATTATTTGTTATATGGAGGTTGTTTAGAAATGTAAATGCAACAATATAGTAATGTCTGACAAAGCATTCAATAAACAGCTGCTATAATTAATATGATAATTATTATTAATATGATAACACCATCATCCCATTCTTAGGAGGTTTGATTTCAAATTTTGGGTCAAGTTAGCTATTTGCTATATTATAAATAATGTTGGGTGTGTCTTCTCTCTGCTTTGTTAACATTCTGTACTTACGGCTATCGTAGAACTTACAGTACAGGTTGTAATTGTCCGTTTACTTATTTTCCTCCCCTACTAGACTGTGACATCCTTGAGAAAATAAGTGTAATAGCAGTTTGCTTTCTACATTATTTATGGAGTTAATAAGAGAAGATTGAACGCTTTGAACTCCCCAATGAAACACTTAATATTTGCAATAGGTGCTTGTGGTGCTAATAATATCTATCTAATTTCTGACATGTTATTCATAATAGACCTTGCTTGTCTCTATAGGAAACCTTATGTGCTTTAATGAAATATAATTTTGGAAATGACTAATACAACCTGATAGAAAAAAATTACTCAGTTTTAGTGCTGGAAGAATCCTTAGAGTTCATGTATTGTTACCTCTCCCATTTTCTAGAAGAGGAAGCAGAGGCCCAAGGGGGTTAGGTGCTTTCTCTAGGGTTGCACTGTTGGTTGGTGGCAGGATTTTTTATTTATAACCCAGGAAAAAAGCAGGGCATCAAAGATCATCAAAATAAGGTGATGTGTGTTCCCATTTGAGGAAAACCTAAATTTCCTTTTGCAGTGGAGTTTAAGATAGGACATTATATTAGGAAAATTGTACCCATTTTGCCACTTACCTGTGAGTGCTTGACAAACAATATAAAACTTTAAATTTTCAAAACGAGCAAAAGAAAGGTAGGGAGGGTGCATACTAAACTCTTAGTATTGGTTCCAAAGGGTCTGAGATTAGAGAGAGAAAGGAGAAATTATTTTTTCCCTATACACTTTGGCATTCATTAGCTTTTTACAATGAGTATATATAATAGTTTTGTAACTTAAAAACCATAATATAGAAAGTAGTATTTTAAAACCCATGAGAGGTGCAAGCTGAAGCAAAGAATAGGGAATGTGAGAGAAGTCTTCTGTCCTCATTGACCCGACTTTTTTTTTTTTGCGGTACGCGGGCCTCGCACCGCCGTGGCCTCTCCCGTTGCGGAGCACAGGCTCCGGACGCGCAGGCCCAGCGACCATGGCCCACGGGCCCAGCCGCTCCGCGGCACGCGGCATCCTCCCGGACCGGGGCACGAACCCGCGTCCCCCGCATCAGCAGGCAGACTCCCAACCACTGCGCCACCAGGGAAGCCCTGACCCGACTTTTAAGTTGAGGGAACTAAATTTTATATCTGAAAAAGAATTAGCTCTTTTATTCTTATAAGGAATTTAAGGCAAACTTAGAAGAAATAGTACAATAAAGTACATGATTAATTAGCATTTAATTTGTATAGACAGTGTTTATTATAGGAGTTCATAGCAGTTTAAAGGAATCGTATTAAAATTATGAATATTAGATTATAATAATTTCTATTTTAGTAAGTTATATTTTGTTCACTGGTACAGTAATATGTTTGGAATTTCCTCAGAACTTACTGACTTTATCTTTGTTATATACTTGATCTTTTTGGATGCCTTGAGCAAGGTATCCTCAAATATTCACAGGAAGTATTATATATATGTTTTTACTATTTACTAAGCTCATATTTGGACAGGACTAATCTCTTGTCTTGTTTATGGGGAAAAAAAAGCCATGCTACTAGAAAACTAAACCTTTGAAAAACAAGGACCAGATTAAGTATTGACTGCTCAGCTGCCGCTATTTTGAAACTTAAAAAATGGTATATTTAATTTGTTTATAGTCTTGTATAAAATGCTCCATAGCATACTTTTAAATTTTGGAAAGCTACAATAAAAACACTGTTTTCTAGTAAGTGTGGGTATGCATTGTTGGCAGAGAGAGGCACACTGTGGACAGATCACATTGTCTCTCGAGTACAAGACCTACTTAATAACCACATAAATTTGAGTAAAATAACTTTTCTGGACTTTACGTTTCTTACCTATAAAGAAGAAATAACAATAATATCCTAACAAATATTAAAAAATGTTCGAATTAGCTGAATTTTAGAGTTTATGAAAATCCTTTACAAACAAAGTGGTAGTGTTGATGGGATTCCTAAAGCTTCCCTAGCATTAGGAAGCACAGAATAAAGTAGTTAATAGTATACAGTGTGTTGGGTAATATCTTCACTAATATAATAGCATTTTTAGTAATGAGTTTCATATAACTTTTTTTTTTTTTTTTTTCAAACTGAGGATATAGTATTTCAAACTGAAGATATAGGCTACTCAGTGAACATGACTGTTGAGGGCCAGGGTGACTTTCTATTAATCTGGCTTGATGCAAAGAGAGTACAGTGTCTTATTCTAATTTTTAAAAAAATTTTCTTTCTTTTAATTTAACTAGGTTAGTTGATCTTGACCAATATGTTTGGAGTAACTCTAAAGCAAATACAATCTCATTTTTACCCAGAAACTAATTTATATGTCACTACTGTATTTTGTTTCAGTTAACAATTTATGGCTATTTTTATCACAGTTTCTGATCATTGGTAATCTTTTACATGCAAAAATAAAGATCTGGGAATTTAGGTAACTTATTTCTATGTGATTTTATTATGTATCTTAATGAATTCTTATTTATGATGTTTCTCTAAAAGATGAAAGCTATTTGTCAGTACAGAGCTCAGATTGTATCGTTACTATTGAGGCTTTTGCTCACTGGGCTTCTATATATTCTTGATACCTTACTTCTCCTTTTTTTTCCCTCCCCAATATTTTCAGATGTTTTGGAATGTTATTAAGCCCAGGTCGAAACGTGAAGAACAGTGACATGCATTTACTGGATATGGTAATGAAAATCTTAAGCACCTTAACCAAGTATAGATGATAGTTATTTTATATTTTTAAAGTATTTTCTATTTTGAAATTTTGTCATTTTGTCAAAATTGTTTCTAACTTTCAGCTATCAATTACTATGATAGTAGTAATTTAATTTGGAACCCCAAACTTAAAATTACTTATGAGGGAGAGATTTAGGAAAACTTTCATAAAAAAAGCATATGCAAGTGGGAAACAAATAAAAAGATAATGTAATGAAAATATCCATCTGTTCATCTGTTTGGCTTCTTAGGAATGTGTCTCTTCTTTGAGCCAAAATAGCAAATACATGATTATAACGGGCACAATGTTATAAGTGAATATGGTGCCTTTCATTTTTTTTAATACAATATTATTAATTTGAGTACCGTGATGGATGCTTTTGTTTTCTTTAAAGCGTTTCCCTTTCTGAATTTTTCCTTCTTGATTACCTTTCATTAGCAAAGTATATTTACTTTAGGAGTGGTACTTATTTAAGGAATGCCCTTGAAGGTTAATATGTATTTAAGAGTTGGTATTTGATGTAAAAATAGCAAGCCATCTTAACTTTTAAACAGAAATACCTGCTAATATTGCAGTTAATGAAAACATTTACTTTGTGGTTTAGAAATGTTATAGGAAATAGTTATCTTAGTATAAGTATAAAGTTTTTTACTTAACTGAGATTTTTTTTAGGCAGCACTACATGTTTTCTTCCTTTCAGCTGTATTTTGCAAATGTCAGTTAAATACCACAAATTATATCAACTTTTTCTTTGAGTTATTTCATGGTAACATCACATGGATTTTCTACTGGTAGTAGAATGGTTTATTCAGCCTTTTTGAGGACCTAATTTTGTGCCAGGTATTGTGTGAAGTGCTGGTGTTATAGACATGGTAAAACAGTTCTTACCATCTGTGGGCTCATAATCTTGTGATGGAAATAGATCTTTTAAGTATGTAATGACAGCAGTGGGTTAAGTGCTCTCATAGAGTTGGTACAATGAGCCACAGAAATACAGAGGAAGCACTGCATGGGTAGGTAAGGTAAGGACAACCAGTTACTTTAAATGTGAAAATGAATTAGGTATTGGTTCATCTCTCTTTCCTCGCTCTTTACAGCATATCAGTTATGCAAGTGGTTTTACTTAAGGCAGGACATAGCATTTTGGAGCCCTGAAAATTCCGTGAGGAGGTAGTTTCAGGGACATTAAATACTTATAAGCTCCTAGATCCTAATTAGAATGATTTTTCAGAGTTTAAAAGATTAAGGTGAATCACTGGCAAAGATTTTTCTGTGAAACCTAAGTTTAGATTATAGAGTTACAGACCTGGCATGAACTTCTGAACCCCTTAGTCTTAGTGTCTTGCTTGTGGTGCAGCCCTCCACCTTTAAGAGTCCATATTGATATCAAAGGACTTGTCAGCACTGAAGCTCCTGGAAAGAGCGGTGGGCTTACCTGTGCCACAAATAGTTGGTCAAGTTGGAGGGTTTATATGTACAATTATGAGCAGTTGTGATTTGTTATTACCAGTGCTATTAATCTTCATGCTATCTTTAATACACGGTTATTGAGCTTTAGCTAGATTACATCTAATAAAAAGGAACTTGTTACCTTATAATGAAGACTATGGGACAGTTCTGGTTATTACAGGTTATACCTTTGTAATCACCTGAAATCATATTCCTTGTAACTTTGCCTAATTAGTCTTAGTTCTGCCCTCTAGAGCCAGATGTTAATACTTTTTCTTCTATGACATCCAAATAGTGTACACTTTGAAAACAAATTTCACCTTGCACTTTATTCTGACAAACTTTAAAAGTGTTTAATTATATTTAATTTCAGAATTTGTGAGACTTTTCTATTTGACTTGAATAATTTTTAAGCAATGCTGACTTTCTTCCCTGAATGCTAAATAAGCCAGATGAACTGAGACTTTTCTATAAATTTATAAATTTTGTTTAATATAAAATCTACATGAAAGAGAAAGTTATACTTATAAATGAAATATATTTTTTAGTCAAATAGCCAAATTACTTATATATATATCATACATAGTCTGTAAATAAAATCATATATAAATAAAATTAGTTAGGTTTTTTTGTGGGTACAGATGACAGACTCTCAATTTTCTCCCAGTAGTGAGTGAGAGGTGAAGATACTTGTAGTAGGAATAAGGAAATGAGAATTTTTGATTCATAGCCATTGATACCTAGGAAAAGCTTAACAGGAATGTACCAAAAAGCTGAAAACTAGGTAGAGTCAGATTTCATGGAACTGGAGCACAACTTAAAGTCCTATACAGCAGAAACTAACACAACATTGTAAAGCAATTATACTCCAGTAAAGATGTTAAAAAAAAAAATCAAGTCACAGAAGACTAAAAACAATGTAATACCATTTTTAGAAAAACTCAGAAGCAGGTAAAATAAAATAATATTTAAAAAAAAAGTCCTAGAGACGCCACAGAAAGTTTGTGGATCTTCACAATTAACTATTTATTGACATTAGGCTAGTAGCTGGACTCACAGAAATAAAATTTATATTGTAATCCAATATACTTGTAATCTTTATGTATAAAAAAAGCTAAAGTAAAATTTTTATGAAACAGTTCTTAACCCTTACATGTGTGATGAAATCTGCAATTTTTTTCCTCTACTTGACTAAAAAGTCTGGTCACAATCCACTAAATTGATTTTATGATCCACAAATGGGTCACAAACTGCTGTTTGGAAATCATTAGCCTGTCAGCTCCATAAAGTCAGGACCATTTTTGTTTTGTTTTCCTTGCTGGATACTCACAGGTATAGAGCATGACTCACAGTGGGCTCATATTTGTTTAATGAATGGATGGATTAGCATGAACTTACATTTTTTATTTTTATTTTTTTGTGTTATCTCCTCCTTCTGATGCCATCTGTGTGCTTTACCCTGCTGTCTGCCTACTTGACCTCATAGCTTCAGCTTACTCATAACTTGACAGTAGTTCATTCATGGCTTAGTATGAATTAGCATGATTCTTCAGCTTATGTTTCCATTGCAAAGTGTCATATTCTCATTATATTTCCCAGTTTATTTTCTTAAGAAGAGGGCATCTGGTGGTTCCAGCCTGGCCTAGTTTGGGCAGAGGCTTTTGTCGTCCAGATGTCCTTTACCTGATGTCCCTGATCTTGTCAGCCTTCCTGGGGGAGCCAGGGCATGCAGAGGAGTCAGGAAAGAAGTCTAGAGCAAAGATTGTGACAGTATCTTCATAAGGGGATGGGAGCAAGCCAGGCTATGTAATAGAAATGTCTAGTTCAGTATCAAAAATGACTTGATAAAGAGAAACTTTTATTGAGGGCTTTTGATGTGTAAGACAGTATTATTGTGGTTGTATGTTGTGAGGACTAAAAAGAAATAAAAATATGCTTAATTTGGTTGGGCTGTTTTGGTTACAAGAAACAAAGATTCACTTAGAGCACCTTAAAGGCAAAAGAGGTTATTGATCTTCATGAAATTGTACCTAAACCTGCAAAGTGGTCTCTATCTGGTCTCTTCCTGTCTGCCTCTCCTGCCATGGGCTTACTCTTTCTGTGAGACTCTTTATTGCTGCCCCTGTTCTCTCAACCTCTGGTGCTGCGCCCCCCCTCCTGTCTTTCTGCACCTTCTTCTCTCTCCCTCTCCCTGCCTCCCTTCTTTCCGTCTCTTCCCTCTTTCTCCCTCTCCTCCCCTTCTCCCTCCTTGCCCTTTTCTCTCCCTCCCTGCCTCTTCTCTGCCCTTCTCTTTCCTCCCCTTCAACTTGCTTCCTTTGTATCTGCCTTTGTTTTTTGACTACAGGATTAATTATTTTTAAGGATTTTTTCGGTGTTTGTTTTCTCCATTTCTCTCTTACCACTTAGCAGTTTCCTAGTACTCTGCTGTTCTTTATATATTTTTCCCTACATTAAATTCTGTTATAACTTCGTTTTGTATGTGGCCTGACATCACCTGACTTCTTATCAAAACCTTTCAGCCCCACTGCTAACTGCCCACTTTCCTTGGTATTTGTTAATTGAAAGAAAGAATTTGACTGGTCTAGCTCATTTTTTTGGACTCAAGCATAGCACGAGCTCTTGTCCAGAAATGGACTGGGCTTTTTTGGGTCAGGTGCTCATTCTTGTTCTGAACGTCTAATTAGACAGTAGAGAGAGAGGATAGGCACATGGAAGGGAGTGAGGGAGAGAGAGAAAGATATGAATATATAAATGTGTTGGAGGTACTGAGTGGCTTTCCTTTACATGGCCCTGAGTGTATTTCACCTCTGGAATTCAGGGTCCCTGCACTTAAGCTATACAATCTGATTAGTGAAATATCACGAGTACACTAGAAAAATGTACATAGTAATTGCCAAATGACTACAATAATTTCATAGGGATTCAGAGAAGCATCTGTGTGGGGGAAATATTGAAAAAAAAGTTTTTTCTCTTTTATTTTTAGTCTGACCCTTTTCGCACTCTCCATTTATAATATAAGGAAATCGGTACAGAAAATTGAAAGTACTGTGGATAATACTCTTTTGCACGTGCACATATTTGTATGCGTGTGCTGTTCTTCCACGGGACAACCTCTAAGCTCCCCCACACTACACACACACACACACACACACACACACACACACACACACACAAACTATGTGTTGCCTTGCTTTCAAGGCCACATATAGTTGTGGAGTTGCTGCTTTAGCGAGAGTCAAGAGCTGGCTTGGTAAAAGTCTTAAGGAGTGGAGGAAATGAAGAGGAAGAGGAGAAGGAGAGAACAGAAGGAGAATAAGTATGAGGGTAGAGGAAGATAGTTAATTACCTTGAGTGCTGATTACAAACCAGTATTAGTCTCCTAATATTGATTTATGATTGTTAGAAAGTGTACCTATATCTGGCATATAGGCAATAAAAGTATTAACTTTAAAGGTATTCATTGTGATAAAGTACATTAATATTTTAAGAATATATTAAAAATTAGAACATTAGAAGAAAAATCCTAACCTATTTTCCTGTGATTAGCTATTAATTCAGTTTAACTATCTTCAGTGAGATCCGTAATACAGTTTTAATAGAAACTTCCTATATCCTGTATGTGTAGGTATGTGAGATTTTGACAACCAGCCTAAGATAAAGTTAAATATAACTTCATACCAGTATTATGTTTTTGTGAGTCAGCATGTAAGGGCATACCTCCTTTTATCCAAGAGTATGTGTCTCTAAATAGAAACTCTGGAGAAAGCTGTAGGAGAATTTAATATTTAAAGAAATGCTTCTGTGGGATGAAAAAAATTTACAAAGAAAATAAGTCCCCTGTTTGTGAATTCAAATTTTAATAAATTGGATTGCTTAAAGTAAGATATAATTTAAAATGATGATTTTTTGATGTATATATTCTCAGTGATTCCTGTTTGAACTTTTATAGGAATCCATGGGAAAGAGCTATGATGGGAGAGCTTATGTTATCACCGGCATGTGGAACCCCAATGCACCAATATTTCTGGCACTTAATGAAGAAACCCCAAAAGGTGAATTTTCTTAAAAAATTCCTTATTATTTACTTCAAAATTTACATTATGGACAATATTGTTTTGCCATGTTTAAAAAAAATTCTGGTGCTCATTTTAAATGGAATTATTCTTGTTTTCATGCTTTATACATCTATGGGGAAAACCTCCACTATTCAAAAGAAAGCCCCCTGATGATATGTGCATTAATTTTATTACATTATGTTAAGAAAGTATTTGGGCTTCGTGTTTCATATGTCATTATAGAGTTGTTTTATTTAAGGGGGAAATGATGGAAGAATATGAAAGAAATGATGAAGCAAATTCTGGAATTTTTGCATCTCTGATAACTATATTTTAACTTTTTTTCTCTATATTACAGATTACTTATATCTTTTCATTTACTATTATTCATTCCAGTCTTTTGACCTTCGGGAACTTAGTAATGTATATTTAGGATTTCATTTGTGGCAAATACTTTTTTCCAAGTTGTTTACCTTTTCATTTTGTTTAATATGTTAGTGTTGAACAGAATTTATAGATGGTAAGTAGGCTCATTTGTCATTTTTCCCATTGTATTTATTTTTATTCCTACTTTATCCAGATATCTGTTAATTGCCCATGTGGTTTTTTTTTTTTCCCCTCCACCATCTGCCTTTAAACTAAAATTTAGTTTTATCTCATGAGTTATAATCTTCTACTAAATGCTTTACTATGATTCAACCAATAATTTATATTGAGAAAATAATGGATCAGCTTGTTTGATCTTTAGTTTTATATTATTTACTTTATACCCACAATAGACTTTTGGTTAAAGACGGGAGCATTTGTGAATACTGATATGGAAATATATTAATGAAGAACATTAAATGATAATTATTTTTGAATTTCCTTAATAAAAGTATTTACCAGTTCCATAAATTGCATGCATTTGATTACACATCAAGCTATTTCAAACTGAGGGCTAAAAGAGAGAAAAATAATGATGATTATGTAAAATTTAGCTTTTCATATATTAGGAATAAATAATTTTTACACCACAGTTTGTTATTTCTGGATACAGGCTTGTGAATACCAGTCTGTAAACTTCTTCCTTATAATCATTCAGAAAATCAACGTGAAAATGGAAAAAATAAGCCAGTTGATAATTTTGAAGTAAAATATAGAAATTTCAAATAATAACTTATAAAAGCACTTTTTACCTGTTCTTAATGTAACACATAGTTCAGTTTCACTTTGTATTTTAATACCTATTTGGTCCTCAGTTAAAAATAATATATTTCAGGGACTTCCCTGGTGGTCCAGTGGTTAAGGCTCTGCCTTCCAATGCAGGGGTTGCAGGTTCGATCCCTGGTTGGGGAACTAAGATCCCACATGTCGTGCAGTGTGGCCCAAAAATAATAATAATAGTAAAAAAATAAAAAAGAATTATGTATTTAAAAAAATACATATTTTAAAATTTATTTGTTCAATGAAAAGAAACTACATAGTACTATATTACAATAATATTCTAATGCAAAAGATAATGTGTTTTAAATTTAAAATCATTTCATATGCCACACAAAAATGTTGACCTAATTTCTTACATTTTTAAATGGTGTTCTTGAAATTATAAATTACTCAGAGGAGTCATGAATCAAAACTACAAAAGTTGAAGCCCTGAGAGATGAAATGTCTTGGATCTTTTCACTACATCAAGTTGTATATTGTATTCTGTGTTTTGTTATTTTCCCTAACCCCTCTACTTTATTCCCCTGAGACTTTATAAGGTCCTTAGGTCAAGTACAATGTCTAGAGAATCCTAATTCCTCTTGAATTGGCAGATAGAATGCTTGTATTTAGTACGAATGTAATACATTTTTTGTTGAGTTTAATGATATTAATAGGAGTGTAGTTGATGAGTATAAGTGTTGTATAATGGTTAAAAAGACAGTATTGAAGGTTTCTTCTAATGGTGGGCTTGGTTATTTGAACTTTCCTTTAACTGAGAACTGAAAATGGTAGACAATATAAATTTTAAAAATATTTTAAAAACAATGAAGAGGGGTTTCCCTGGTGGCGCAGTGGTTGAGAGTCTGCCTGCTGATGCAGGGGACATGGGTTCGTGCCCCGGTCCAGGAGGATCCCGCATGCCGCGGAGCGGCTGGGCCCGTGAGCCATGGCCACTGAGCCTGCGCGTCCGGAGCCTGTGCTCCGCAACGGGAGAGACTGCAACAGTGAGAGGCCTGCATACTGCAAAAAAAAAAAAAAAAGAAAGAAGAAGAAGTGACAACATGATATGGAATAAACAAACCACAGTTTCAAAAATCCCAATGAATTTCAAGCAGGGTAAATAGAATAAAATGAAATCCATATTTCAACCTATCATAGCGAAACTGAAGAAAAGGAATAGACACTGGTCTAGAAAGTCTAGATTCAAATTAGAGGAAGTCTATGGTGAAGAAAACATTTTAAATAGTAACTGAAATTTTGACTGGTAACAGTATACTGTTGTCTAAAAGCACTTGCCAGGACTCTGATATATATTTTATGTATATAAAATATATATACATACTATAAATATGTAGTGTGTATATATACTCTCTATATGTAGAGAGAGTATATATGTGTATGTGTACTCTATATGTTATATATAGAGAGAGTATATATAGCGTATTTTATATGTTATATATAGAGTATATATATATGAAAATTACACATTAGAGCTTTGGTCAGTGATTTTCCTGATGGTTAATATGTATTATGGACAATGAGGGTACTGACAAATCTCTGGGGACTTCCCTTAAAGCATACAACATTGAAATATTAATAACATTTTCCCAAACAAATTTAACATAATGAAGGTTGAGCATCTCTTCTGATTTGACAGTCCTTCCCATGCAACTCATCAAACAGACCTAATAATTTCTAGTATCTCTTTTTATAAAATGAAAGGGCAGATCTTTGTGATTTTCCAGTTTTTTTTTTTAAACCTGAAAGATAGTGTAATAGACATTCTGAAATTTCTATTTTATTTTATTTTTATATTAAGGGCCTGATTTTGAGAATGAGAAATTAAAGTTGTCAGAGGAGATTTGGACATTTGATTAAGGTGGGATCGGGAGTGTTGAGAAACATACTTGGGAAACTTGGTTACCTATTTAATCTAAGTGACAATAAAACATTTAAAATTAAACATAGCAGGTAATAGGAGTATAAAGAACCTTAATCCAGGCTTCCCTGGTGGCGCAGTGGTTGAGGGTCCGCCTGCCGATGCAGGGGACACGGGTTCGTGTCCTGGTCTGGGAAGATCCCACATGCCGTGGAGTGGCTAGACCCGTGAGCCATGGCCGCGGAGCCTGCGCGTCCGGAGCCTGTGCTCTGCAACGGGTGAGGCCACTACAGTGAGAGGCCCACATACCGCAAAAAAAAAAAAAAAAGCACCTTAATCCTTTAACTTTGTTTTCTTAAATAAGTAATAATAAAGCTGGCATAAAACACAGAAAATTTCTACTGCAGATAAACGAGTGTACATGACCGTGGCAGTGGATATGGTAGTCACGGAGGTGGTGGAGCCTGTCCGCTTTCTCCTGGAGACAGTAGTACGCGTGTACCCTGCAAACGAGCGATTTTGGTATTTCAGCAGAAAGACTTTCACGGAGACTTTCTTCATGAGGTTGAAACAGGTAGGACCTTTTTGTTCTTCTCACATAATGCATTTTTTCCACCATTTTTTCTTTAATGCCAACATACTTTCTTAAATTACAATAAAAAGCAATAGAATTCCTCAGATAATCAAATGATATTTAGAGTCAACTAGCAGAGTATTTGAAAAATCCATGTGTAGGTAATGTCAATTGAAAAAAAATACTAGTAATAATTATGTAGAAATTTGTTTTAGAAACCTGTAATGTGTACCTGTAAAGTATCAACATACTTAATAGAAATAGCGAATCTATATCTAAAACAGCTTTTCTTCCTTTTATATAAAATTACATAAAACCAAAAAGAAAGGGCACAGAAACATCATATCTTTATAAATAATAGTAAAAATATTATGAAGTAATACATGACTAATTGTTATAGTTATTTCTACCTATATAATATGTGAAGGTGTTGTTTGACTTATTAGTAAGGTTATAAAATTATTTTAATATTAAATGAACAAAATTAGGGTTTCTGTGAAGTTCTTAAATTAGGCAATATTAATAGGTAAAATACACTTTTTGTTACGTAATGAAGGAAGAAGGTAACAGTGAAAAATAATTTGAATTCTAGTAGTGTCCATTTTATGAAATCAGAGTAAAATATTCTATTTGAGTGATGTAAATCCTTTTCATCCTGTTTAGTGCTCCCTCTCTCCCAAGTTTAAAAAATGCTTGTTGCTTCATATACTATAATATGCAAAATGTAATGTGGTAAAAACAAGCATCAGTTCAGTGAACATAGAAGCCACTTAACCATTTTCACATTAAAAAAAACTTGTCATTGCTCAGTTAGGCTTCATATATTAGATGCTTTGAAATTGTTGTGGTTTTCGTCTTGCATAAAATTATTAGAGCTGTGGTTTGACACAGCTTTTATTACTGTGTAGACTGTGTTTTTCTTTTAGTTTTTGTAGCATATTCTGATGAATATAATATGAACAATATTTAAAATTTTAGTGTACTGAGCATATTTTCATGTTTTATTCTGAGATATTTTTCTCCCTTCTTTCTTTCTTTTCTTTTTTTTTTTTTTTTTTGGTAGCTTAATTGTTAATGACTGTCAAAGAATTCGTTTGTCCTTTTGAGCCAAAGGATTATTCAGAGTTGCATAAGAGTGAATAAAGGAGCTGTATACAAAGTGGTTGTCATCATTCTAGTGACAGTTAATAAATTATTATGCTGTGAATTTTTCTTCCTTGAGACTTGATAAAAAGTTAGTTTCCCCCCTCCCGCCCTGCCCCCCCAAATTAGCTTCATATATATATATAATATATATGGCAAGATAAACAAGAGTACTGGAATTTATATATTTATATAAATTTCAAGAATATATATATTAGAGTGGATTTTTATTATTAAATGTTATTTTCGTATTTTTAAAACTACTGATGTTGAGTGACTGAGTGGTAAGTACCATGAGTTAAGAATTTCTTAGTACTAAAACATTAAAAATACTGTTTGAGGCCATTTCATGTGAAATAAAAAGATTAAATTAGATTCACTTGTAATATTCAGCTCTAATAAATGTGAGACTGATTTAAATGAATATCAGATAAGAACATGGTTTCTAACTTTAGTGGTATAATTTAATCTCTTTAGTAGATATTGTGTTAGTCTGTTTATTATTATTTTTATTTCTTCTTGAGTCATTTTTGGTGATTTGTGTCTTTCAAGGAATCTTCAGTTTAATCAAGGATATTTAATTTATTGCTTAAAATATTACCTTTTTATTTTTAATGTTTGTAGGATCTGTAGGATCTGCTTTTATTTCTGATATTGGTAATTTATATATTCTCTCTTGTTTTTTGTTTTATCAGCCTAGCTAGAGGTCTATTAATTTTACTGATTTTATTCCCCCCCCAGAGAAACAGATTTTGGGTTCATTGATTTCCCTATTGTTTTTCTGTTTTATCTTCTGTTGATTCCTTTTGCTTTCTTTTTTATTTCCTTTTTTTTTTTCTGCTTTGGATTTAACTTGTTTTTCTAGTTTCTTCATATGAAGATTATATCACTGATTTTTTTAAAACTTTTTTTCCTAATATCTTTTAATTTTTAAGGTTATAACTTTCCCTCTAACTTCTCAAGAGTTGTTAAAAGAAAACTCTGTTTCCTTTACTACTATTCATACCACTTCATTTCTGACACCAGATGGGTGAGTGTTTTTCCTATAGCAATTAATTCTCCAATTGGACACCAATTGGATGGCCTACAATACAATTATGACACTAACTACCTGGAGTAGGCACAGACCCCACAGGTTAAGGGCTCAGTTCCACAAGACTGTGCCCCTCCTCCTTACTTCAGACACCAGTTGCAGGTCCAGGTTGTCACCTGTGTTTCTGACCAACCAGCTATAACTTGGAGGTTCCCACAACCTCCTCCTCAGGTTTGATAATTTGCTAGAATGACTCACAGACTCAGGAAAACAGTTTACTTAGTAGATTACCAGTTTATTATAAAAGGATACAGCTCTAGAACAGCCAGCTAGAAGAGACGCACAGGGCAAGGTATGGGGGAAGGTGTATGGAGTTTCCATGCCCTTTACAGGCTCGCCACCCTCTCAGTACCTCCATGTGTTCGCCAACCCAGAAGTTCTCTGAACACCTAAGTTAGGGTTTTTTATGCATGCTTCATTCTGTAGGCACAATTGAGTAAATCACTGGCTATTAGTGATTAACTCAAGTACCGGCTCCTTTCCCTTCCCTGGAGGTTGGGGGAGTGGGGCTGAAAGTTCCAGCCTTCTATCATGTGATTGATTCCTTTAGCATCCATCTCTCCCCCACCCCCCATACCCTCAGGGGCTTTCCAAAAGTCACCTCTAACAAAATTCAAGTGCGGTTGAAAGAAACTCATTAGGAATAACAAAAGATGCTCCTTTTACCTTTATTGCTCTGGAACTATTTCAGAAATGGGATAAAAACGAAATATTACAACAAAAGATGTTTCTTTCACCTTTATTGCTATGGCACTGTTTCAGGAGCCAGGATGAATACCAAAATATATATTTCTTATTATATCACAGTATCACAGTTGTCATGATGAATAAATATGAATTCATGTAAGGCCCTTTAGGACAGTGCTTGTCACCTGGTACATGTTCAGTAAATGTTAGCTATTATTGTTTTTATTAATGTTAATTAATACTTGTTTCTCTTCTATCTAGTCTCTATTCTTTTTGGGCAGAATCCTTTGTTTCTTAAGCCTAAAATAAATGAATGAATAAATGAACCAATAACTGAATAACTAACTGGTAGAAAGGTCAGGATTTTGGAGTGTGGTAAGGCAGAGGAGGGCATTTTAGTCAGAGACAAGAGTTGAGTCAGGTCGTAGAACTCGGATGTAACATGATATGTTCAAGATCTGTAGGAAATTAGATATTGCCGAAGCATCAGTGGGCATGGTGGGTAATTATTCCGAATAGGTAGGTCATTACCATGCTTAGTCCTTTATCCTCAGGTTGGGAGAATTTTAAGCTGTGAATGACACTATATTTATAATTGGGAAAGGTCACGCTGACAGTAATGAAAAAGATATTGCTATTGGAGGCAAATAAATATGAAGTAAGAAGGCTATTGTGGCCAAGATGAGAAATGATGGCGTGAAGAAAGGCTGTGGCAGTGGGGATACTAGAAAAGATGAATTTGAGAGGCCTTAGGGAAGTAAGAATCAAGATCTGGTGTTTGATGTGACGTGAGGTTGAGGGAAAACAAGGGGTCTAGGATTACTTTCAGGTGACTGGGTGCTTGTTGATCCTTTTGATTGAGATGTTACGGAGTCCAAGCTTTCTCCGCTCGCTGCAGTGAATCGGGGACGAGGTGTTGAGGCAAGGAATACGACTTTATTCAGAAAGCCGGCAGATGGAGAAGATGCCAGGCTAGTGTCTCTGATAAACCATCTTATCGGGGTTTGGATGCCAGCTTCTTTTATAGCACAGAGAAGGGGAGGAGATGAGTAAGTAAAGTCAAAAGGCCATAAGTTTTGCAAATACCCTGTGGAAAGGCCAGCCTCTGTGAGGGGATGTGTTAATTTCTTCTTCTTTCCTGAGACATCCACAGGTGGGTGGGGTGAGGTTGTCTCCCTTTGAACTGAACAGAGGCACTTTAGTTTAACATTCAGGCAGAGGGGCAGGGTTCCCTGAGGCAGGCCATTATGTATGATTATAATAACAAAAGCAACAAAAAGCAAAGGTTAAAGTCAAAGAAGCAGATCGAACCTGGAGTCCCATTTAGCTTTTCCCTGTTACAGAAATAGACTTTCAAGGAGAAATGTTTCGAGCCTCATGAGGAAAGCTAGCGGAGTTTCAGATATGCTGAATTTCACATTTCTGTGGAACTTTTAGGTTTAGTAAGCAGTTGGATATTTGTATCCTAAGCTTGGGAAATAAAGATTTTAAAAGTGGTTAAAGCTTGAGAATTATGACTAGGAGTAGGTGGCCAAGTGTTGAATGGGGAGACATTGAAGATTGGTATAGAAAGAGGATTGAGCCAAGTGAATGTAGAAGGATAAGCACAGATCTAGGGGTAAAATCACAAGAGCACGAGGCCAGGAATGGCGAGGGAGGAAATTGTTTCCTGCAGGAGAGAATGCCTTAAGCATCAGGTACGTCAGGAAGGTTAGCTAAGGATTTGATTGGTAAATAAGAGACAAAGATCTTAGACTGTAAAACTTGGACAATTTCAGAGGAGTAGTGGGGCGGAAGTTAGACTGCAGTTGATTGAGGCTTGAATGGGAGACAAAATGTCATAATTCACCTCTGCAACTGGGAACAAAAGAGAAGCTGGGTACAAATCCAAAGTATTAGAGTACACTTTATTTTATGTACAACTTTTATATACAAAGTTAGAATTTTAGAAAATTCAGTCTCTCCTATTTTTCCTGGGTTTGGAAGTCAAACCCTCTGCTAGTGATTTTGCTGAATGAATACCCATCAAAATATGGAGTCAAGTGCTGAAAACCTTTTGTTGCCAACATTTAGAGGAATGGCATAGCAGATATTTTGAAAGTGAACTAATTTCTTTCTTCAGAAATAGTATAGTTAAGAAAGTATGTACAGACTGGCAACTAGTAGATAAAAAAGTTCTGGAGGTCTAATGCACAGCTTAGTGATTGTAGTCAGCAGTCTAGTGTGCCCTTTTTCCACGGGTTTCTCAAGGGTTGATTCAGTCAACCATTAATCAGTCTGTGGATCAGTCCATGGATCAGTTCCTGGTTGGTTGAATCTGTGGATGCAGAACCTGCAGATACATAGGGCCAACTGTACTATGTCATTTTATGTAAGGGACACAAGCATCCATAGATTTTTGTGTCCATGGAGGAGTCCTGAATCCAATCTTTCCATAGATACCAAGGAATGACTGTACTGTATTATAAATTTTAAAGTTGCTAATAGACTAGATCATAATTGTTCTCACCACAAAAAAGAAATGATAATGATGTGACATGATAGAGGTGTTAGCTAATGCTACAGTGGTAATCGTATTGCAGTATATAAATGTATCAACACGTTGTATACTTTACACAATGTTATATGTCAGTTATATCTCAATAAAAAAGAAATTATGCATCACTTGATATTTTCTTTTTTAAAAAAATTTATTAATTCATGGGAGGACTTTCAAAACAGCTGAAAGCAAAATTAGAATTTTGGAAGGTTCTGCTGCTTCCAATTTTGTGTGCTTATTAATTATTATTCTGTCATTTCAAAGTGATTTTTAAAATGACAGTTTTGAAGTACCCCAAAATGAATTCATATTGAAGATACTCATAACTTTAAACTATAGTGACATCACCTGTTGCTACACTAATAAATTGCCTAAGAAGTAATTTGATGAATTATTATTTCTTCCTTTTCCTATTACTGAAAATAAATGCTGTGAGTCCCATCATAAGATGTTTATTGGCAGGATTCTTTGATAGGAAAGTTATAACCTTTGTAGTAGTGTTTTTGTTTTGTTTTATAATTTTTAAAATCATAGAATAATTTTATATTCTTCTGGTTGTATTTTGCCTAAAGAACGATAAGACATTTAGGTGTTACCGCTTACTTTCAGATTTGCTTTGTATTGTACTATAGGGTGTATCTTACTATGAGACTACATCAAAGGAAATAAAATTGAATAAAGCAGTATTTCATTCTGGGTACTGAAATGAGAGTAGGTCAGTTATTACAGGCCTTCATTGAAAACTTGAGGAGTTATTAGTTGATTGAAAAGGATTTATTCTGAAAAATTAGTATTTAAAGATTTGAACTTGTAAGCCAGAAAGGAGAGAATCCTTATGTACATAAACTCTTTTGCAATGCACTTAAAAAGTAATATGCCAGTTGTTAAGAAAAGCAAGATGGCAAGCACAGTGACTTGGGATCCTTTCATTAAGTATTAGCTTTCCTTTCCCTTGTCTTTCATTTGTGGAGTTTAAGAAATTACACATTACTACATTACCAAGGCCACATTACCAAGTGGCCTATTAGTGAGGAATAAATGATCCTCGTATCTAAAGACTTTTAGTGTGTTGAAGATTTAATAAATAAAACAAAAGGCTTATCACCTGGAGAAAAATATGACAAGGAAGAGCTACTTGGGTATGATGGGGAAGTAGCAACCTAATTGATATTTAATAATGAAATTTTGCTTATTTCATAGTCAGATATACTTACTTTAGGTCCAGATAATATTCTTGTACTTAAGACTATGGTGTTACTCTTAAAATACTACTTGTTTGAAATTTTGAAATGAAATTATTTTTTATGGACAGAGGTACCTGCTTTTGTTCACAGTAATGGTGTGCAACATTTTTAGCTGTGTTGTTCTTCATAAAAGTATTTTCTACTTTTTGCTTGTGCCAAAATGTAGTAAAAATTGATAACAGCAGTTATGTTAGGCATAAAAGAGTAGAAGCATATGGAGATGGGAGCTTGGAAAATGCAGCACTTAACTTCATTGAACTCAGTGATCTTTTATTTTATAAATTAGGCATTTATGAATACTATAGAGTTTCAAGAAAAATAGGAGCAGATTTAGCTGCTTAGATGAAGTTAGTGTAAAAAACAGAGTTCAGTTGTCAAGGGGTCAGCCGAGTCAGCAGCATTGAAAACGTGTAGGGGGTGGTTCTTGAATTCTTGCTTAATTTGGGGATGTGTGATAAACTACAAAGAACAATTTGAGGCAATTATAGAGAAAAAACAGTGTTATGAAAAAAGAAATGCTTATATAATATTCATTTTAAAGATACTCTTAAGAAATGTTGTTTACATTAGATTAGTTTAGGAAATCCAGAACATTTTGAGGCCAGCACAACATGTTTTAGTGTAGATTGACATTTCTTCAAATACAAAGCACATGTTGTAGAATTAGTAGGGTTTAAATAATTTAAATAATTTCTATTAGCATATCTGATTATCATGATGAACAAATTTTCTGAAAAAAATGTGTTGCTGCTTATTATGGAGATTTTTAAACTCTAATAATAATAACAAATTAAGTTATGTTTAGTTATTGGAGCATCTGACCTAAAAAGACATAGTGAAATTTACATTTGATTGAGAAGGAATCACCTATTCCAGTGTAGATACATAGTGTATGTGGGTTAATAGTATTCCTGAATTTTTTTTTCATGTCTAAAATTCTATGCCATTTGAATTAGTGAATTATAAAAAGTTTTTAGCACAAATAATTCCATGACTGTTGTAGTCAAGTTAATTCAAAGTTAATTTATAATATCTATTGTAGTGGCACAGCAAAGATAAGATATTTAAAATACAACCTTATCCCCAAAGGAACTTTGTGTCACCTCCTATTAATAAGGAAATATATAAAAATTACCATTTTACAAGGAGGGCTATGATAAATACTAGGTGAAAATAATGTATAGAATGCTGTGGGGTTTAGAAAAAGGAGGGACAATAGTAGTAGAATGACACAAAGTTATGGTTAAAAGGAGTTCCTTTGAGGGTATATGTGAGTCGTTTTCTGTGATAACAGCAGAGAGGGAATATTGTAGGGGTGGAAAAAATTTCCCTTCTTCCCTTTTAGATTCTTTGGCTTGTCTAATATTTAAATAAATATAAGACAGATTAACAGGAGGAAAATTTAATTATGTACATATGGGAGCACCATAAAGATATGAAGACACAAAAGGTTGCTGGTAATTGAAACTTACATACCATCCTGAGCCAAAGAAAGGGGAGGGATCTATGGATACAAAGGGGAGGAAGGCCATTCACAGGAAGGGAGAGGAGATGTTTGGAAAACAAAGGTTGCCCTGCTGTACAGGTAAGTTTCTTAGGTAAGAAGCTATCTCTGGTAATAGCTCTCTTCCTTTGCTCTGTAAATTTAGGCAAGTGAGGGAGAGGTAAAAGAGCTTTCCTGAATCTGCTAGGTTTTGATTGTCTTTAGCTCAAAATAGTAATCCTTATGCTTGTCACTGAACTCATGTTTGGCTGCCCACCGGCTCGAAAGCCAAGCTCGAAAGCCAATACTCGCTCGAAAGCCAATACTCGTTTAGAAAGGAAAGGTTGCTTTATTCAGGAGGCCGGCAACCTGGGGAGAAGGCAGACTCATGTCCAAGAACCAACTCCTAAGATTCTGCTTGACCATGAAAGTTTTTTAAATGGGGAAAGGGGAAGTTAATCACATTTAATCATTTGGGGAGGGGATCAGAGTCTGTATTATCTTCCACTGTGTCCAGACTTTCTTCTGATTGGTTGGTGGTGAGGTAACAGGGTGGTGTTCCAGGAATCTGGTGCTCTACCTGGGTGGGGGGCCATAGTTCCTGCTGAAGAACTCAAAGATATGTTTTTATGTATATTCCTTGAGGAGGAACCACGTCTCTGTCCCATGCTGCACTGTTGTTTCTTGACTGTTCCTCATTTGTTTCTGCATTCCCACGCTTCCCTAATTAGTAACTGTTTGAATTTTCCCTTTGGTACTCAGGGAAGATCTGGGAGGCTGAATGAAGCTTATTTCCTACAAACAAGAAATGGGGAACATGGAAAGGATTTGTACCCTGGAGCAGCGGTCCCCAACCTTTTTGGCACCCAGGACTGGTTTCGTGGAAGACAGTTTTTCCCCGGACCGGGGTGGGGGTGGGGGGATGGTTCAGGCGGTAATGAAAACGATGGGGAGCGATGGGTAGCGGCAGAGGGAGCTTCGCTCACTCACCCATTGCTAACCTTCTGCTGTGCGGCCCGGCTCCTGACAGGCTGTGGACTAGTACGGGGATTGGAGACCCCTGCCCTAGAGGGCCCCACAGGGTCCTGCTTGGTTTCATGCTAATGTGGCATATTTTGGGGTGACAAATTCTGCTCCCCTGCAGTATGTTTTAGCATGTAAGATACTGTCTGTGCTATCACTTTGTAGACTGTAAAGTGACACAAAAGGGTAACCCCAAATATTAATGATTTGATTCTGATAGTAGGCATGAGGCTAGTTCCCCATTCTGTCATTTGGTAGTTGTGTGCATGAGCTTCAGCTTCTTCATATGTAAAATGGAGGTAAACATAATACCTACCATGTAGCGTTGTTTGCTCATTTACTTATTAATTAAATCAACATTTATTAAGTGCCTGCTCTGACAGATTACTATTGTAGACGTTGGGGATATAGTGGTAAATGCTGCAGATGAAGTCCCTGCTTCATGAAGCTTACATTCTATGTATGGAAGATACATGGAGGGGACAGACGGGCAGGCAAACAAATGGCAAGATAGCAGATAGTAACAGAGTGCTATGATGACTTGGTGGATATTGGGTGGTCAAGGAAGGCCTCTGTAAGAAAGTGATATTTAAATGTCTAAGGTCTTGAGTGACAAGAGGGGACTTACCAAATGAAGATCTGGGGAAAAAGACCTTTCAAGGGATGAGCTTGGGTTGTTGCCAGGATTGAATGCTTGCTATCCTTATTGTTATTAACATAATTATTTGCCCAGAAAGATTTCTAGAAGAGCACTAGAATAGGATGTGGAAGCCACTTTTGCTTCTTAGTTATTCTTCGTATTGTACCACAGGTTAGACTATCTCATGCCTCAAAGTGTTATATCATTTAACAGCACAAAACAGTACCAGAAGTAACACTTCCATAGCATTTACTATGTGCTGAGCACTGTTCCAAGTACTTTACCTGTTTTTTTGGGGTTTTTTTTTTTGCATCTGCTAGGAATAAAATTTACCTTCAGAAAAGAGAAGTCTCATGAAACAGGCGAGAAGGGTGTTAGGGTAGAAGAAATTTTCCTCTACTCTTTTAGGTTCTTCTGGCTGGCCTAAGAATACATTGACATGAGATAGATTAACAGGAGAAAATCAAACAAAAGTTTAGTAACATGTATACATGGTAGAGACCCAGGAAAACTGAGTAATTCTCCAAAATGGCTGAAGCTCTTCCTTCAATACCATCTTCAGTTGAAGACAAAAGAGGATGTTGGGGGTAGTGTTTTAGAACTTAGAGGGAAAAAAGGCAGTTCACATGGAGACGGAAAAGAAAATATTTGGTAAATAGATGTTTGCTGGGCCATGCAGAGACAATGGGACACAGAATGGACTGTGATCTCTAGGCCCTGCTCAGTTTCCCCCATCACACCTAGCCCATATCCACCTATCCCCATCACACCTAGCAGACATCTCTTATTGCAGCTCTATTCCAGGAACAGGCCCCCTATCTAAATTTAGGCAGTTAGGGGGAAGGTCAAAGATTTTTCCTGAGTCTTTTTGGCCTTGATTTGTTCCATCTCTAAATAATTTGCATGCCAAAGAGACATTTTGGGGTGGCAAATTTTGCTCCCCTACAAGGGGAAGTTGTAGAGGAATGAGAGGCAGAGTTGTAATGTCCAAGAGACCTAAAGTAAGACTGGAGGTCAAGTGTTAAGGGGGAGGAAAAGCTCCTCTCTTGACAAGTCTGTTCTCCAGAGCCTATCATCCTGTTTTGTGTTTTCAGTCAAGAGATAGTTTAGAGGGAGGAGGCTTGTCTGAAGAAAAGGGTAGGTTTTAGGGAATGACAAAAGGTCATCACAGTCTTATCTGCTCTCAGAAGCTCCTGTGGCTTGGCCCTTAATAGCGGAAAGTGAGCCACCTCTTCTTTCCTCTCTAGGGGAGCATGAGCCAGGCTGGAAGTAGAAGTAGCTGCCCTTTCTTAGATCTTTTTCCTAGCACAGGCCTCATTTAGGCTTTCTATGGGCTCTGGGCTAAATATAGGTTTAATGTTAAAATAACTTTTTTTTTTTATCCTCCTCTCAAATCTCTTCTTTGCTTTCAGGTGCCTTAACATTCCTTTCAGTTGGAGGCAAAGTCTTTTATCAGTTATTAGAGTTAAAAAGCATAAAAGGAAAATTCCCTTTTGAAGATGCATGTTGATTTGAACCTATTTAAATCAAAGTATAATCAGTTGGGATGGATAAATTGGGAATTTGGGATTAGCAGATACACACTACTGTATAAATTAGATAAAAACAAGGACCTACTGTATAGCACAGGGAACTATATTCAATATCTTGTAATAACGTATAATGGAAAGAAATCTGGAAAAGAATACACACACACACACACACACATGCATATAAAACTGAATCACTTTGCTGTATACCTGAAACATTGTAAATCAACTATACTTCAATTGCTGAATTTTTGTAAACTTCTTTTCATTACTGTGAGAGGAATGTTGACGTCTCCAAGTATAAATGTGAATTGGTCCCTCTCCTTTCATTTCTTTGAATTTTTTGCTTCATATATTTGAAAGCCTCTTATTAGGTGCATACACTTACAAGATTCTTATGTGTTCTTGTTGAATTGATCCTTTCAACATGGTGCAGTGTCCTTCTTTATACGCAGTGATTTTTTTTTTCTTGGTAGTCTGCTTTGTCTTTTATTAATATAGTCTCTTTAGCTTTCTTTTGATTAGTGTTTTTGTGGTATGTCTTCTAAGCTCATTTTACCTTCAGCTTGCCTATGTCACTACATTTAAAGTGGGTTTTTTGTAGACAGAAAATAATTGTCTTTTTTTAAACATAATCTGAGAATTTTGTTTTTTAATTGTTTAGGCAGTTTATATTTAACATAAATATTGATATGTTTAAATTTAAGTTTACTATTTTATTATTTGTTTCCTACTTGTTTCTTATTTTACATTTCTTTATTTCTCCTTTGCTGTCATCTTTTGGATTATTTGAACAGTTAGTATTTCATTTTTATTATATTTCTTTATATAATTATTTTAATGGTTGCTCTAGGGATTGAGGTCTTTGTTTCTTAAATATAGCAGAAATGCAATAAAAATTTGGTTGGTTTAAACCTAACCATTTAACTTTCCACGGCTGTCTTCTTCTTCTTTTTTTTTCTATGTTTAATGTAGTAGACAGTTTTACATTTTATTATTTGCTAAATGATTTGAAAATGCACCCGAAATTTGATTTATGGTTCAAAAGTAATTCTTGAAAACAGTGAATAAAGTAATTTTATTTTTATAATTTAAATGGATTACAATACAGGTAGATAGTAGAGATATTAATTTCTCTATCTATGCCTATATTCTTTTTTTTTGATTTTTAGAATTGTATTTATTTATTTTTATACAGCAGGTTCTCATTAGTTATCCATTTTATACATATTAGTTTACACATGTCAATCCCAATCTCCCAATTAATCCCACCCCCACCCCCACCCCTCCACCCCCACCACTTTCCCACCTTGGTGTCCATACCTTTGTTCTCTACATCTGTGTCTCTATTTCTGCCCTGCAGACTGGTTCATCTGTACCATTTTTCTAGATTCCACGTATATGCATTAATATATGATATTTATTTTTCTCTTTCTGACTTATTTCACTCTGTATGACAGTCTCTAGATCCATCCATGTCTCTACAAATGACCCAATTTCATTCCATTTTATGGCTGAGTAATATTCCATTGTATATATGTACCACATCTTCTTTATCCATTCGTCTATCGATGGGCATTTAGGTTGCTTCCATGACCTGGCTAATGTAAATAGTGCTGCAGTGAGCATTGGGGTGCATGTATCTTTTTGAATTATGGTTTTCTTTGGGTATATGCCCAGTAGTGGGATTGCTGGGTCGTATGGTAGTTCTATTTTTAGTTTTTTAAGGAACCTCCATACTGTTCTCCATAGTGACTGTATCAATCAATTTACATTCCCACCAACAGTGCAAGAGGGTTCCCTTTTCTCCACACCCTCTCCAGCATTTGTTGTTTGTAGATTTCCTGATGATGCCCATTCTAACTGGTGTGAGGTGATACCTCATTGTAGTTTTGATTTGCATTTCTCTAATAATTAGTGATGTTGAGCAGCTTTTCATGAGCTTCTTGTCCATCTGTATGTCCTCTTTGAAGAAATGTCTATTTAGGTCTTCTGCCCATTTTTGGATTGGGTTGTTTGTTTTTTTTAACATTGAGCTGCATGAGCTGTTTATATATTATGGAGATTAATCCATTTACTCTTTCCATTACTCTAGGGGGTGGATCAAAAATGATCTTGCTGTGATTTACATCAAAGAGTGTTCTTCCTATGTTTTCCTCTAAGAGTTTTATAATGTCCGGTCTTACATTTAGGTCTTTAATCCATTTTGAGTTTACTTTTGTGTATGGTGTTAGGGAGTGTTCTAATTTCATTCTTTCACATGTAGCTGTCCAGTTTTCCCAGCACCACTTATTGAAGAGGCTGTCTTTTCTCCATTGTATATCCTGGCCTCCTTTGTCATAGATTAGTTGACCATAGGTGCGTGGGTTTATCTCTGGGCTTTCTATCCTGTTCCATTGGTCTATATTTCTGTTTTTGTGCCAGTACCATATTGTCTTGATTACTGTAGCTTTGTAGTATAGTCTGAAGTCAGGGAGTCTGATTCCTCCTGCTCCTTTTTTTTCCCTCAAGACTGCTTTGACTGTTCAGGCTCTTTTGTGTCTTCATACAAATTTTAAGGTTTTTTGTTCTAGTTCTGTAAAAAATGCCATTGGTAACTTGATAGGGATTGCACTGAACCTGTAGATTGCTTTGGGTAGTATAGTCATTTTCACAATATTGATTCTTCCAATCCAAGAACATAGTGTATCTCTCCATCTCTTTGTATCATCTTTAATTTCTTTCATCAGTGTCTTATAGTTTTCTGCACACAGGTCTTTTGTCTCCCTAGGTAGGTTTATTCCTAGGTATTTTATTCTTTTTGTTGCAGTGGTAAATGGGAGTGTTTCCTTAATTTCTCTTTCAGATTTTTCATCATTAGTGTATAGGAATCCAAGAGATTTCTGTGCATTAATTTTGTATCCTGCAACTTTACCAAATTCATTGATTAGCTTTAGTAGCTTTCTGGTAACATCTTTAGGATTCTTTATGTATAGTATCATGTCATCTGCAAACAGTGATAGTTTTACTTCTTCTTTTCCAATTTGTATTCCTTTTATTTCTTTTTCTTCTCTGATTGCTGTGGCTAGGACTTCCAAAACTATGTTGAATAATAGTGGCGAGAGTGGACATCCTTGTCTTGCTCCTGATCTTAGAGGAAATGCTTTCAGTTTTTCACCATTGAGAATGATGTTTGCTGTGGGTTTGTCGTATGTGGTCTTTATTATGTTGAAGTAGGCTCCCTCTATGCCCACTTTCTGGAGAGTTTTTATCATAAATCGGTGTTGAATTTTGTCAAGAGCTTTTTCTGCATCTATTGAGATGATCATATGGTTTTTCTTCTTCAGTTTGTTAATATGGTGTATCACATTGATTGATTTGCGTGTATTGAAGAATCCTTGCATCCCTGGGATGAATCCCACTTGATCATGGTGTATCATCCTTTTAATGTGTTGTTGGATTCTGTTTGCTAGTATTTTGTGGAGGATTTTTGCATCTATATTCATGAGTGATATTGGTCTGTAATTTTCTTTTTTTGTAGTATCTTTGTCTGGTTTTGGTATCAGGGTAATGGTGACCTCATAGAATGAGTTTGGGAGTGTTCCTTTCTTTGCAGTTGTTTGGAAGAGTTTGAGAAGGGTGGGTATTAGCTCTTCTCTAAATGTTTGATAGAATTCACCTGTGAAGCCATCTGGTCCTGGACTTTTGTTTGTTGGAAGATTTTTAATCACAATTTCAATTTCATTACTTGTGATTGGTCTGTTCATATTTTCTGTTTCTTCCTGGTTCAGTCTTGGAAGCTTATACCTTTCTAAGAATTTGTCCATTTCTTCCAGGTTGTCCATTTTATTGGCATAGAGTTTCTTGTAGTAGTCTCTTAGGATGTTTGTATTTCTGCGCTGTCTGTTGTAACTTCTCCTTTATCATTTCTAATTTTATTGATTTGAGTCCTCTCCCTCTTTTTCTTGATGAGTCTAGCTAATGGTTTATCAATTTTGTTTATCTTCTCAAAGAACCAGCTTTTAATTTTATTGATCTTTGCTATTGTTTTCTTTGTTTCTATTTCATTTATTTCTGCTCTGTTCTTTATGATTTCTTTCCTTCTACTAACTTTGGGTTTTGTTTGTTCCTCTTTCTCTAGTTCCTTTACGTGTAAAGTTAGATTTATATTATTCGTATTTTGTTTTCTTTAGAGTCTAGTATGGTGGTACAAACATTGCAATAATAGCAGTATGAATTTGTTCCAGCACTTTGGTTTATGTTCAAAGTATTGTTATATTTAATCTTCTTAATAATTTTAAGGTGGTTTATTTCCATTTTATTGTTATAGATACTGTGACTCAGAAAAGTTAAGCATTTTGTCCAAGAGCACACTCTTATTAGTAGTGAAATTTGAGTTCAGACTCAGATCTATTTGACTCTAAAATTCATGTTTTACCATTAGTCTAGTCATTCATTCCACTCATTTGTTGAGTACCTTCTATGTGTCAGGTACCATATTATTTCTGATTGAAAGTCAACATAGGGACAGTCTGAGGTCCGGCTCGGCGGGGAGGTTCGGTGGCGGGACGAGCCGGGAAAATGCCCGTGGCGGTGATGGCGGAAAGTTCCTTTAGTTTCAGAAAGTTGCTGGATCAGTGCGAGAACCAGGAGCTCGGGGCTCCAGGAGGAATTGCTACACCCCCCAGTGTATGGTCAGATTCTAGCTTTATATCTGCTTTATAATGACATGAATAATGCAAGGTATCTTTGGAAAAGAATACCACCTGCTATAAAATCTGCAAATTCTGAACTTGGGGGAATTTGGTCGGTAGGACAAAGAATCTGGCAGAGAGATTTCCCTGGGATCTATACCACCATCAGCGCTCACCCGTGGTCTGAGACGGTCCAGCCAATCATGGAGGCACTTAGAGATGCCACCCGGAGGCGAGCCTTCTCCCTGGTCTCTCAGGCATATACCTCCATTATCGCCAACGATTTCGCAGCCTTTGTTGGACTTCCCGTGGAAGAGGCTGTGAAAGGTATCCTAGAACAAGGATGGCAGGCCGACTCCACCACAAGGATGGTCATGCCCAGAAAGCCAGTTGCAGGGGCCCTGGTTGTTTCCTTTAACAGGTTTATTCCCTTTTCAGAGCCTGCCCCCGTTCCACCCATCCCCAGTGAACAGCAATTAACCAGACTCACCGATTATGTGGCTTTCCTCGAAAACTGACTTATCATTCTGAGTTCAAGATCCACCTTCAGCATCCTGAATACTGACAGAAAAATGTAAAATTTTTGTTTTCAATTTTATTGGATGGATTAAGCACCTCAGCATTCCTTACTGAGTATGTGATAAAATACGTATATAATATAAAATTTATATATTTTGTCCTTAAACATGCTGAATGGTTGTTGAAACAATTCTCATTTTGTAATATTTGACAGTTTGGATGGAGCCCGTCAGTATTAGGCAGTCAGTTTATATTTCCTAGTGACTCGTGAAATACAGTTCTCCTGCTTCATGTAGAACAGTGGTTGTCAGCTGTTTTCTTCTGCCCCAGCACACAGCACACTCCCATCTCTACCACAGGTTGATAGTTACAGTGATACGTCTGGGGTTTGAGGAGGACTGGCCCCAGGGGCAGGATCTGAAGTGCCGGGGACTCTAATTCACCCCCTTTGGAGAATATGCTCTTTTTCTCTCCCCTCTTGAGAATCACAAATATAAAATGCTGAGATAGAGCTGAGGAACAAAGGCCATCTCCCTAGTAAACCAGCTTGTTAACTTTAGATTTTTTTCTGAGAGTGTGAGTACATCCATTGCTGGCAGTGGAGGGCTTGCCATGAAAATGCGACTTGTTAAAGACATTCATGAGAAGTATTAAGTTGTAATATTTCCTTTCAGAAGAAGGGAAACGTAAGTGTGGAATGCATTGTTTGGGAAAGAAGTGATTAAGTGATACACTTTGTACGACTGTCCTGCAGCCTCTTGGCTGCTTATATTTGGCCCTTGGGTCAAGTTCTGCCCTTTGGAGAAATACTGAACAAATCTTTCATTTTTTGTGTGACAGCCCTCTGAATATTTGAAGTTGTTTATTGTATCTTCAGGTTAAAACCACTCCCTAGTTCATTTATTCTGCATTTGTTCAATAAATATTTAATTGAATTTTTCAACTGTTTTTTTCTAAGGTAGTTTCTAGAAGTTTCACTATCCTGTCTTCCTGTGGTTGTGTTCTAGTTTGTCATTGTCTCTTTTAAATTACAAATTTCTTAATTAAATAGAAATGACCTAAAAAAAAAAAAGAAAGTCAACATAATCCTTGCGCATATAATGCTTCCTCTCTTCTGGATGAGATAGCCATTAAACAAATAAATATAATAATAAGAATTATGTGTAGTTATATTGTAGTAAGTGCAGTAAAGGAGAAGGACAGGGTTTGCTGGGAATCAAAAACATGGAAACTTCATTTAGCTTCTTTGTAAAGTGACATTAGGAGGTAAGGATCCAGGATTGATGGGAGTTAGCAAAGAGTAGGAGGAAAAGCTGTATTGGCAGAAAGAAAAGGATGTCCCAAGACCTTGAGTGGGGAAAGAATTTAAAGTTCCCAGAGCTGAAACAAGGCCAGAGTGGCTGAAATGTAGTAACAGTCTTTGGGTGTGAGATGAGGCTTGAGAGAGAGGCAAGGTCCAATTTATTTAGGGCTTTGTAGGCCGTGCTAGGTTGGTTAATTGGCTGTTGCCTTAATTTTTCCTCCTTAACCAATGGCCATTTAGAATAGAAACCATTTATAAGGTGATAAGTGTCTACTTCCATGAATTAGCTGATGGATATAGCTGGTATCTCTTTACCTCAGAGCAAGGTAGTCAGTCCTGAGAATCCAGCATCATTTGCTTATCTGTCTGCACTGGAATCTGTGCTGTCTCAGGTTTTTCTGATAAAAGAAATTGAGTTTTCTCAAAATGGTTAGTAGGTTTCATTGTATTGGTTAAAATAATACTAAAAGAACGATACATTTAGAATACTATGTGAAGAACAATATACTTTAAAATTTTTTCTCAACTTCAGACATGCTGTAGATCAAACATGACATGCTGCTTTTCATTTTAGCTCTTTTTAAGGACCACTGAAATATACTATCTTTCAATGTTTTCTTCAAATTCCCTTTTAAAAAAAAATATTTGTTTATTTGGCTGCGCTGGGTCTTAGTTGCAGCATGTGGGATCTAGTTCCCTAACCAGGGATTGAATCTGGGCCCCTTGCATTGGGAGCGTGGAGTCTTAACCACTGGACCACCAGGGAAGTCCCTCCTTCAAATTTCTAATGTTGGGGCTTCCCTGGTGGCGCAGTGGTTGAGAGTCTGACCGGGAAGATCTCACATGCTGCGGAGCGGCTAGGCCCGTGAGCCATGGCCGCTGAGCCTGCGCATCCGGAGCCTGTGCTCCGCAATGGGAGAGGCCACAACAGTGAGAGGCCCGCGTAACGCAAAAAAAAAAAAAAAACCAAAAAATTTCTTATGTTGAAACATGTGTTTATATCTTTCTCAGTCTGAGGGAAAAGGCCATAACAATGCTGGAGATGCAATATATGAGGTGGTGAGTCTACAGCGAGAGTCTGAGAAGGAGGAACCAATCACTCCTACTAGTGGAGGGGGGCCATTGTCACCCCAGGAGGATGAAGCAGAAGAGGGTAAGAAGTGAAATTTATTCAGTTCCCTCTCTTTACATAGCTGCTTTACTTATAATCCTGAACGATGTGTGGGGTGTGTGTGTGTGTGTGTGTGTGTGTGTGCGCGTGCATGCCTATGGGAGGGATAAAGCGAGGAGTGGTGATTCTCTGTAGTCTCTGCTACTCTTAGACTAGATTCTACTAGATACAGAAGAGAATTTGGTCTGTTTGGTTCCTTGGTTGAATACTCCCCAGTCCCACTTATACAACTATTTAAATTTGACAGCCTAACTTTGTTGTCTTGCTCCCTATTTTAAGTACTTTTGAAGTGTTTAATGAGAACTTTCAAATTCTCTCAAGTGTTTTTAGAATTTCAGTGATATTTCATGTCATACTCCTCATTTGACATTATTCAGTTCTGACTTGTTTTTTGTTGTTGCCTTTTCACTTACCATTCACTTTTTGAAATACTAGCTGGTATCTTCTCTGTTTACTACTTGAATGCTGCTGAGAGATGCTAACCAACCTCACGAGAGTCACACTTCATTTGGCTCTGTGCTCAGTACTTTTTATAGAAATTAGAGCTAAATGACATGTCTTTACTTTTAACCTTTATATTATCTGCTTACAGGGTAGGGTTTATTAAAAGAAAATTTCTTAATTTATGTTATCTTTGAAAAGGGCATTTTAGAATTCTCAGTCTTTCTCTCTATGAAACCATTCCTTTCTTTGATTGCCATAAAAATAAGTTATTTTTAGCTAATATTTGTTTAGTGCTTAGTATGCTAGACATTATTCTGAGTGTTTCATTTAAAAAATTTATGAAGGTATAAATTACATACAATAGAATGTACATGTTTTAAGTGTATGGTTCATCAAATTTTGACAAGTGGATATACATCTGTATAACAGCTGCAAGAATCATGATGTAAAACATTTCCATTAACCACACCTCCCTCCACCCTCCCCCCTGGCCAAATTTCCCTCATGCCCCTTTACAGTCCATCTTTTCCCCTCACTTGTGGTCTTTGTCAATCACTGATCTGTGTTCCGTTACCATGTTTTGCCTTTTCTACAATTTCATATAAAATGAATCATATAGTACAGACTTTTGTATTGATATATAGCATCTTTCACATAGCGTAAAACTTTTGAGATTTATATATGTTGTATCAATAGGTGGTTCCTTTTTATTGTTAGTAGTAATCTGTTGTAAAGATATGCCACGATTTGTTTATCTGTCTATTCACCAATTAATGGTGAATTTGTTTTTAGCTATTGGCTATTAGGAATAGAGCTGCTATGAACATTTGAGTATGAGTCTTTGGTGAATATGTGCTTTCATTTCTCTTGGGTAAACACCTAGAAGTGGAATGGCTATGTCTTACAGTAAGTGTATGTTGATAACTTTGTAGGAAACAGCTGAGCTGTTTTTCAAAGTAGCTGTGCCATTTTCCTTACTGATGAGTCAGTTGCTTTGTATCCTTATCAACATTCGGCATTGTCAGTTTTAAAAATTTTAGCCATTCTAGAGGGTGTATAATCATTTCTTGTGATATTAAGTTGAATTTCTCTAATGACTAATTCTGTCGTGCATCTTTTTCTATGGTATTTGCCATCTGTTTATCTTTTTCTATGGTATTTGCCATCTGTTTATCTTCTTGGTCAAGACTCTATTCAAATCTGTTGACCATTTTAAAATTGGGTTATTTGTCTCCTTGTTGATTTTTTTTTCCTTGTTGATTTTTAAGATTTCTTTGTATACGTTGGCAAAGGTCCTTTATCGGATATGTTTTGCAAATATTTTCTCCCTCTCTGTAGTTTGCCTTTTCATTTTCTGAACAATATCTTTTTTTTTAACATCTTTATTGGAGTATAATTGCTTTACAATGGTGTGTTAATTTCTGCTTTATAACAAAGTGAATCAGCTATACATATACATATATCCCCATATCCCCTCCCTCTTGTGCCTCCCACCCACCCTCCCGATCCCACCCACCCTCCCGATCCCACCCCTCTAGGTGGTCACAAAGCATGGAGCTGATCTCCCTGTGCTGTGCGGCTGCTTCCCACTAGCTATCTATTTTACATTTGGTAGTATATATAAGTCCATGCCACTCTCTCACTTCGTCCCAGCTTACCCTTCCCCCTCCCTGTGCCCTCAAGTCCATTCTCTATGTCTGCGTCTTTATTCCTGTCCTGCCCCTAGGTTCTTCATAACCACTTTTTTTTTGGGGGGGGGTGGGTTCCATATATATGTGTTAGCATATGATATTTGTTTTTCTAATTCTGACTTACTTCAAGCTGTATGACAGACTCTAGGTCCATCCACCTCACTACCAGCAATCCCACTACTGGGCATATACCCCGAGAAAACCATAACTCAAAAAGAGTCATGTACCGCAATGTTCAACTGCAGCTCTATTTACAATAGCCAGGACATGGAAGCAATCTAAGTGTCCATCGACAGCTGAATGGATAAAGAAGATGTGGCACATATATACGATGGAATATTACTCAGCCATAAAAAGAAACGAACATTGTCTTTTGAGAAACAAAAGTTTAATTTTTGTGAAGTCTAATTTGTCATTTTTGGTTTTTTTTTTTGGCTGTGCCATGCAGCTTGAGGGATCTTAGTTCCCTGACCTGGGATCGAACATGGGCCCCTGCAGTGGAAGCATGGAGTCCTAGCCACTGGACTGCCAGGGAATTCCCTGTCAGTTTTTTTCCTTAATAATTTGTCTGTGATCTATTTAAATTTTTACATGTGGTTGGAAGTAATTTTTTTTTTTGACTTAAAAAACATTTATTATCTCATGGTTTCTGTGGGTCAGGAATTAGGCTTGTCTGGTCAATTCTGGCTAAGAGTTTCTTAGGAAGAGTCAGATATTATCTGGGGGATATAGTTATCTGAAGACTTCATTGGGTGGGGCTGAAAGCTTGGAGGAGCATCCAAGGGGCTGATTCACATAGCTGCCAAAATGTTGCTGGCGGTTGGCAAGAAACTTCACTTCCTCTCCACATAGGCCTCCCCATGGTTCTCGTTGGGTGTCCTTATGATATAATGGTTAGCTTTCCCCAGATGGCAATCCCCGAAACCAAGGTGGAAGTTGCAGTGCCTTTTATGTCCTAGCCTTGGAGTCACAGAACATTCACTTCCTTAGTATTCTAGTGATCACAGAGTTCAGCCCTTACTTCCATTGTGTGACTCCATTATATTTTATGTGACTTTCGGGAACACTTTTGTCATCTCTATCCCAGCCAACATGAAGAGGAAAAGACAGAGATCGCATGAAGGAGAATTTTGGGCCAGACGTGGAAGCTGTGCACATTCTTTTCTGCTAAACAAGAACCACAGGGGTGGTTGGGGAATATAATTGAGCTGTGTGCTCAGGAAGAAGAATAAATAGGTGTGACAAGTATCTACCAGAAAGTTACTTGAACACAAGATTTCAGATAATGTCTTGCAAAAATGCCATTTCCTTTAGAAATGAAAAAATATATGGAGCTAGAATTGGGAAAGAAGAAAAATAATAGAATGACTCAGCCCTACTCAGTAAAAATATATTATACAATTTAGTACCACATAATTATGCCTTTTATTCTAATTTAGTAAATAAAAAGTCCTCACTTCTATTCACTAACTTAAAAGAAGGATAACTAACTAAAATGGATTAAATATCTGCTTTGTGTATATAGTGTATTTGATATTTAATAGACCTAGTTTCATATTTTACTCACATTAGTCCTGAGAAATGACTATTATCGTCTTTATATTACATGTGAGGAAATAGACTAAAAAAATTTTAAGTAAATTATTCGAGGTCATAGGGCTAAAAAAGTATAATCTACAGAATTCAAACCTATGGCAGTCTTACCCTAAAGCGCATGAATTTTCATGACACACAAAATCAAAGTACAGGCATACCTTGGAGGTATTGTGGGTTCTGTTCCAGACCACTGCAATAAAGCAAATATCATAATAAAGTGAGCCACATGAATTTTTTGGTTTCCCAGTGCATATAAAAGTTATGTTTACACTATGCTGTAGTCTATTAAGTGTGCAATAGCATTATAGCTAAAAACAGTATACATACCTTAATTAAAAAATACTTTTTTGCTAAAAAATGCTAACCATCATCTGAGCCTTCAGCAAGTTGTAATCTTTTTTGCAATAGTAACATCAAATCATTGATCACCATAACAAATGTAATAATAATGAAAAAGTTTGAAATATTGTGAGAATTACCAAAATGTGACACAGAGACTTGAAGTGAGCAAATGCTATTGGAAAAAGGCTGCCGATAGACTTGCTGGACCCAGGATTGCTACTAACCTTCAATTTGTAAAGTTCACAATGTGTGCCAGAGCAGTAAAGCAAAGAACAATAAAATGAGGCATGCCTGTATTCTTCTTTAAACCACTGAATTGTAACTCCGCTTCTAATTGCTTAAAAGGTAGTATTTTTACTATTCCATTTACAGACAAGATATTGTAGATCTTACATTTTCTAGATCATTTTTTTTTTTGCGGTATGCGGGCCTGTCACTGTTGTGGCCTCTCCCGTTGTGGAGCACAGGCTCCGGATGCGCAGGCTCAGCGGCCATGGCTTTAATCAGCAAAATATTTAGAAACATTCACTGCCAGGATCTTAAAATCATGTAGGAAGTATTGGATAGACCATCATTTTCCAGTCTTGGCAGAGAGCTAAATTGGGCTCAAGCTTCATTTCTTTTTTTTTTTTTAATAGATCTTTATTGGAGTATAATTGCTTCACAATACCGTGTTAGTTTCTGTTGCACAACAAAGCGAATCAGCCACATGCATACACGTGTCCCCATACCCCCTCCCTCTTGAGCCTCCCCCTCCCACCCCTCCCTCTCCCACCCCTCCAGGTGGTCACAAAGCACCAAGCCCATCTCCCTGTGCTATGCTGTCAAGCTTCATTTCTGACATAGCCATTTTGACAAAGTTCTTTTGACACAGTTGTGTCAAAATGACTACCTCAAAATGTAAGGAATGAGGGGTAAAAGAGATTTGAGAATATTCCTGAGGTTAAAGCAGTGGGGCTTGTAACTTAATTGGATGTCATGGGCAGCAGAAGAGAAGGGAGGAGAAAGAATCATAAATTCAATCTAGGTTTGTAGCTGAGGTGCCTGGATGGTGTGGATGCCAACAAATGAGATAGGGAACACCTGGGAAGAGTCGGTTTGGGGGTGGGGGTAAGATTTATTCAGTTTCAGACACTGATGAATTTGAACTCACTGTGGAACATTAAAGTGGAACTACTTTGCAGTTATTAGAAATAGTCTTAAATTGTGAGAGAAGTTTTACAACTGGAGATAAAGGTTTGAGAGTCATCAGTGTGAAGCAATGATAATGGCTGAAATTTCCTTGGGAGAAATGTGGGAGGGGGGGTTTAGAAGTAGAGTTTAAGAGATCCTTTAAGTGCAGCTAAAGGACTTATCTGCAGAAAAATGATCAGAACAATATGAGGAGAGCTAAGACAATGTGGTAATAGACTAAGGAGTGGAGATTCAGAAGGAAAGAGTGATGTGCAGTATTGACAAATGGAACAAGAGTTTCAGTATGATAAGTACCAAAAATTGTTAATTGGATTTGGTAAATTTGAGAGATTACTGAACCCCTCTGAGGGTAATTTTAGTAAAGTTGGGAAGGAATTCTTATTGTAGTGGATTGAGGATTGACTAGAGGTGAGGAAGGGGAGAAGTTTGAATAGTGTTCAAACTATTCTTTCAAGAAGGTTGATGGAGAAGACGAGAAAAGAGATTGGAGTAAAAACATTGGGTTGCATCTGGCCAACAAAGGGCATATTTAGGGTGTAAGAGATTTGAGCTCATCTGTAGTAGGAAAGGGAGAGCTAAAAATAGTTACCCACCCAACACTTAACCTAACACTTAACAAAATGCATGCAGTTCCCTGACGTGCTTCTGTGTCTTTGCAAATGCTATTTACTCTGCTTAGAGGCTTTTCTACTTAAGGTCACCTGAGTAAGCTCTTCAACAAAGGCATGTTAACAGTCAAAAGAAAATAGTGATTTTAGCATACTGGCAATTTCCGTACTTAGAAATGTTTAAAAATATTTTCTATGACATTTTTTAGTAGGTTGCTCAGGCAAATTACGTTTAAAATGTGTTTAGTGTAGAATGGCTTGGGTGAGGAGCTTGGCAAATCTGCTCATCAAAAAGCAATCATAAATGTCAATAAAATTGTCAGAAAACAGCCAGTTAAGGTCTTGAGAAAGTGATCAAATTATATAAAAAATTGAGAAGCATTTATTTAAGAAAAACCACTGAACCTTGGGTGAGAACAGTCTGTGGTGTTTTAGTGCTTGAGGCTGCTCCCATTCTTCTCATTCCCACCACTGGCTTATTATCCTGGTGGTTTTGCTAGGGTGGGGCAAGCTGTGAAAACTAGTAGCTTTGTTTTCACCCGTGGAAGGGACTCACTTGATTTGGAGCAAATGTAGAAAAACCCCATATTTCTAGAACGTTGTTGGAAACAATAGTGATTTTTTTATGGCAAAAGAATGGGAAGGCCAATGTTTTAAGTAGCATGAGGTTGTAATTCTGGTTGGGGAAAGCCACAGATTGACCAGAATTTTAATAAGGAGATCTAAGGAATGAATGGGCCTCATTAGATTCTACATATCACTGGTCGTCTGGGAGGCTGTGTACACATGCAAGGCTGTACACACACTCAGACCAGAGGGGTTCCTAGCTAGTCAGAGATCCATGCTGGACGTGAGGCCTTGCATGTGTACGATGGTTTTGCTTCTCTCTTTTCTATTCTACGGAGAGGATGTGTTCCAGGTGGAGTATATGGGTGAAGGCTGATTCTCCCACAACCAAGCCTTTAGTCTTCCCCTGTCAGCAAGTGACAGCTCCTAGGCTCCAAATCTTAGAATCCAGAATCTGACCTCTCTCTGGCCCTGTCATTTCTTGTACTGGATTATTGCAGTACCTCCTAACGGGTCTGCTGCCTTCCACCCTTGTCCACAACCCCTTAGTCTGTATTCCATATCACCATAGTCATCCTTTTGAAATCTGTCAGATCACATTTCTTCTAAAAATCCTCAGTTGGCTTTTCATTTCACTTGCCAAAGTTCTTTACCATAGTTTACAAGGCTGTCTGTGATTTTGCTCTCTGCTTTTAACCTTTCTGACCTCATTTCCTGTCACTTTCTGCCCCACAAATTCCACCCTTATCCTTTGCTATTCTTCAAACACACCAGGTGTGCTCTGCCTTCCAGCTGCTGCACTTGCTGTACCCTCTGGCTGGAACTCCTTGTTTCCTAGATTGCCACATGGGCCTCTCCTTCTTCTCTTTCTAATCTTTCCCCAAATGCCACCTTCTCAATGAGATTCAGTAAACAATATGAAAAATAATAAATGAAGGAATAAATAATAAATATATTTATTATAATAAAATTATAATAAGAAACGAATACTATTTTTCCTTTTATATTGCTTCAAAATGATTTCATACTGAGAAAGACTAGAAAAAAGAGGTAACATTTATGGAATTGCAATTGAAAATATGAAAAACATACATAAAAATTTCAATTTCTCATTCTTTTTTTTTTTTTCTCTTTGTGGTACGCGGGCCTGTCACTGCTGTGGCCTCTCCCTCTGCGGAGCACAGGCTCCAGACGCGCAGGCCCAGCGGCCACGGCCCACGGGCCCAGCCGCTCCGCGGCATGCGGGATCCTCCCGGACCGGGGCACGAACCCGCGTCCCCTGCATCGGCAGGCGGACCCTCAACCACTGCGCCACCAGGGAAGCCCAATTTCTCATTCTTATTATATATGGTCTGAATAAGAACAAGTCATCAGATTTCTGTTTTTCCCTAAAAATTTTTCACTTCTGTTCTCAACAGTTTTTCACTGTTTGAAATGTCACCTTGCCTTTTGAAAATCTATTAGCCATCACCTGTATTAAAAAAGCTACAAAAATCACAGAGTAGGAAGTAATAGTTTCTTTTCTTTTATAGATCAGAGACTTCATACATTTTCAATACACTTTATTATTAGTTCTGTAATTGACATTCTGTCAACGCAAATATCAAAAGTTAGAACTGGAGGTGGCATAGAAATGTGTTCCTGCTGGGGGGAATTGGAGTATTCTTTTATTTAATTATTTTCAGCAATTTGCCTGTCAAAGCAAAAGTGGAAGTTCAAGTCAGTCTAAATTGTCTTACCTTAGCCTGTAATTTAACTAAAAAGGGATGCAGATTTAAAAGGACTAAAGTTGCTCTTAATTTCCTGGGAAAGATCTAAAATAAAATGAATTAAGGTACCTTTGCATATTTTTCAAACGCTGTTCAAAAAGTGAAGTGTGTTAAAGGGTATTAATTTGAATGCAAGGAATCTTAGCAGAAAGTTAAGTCCATCAATGCAACATTATAGGGATTATTATTATTTTTAAAAAATTATTTTATTTTTGGCTGCGTTGGGTATTTGTTGGTGTGTGCAGGCTTTCTTTAGTTGCGGCGAGCGGGGCTTCTCATTGTGGTGGCTTCTCTTGTTGAGGAACACAGGCTATAGGCATGCGGGCTCAGTAGTTGTGGCTCGTGGGCTCTAGAGCACAGGCTCAGTAGTTGTGGCCCACGGGCTTAGCTGCTCCACAGCATGTGGGATCCTCCCGGACCAGGGCTCGCACCTGTGTCCCCTGCCTTGGCAGGCAGATTCTTAACCACTGCTCTACCAAGGAAGCCCTATAGGGATTGTCTTTAAACTACCTTGTCATGACTGTGCTACCAAGGAAGCCCTATAGGGATTGTCTTAAACTACTTTGTCACGTTTATATACTTCCACAAGTTCTGAATTGCTCCTGCTTTTGAAACTTGAGGTGCACTTGGTATTACTTCCTTTGGATTTCAAACTGGCTTTCTGTTTGTTGACCTCAGAATTGTATTTAGTTACTTGTAAAATGGATAGTAAGTTACAAGAAGGCAGTGGTTGGCAAATATAGTGTGATTTCCTTTAAGACACATGCCCAAGTAATTGTAAAAGACCAGATTCACAGTAATATTAGGCAAGTTTCACACTTGGTTGTACTTTTTATGTTTTGTGTAATCTGCATTTTTTGTTTTTGTGTTTGGATTGGTTAAATGCTATCTAGAAAAAAAATTTTCCCCTTGATCTGAGTGATGATTAGCTGTCTAATACTACTTCTAACTCATTTTGAGTAGAGAGCAAAATAGTCTCACACTCAACTAGAGGTTTATTTTCTTTTAATTTCTTAATTCGTAGTCTGATTAGAGAAAAGATAATCACAAACAGCTTTTACTATAGAAATCAGTTTGCAAATGAAATTTCTTTATATTCAAATGAAAAGAAGATAGAGAGTATAGAAAAGAAATGAGTTTTTTAAGAAATATAATGATCATATTGCACTTACATGAATGATAAGTGCTCATTAATGAAGTGCTTCTTAAACTTTAAATGTGCACATGTATTACCTGGAGATCTTGTTAAAATGAACTCTTATTAAAAAAAAAAATCTTCTACCAGATGCCATTGCTCTTGGTCACACCAGACTTTGAGTAACAAGGATTTAAATTGCTTACCAACTTTAATTCATTTAATCCTCTTATCAACCCTATAATGTCAATACTATTATTATATCATTTTACAGATGAGGAAATATGTTCCAATAAAATAATATTGGTAGACTACATACTGTTTCTTTTCCAATCAGATACTTTCTATATTTATAAAATTGGTGTGTGTGTGTGCACATGCACGCATGTGTATGAGAGAGAGAGAGAGAGTCAGTGAAAGGGAAGAAAGGACTTTATAATATTGTTGTTTCATTCTTGCATTTTTACATTATCTGTTTCAACAAATTAAAATGATTAAAATATACATTTGATAAGGGAAGGTGTTTGAGAGAAAGTAGAGGGAGAGAGTGTATTAATTAGCTTTATATTGCTCCATAACAAGTTACAAAAAAATTTAGCACCTTAAAGTAACACACATTTATTATCTCACAGTTTCCATGGATCGAGAGTCTGGGCATGGCTTAGCTGGGTCCTCTGTTCGTGGTCTCACGAAGCTGCAATCAAAGTTTTGGTTGGGGCTTCAGTCTCATCTAAGACTTGGGGTTCCCTTCAGAGCTCACAGAATTCATTTCTTTGCAGTTGTAGCACTCATGGGGGCTTGCTTCAAGGCCAGCAGGAGAATCTCTCTAAGGGAAGGCCCAAGGCCTCTTTTAAGGGTTTACCTGATTAGGTCAGGCTCATCTGGGATAGACTCCCTTTGATTAACTTAAAGCCAGAGTGGTTAGGGACTTTATATCTGCAGCATCCCTTCACCTTTGCCATGTAACACAATGTGATCACAGCCATGACATCCATCATATTCATTTGTCCCACCCACACTCAAGTGTAGGGACTTTATAGGGTGTTTATACCAGGAGGCAGGAATCGTAGGGGTCATTTTAGAACTGCCTGTAACAAAGAGCTAGGTACCAGAAATGAAGGAAGCTATCCTTTTTCAAGCATCTGTTATGTAATAGCCACTTTTGCATACATGTTACCTCACTTGTTACCATAACCATGCAAGATAATTACTATTACTCCCCTTATTTTACAAGTTTATATCTCATCTCTCCTATTAGACCAGGCCCTACCAAGGATATAAATATATGCAGTATTAGCTAAACAAAAAATGACCTAGATACTGGACACCGAAACTTATACAGTACTGCATGTCATTTATATCTCAATACAACTGGAAAAAAAATTAAATTCTAAAAAAAAAAAAAAAAAACCAAAAAATGACCTAGACAACTTCAAAACAGTACGTGATGAATTTCCAAATGAATTATAAGAGCATTGATTGCTGTAGGTTTTGAGTGTCTTTTATTGAGCTATTTCCATTACTTGTGAAGTCCTTCCCATCTCTGCCTTTTGAAGCCAAGGTTCAGCTATCAGTTTAAATGATATTTTTCTCATGATACCTCTATTTATCCCCAGTCAGAAGTAATCTCTTGTTCCCTGACTACAGAATTCCACTATAATTCTACTTACACGTTTTTAGTGTCATTTATGATATTCCATATTAAATTATAGTTACATGTGTCTTCTCTCTCCTGGCGACTGTAAATTCCTCTGAGAAGCTCAATTCTTACTCATCTTTGTGGGTCTGTCAGAGAGTTCCATGCAGTGCGTCTCTGGTAAATGCTAGTTTCAATTCATTATCAAATGACCAAGTCTGGGAAAGTTTGAAAGAGTTAGTGGGATTTGCAAGAGTAGAAAGTAAGAAGCATAGCATTTTGACATATGTGAAAGCAAAAAGTACAGACATGAACAGAATCTTCGGTACGCCTAGGAGACAGTGAATGTGAGGTTGAAGAGGCAGGTTGAGAGCAGGCCTTGGAGAAACTCCCTAGAAACACTGAACAGCACAGACTTTGTGTAAAGCAGTGGAGAATCTTAGAGGGATTTTGAGCTTGGGCATGGCATGAGCAAAGGTTTGCGTTAGGAAGATTAAGCTGGCAGTATATTATGTAAAATGCAGTTTAGAATAGTGAAGAATCCATGATATATACATCTAATTTGAGGAGATAAAGCTTGAACTAGGGTGCTGGTCCTGGAAATAAAAAATGACCGATTTTAGAGAAATAATTGACGGGAAAAGGTGACTGAGTCGTACCTGTCTTTAATTGCCATATTTAAAGGCTTAGTGCTAGGTTAGTTCACCCTGGAAGAGAGCATATTTGTATATTAATTAATTTCATTCATTTAAGAAATATTTGTGTACCTACATATTTTAGCATTATGCTTGGTACTGAGACTGACAAAAATTCCTTTAAGGTTACTTACATTTTAGGTGGGAATAAACATTTTAAATCATTGCAGGAATTAAGTAATACTGTGCCACATCACAGTGTGTATTGCATTTGACCTAAGTATAATCAAGTGCCAAATATGTGGCTTAGATCCTAAGTGCTGTGAGATTAGGAGTATTGTTTGGGCTTTTGACCTTTTCCCCTGCAAATAACCAGTGGTGTTTCAGAAAACACTGAGATCTAACCAATAGATGATTGAGTATGATTGGGTCCCATATCAGCTGAACTCAAGCATTTAATTTCCTCCCCTGTGATTTGTATTTCATTTAGAAATCTAAAATACAAAATTGTAGTGTTTAATTCATGAGTACAGCCTGTTAAGGTCTAATCTTATTCCACCTCGATCATGTAGTAATCTTTATATTTTAAAATACAGTACCTCCAAGGATGAATATCTGTAGCATTCAGTGGAAAGTAAACTACATTCTCATGTTTCTAGGTTGCATGTCTTTTACCCCCCGCCCTAAAAGACAACGCCCGTTTTACCCTCCCTAAAAACGACAAAAGTTCTCATGCAGTTTTAAAGAGTAATTGACCTTTCAGTTGACAAAGAATATATTTTAATTCATTTCCCACAGTATTTTTTTTTTTTGCCTGGAAAGTTTATTATACTGTCTTTAACTTGTGGAAAATTCACTGGGATCTAGAGTTTTATTTTTTTAAGTGATAAGATTCTTGAATTTGGCAGATCGAACTCTGATTCTAACATGTTCAATGTGTATGGGAATGATTTATATTTAAATTGTAAAATAGATAGTCTAGGCTTTTATATTACTATAGGTATACCCTTACTTTTAAAGAAATTAATTCCTTTGGAAAATGTAGTGTTGGACATTTTAAAATTCTTTCATCTTTAATATTTTGAAGCAAATAAGAATGAATAGCTACTTTGAAAGGGAAGGGTCCTAGGGTTGGCAGACTATAGCCTGCTGGCAAATCTGGCCCACAACTTGTTCTTTCTTGTATGGCTTCTGTGCCAAGAATTTTTTTATATTTTTATACAGTCTTCCCCAGCCCTCCTCCCCCACAAAAAAAGAAATAAGAAAGATAAGAACATGTGAGAGTTGAAAATATTTACTATTTGGCCCTTTACAGAAAAGTTGGCCAACCCTGACAGTCACAGCATATTTATGAATAGCTTTAAGTATGCTTTATGTAATTTTTGAAACTATGGAATGTTCTGTTATAACTGTACTGTCCTTTGTGTACAAAACATGGGGCCACATTATAGTTGATGTTACTTTTTGCTAGTTACATTTTATTACATAATACATGCCCTTTTTATTAGTGCTTGAAAATAAACTGTTCTTATAAAACTTTTACTATGTATAGTGTGTTACAGTAAAGTTTTAGTGTATTTCTAATGGAAAGTATCTAAAAAATAATTTTTCTTTTTCATTTTGAAATGACCTTAAGTAGAGCAACTCAAATTTCATGAATTGATTTTGTTCTTAATGGAAAATATATTTGAAAGGAAATATGAGAAGTAGCAAGAAGAAAAAGAAAAGCATGCTAGAGTTAGTGTTTTATCACATAGGTGTGATGGCAAGCACCCATCCTCTCATTTAGTTACTTAAGTGTGCCTGAACAATTTGTTAATATTCAAGGTACAATTGTGCTGTTGGTTGTTTTGGCAAGTCCAAAATGTTTATTTAATTCAAACTGTCATAAATGGATAATCTAATGAAAAAGTACACCTTAAGATCATAAAAATATTTTTTCGTATTGATCCAGGGAGGATTGCTCTTCAAGGTTAGTACAGTGCAGAATCTTTGGTAAGAAAATCAGACTTTAAGACATTTTAGCTAAAAGATTTTAAAATATAAATATATTGCATGAAACTTAAATTGTAACCTTATAGTAAGCATAAGATTGTGAATATAGTAAATATGAGTTGTGGGTTTTTATATTGTATGTTTTTTAAATTTATTGTTTCTTTTTGTATTGTATGCTTTTAGAAAAGAGTTAATTAAATAAATGTTTATTTTAAAATGCTCCTATTTGGTTTTTAAACTTTTATAGGTTTGATTTTCCTTTGGTGTTCCTTTTTTTTTCTTTTGGTGTTTTTGTTTTCAGGCTGGTGTCAAATTTGGTTTATTTAGTACTTTGTAGATATACTATTTACATTATCTGGAACATTATTAATGTAAAGATATGCTTTCGAGCATTAATTGATCATGTTCACTTTTCTTTATTTCTTCCTAATTTGTTTAAAATATTTAGTTCACAAGTTAGAAAATTAGTTTTGAATTAACCAGTACTCCTGTAGAAACTTATCCCTAGTTCTTTCTAATTAGTGCTATTTTCATGTCATTCCGATATGCATGCAGCTGTCCTTCTTCATTTTTCTAACTTCAGTGTGTTAATTCTTCATGTTTCCCGATCCCCCAAATTCTCCTGAATGCCAACTTAATGTGATACTTCATTGCTTGATTTCATGTCTTAAACTTCTTGATAGGTGGAGGTTAAAATTAATTTATAATTTACTTAGGGACATTGTCACAATATTGCCTTTGTAATTTCCCTATCAACACTTTCTATAAATATTATAGATTAGGATGAGATTGGAGAGGAAAGAATATTAGAAGATAAGAGGGAGATTGAATTCTATAAAATTTGGTTGTGCAAATTGTTGGATGTAGCACCGAGGCTAGTGCTACGTCAAGTATGGATGAAAACTTGACCACTTACTCATGTTTCTTACATATTATTCAGAATTCACATTACATACAAAGGTGTTTTTATTTGAAATCCCAGAAATTTAACTGATATGGGATTCCCCTCCTTCTTGAAAACCCCTTTTTCCTACTTAATTTAAGGGAATTGAGGGAAATCTTTGATATCTAAAGTTTTAGGTTAATACAAAATTTCTTTCTTGTCGTTTCTTTTTAAAGGAAAGTAATCATCTCATAACCTGAGGATTTTTGTTTTAACGAAATGTGTTCAAAGTACAGAAATGTCACACATTTATGTGCACATCAATCATATTCTAAATAAAGTTATATACTGGTACTTTTTTGAAAATTGGAAGGCTTAATTTAATCCAATAAATGTCATTGTTGATAGTAGGGCTGACTTTTAAATGAACCTTGTACTTGAAGGGTCAGTGCAGCTGGCTAAATTCCACACAGTTTTTATAGAAATTTGACTTGATTTTATTCATCTGTCCATTAATGTTTTTGGTGTAATTATATTTTCCTGAATGGTTCAGTAAAAGTGAACCAAAAAGTGGTTCATGTGTTTGAAAAGGTTGTTTAGATCCAGCATGCTAAGAGAGAGATGAATATTTATTCACAATGGCTTCAGCTTAATATAACAATAACATTTTAAATGGTAGCCTAATACAGAGAGGAGATTGGTTAGAAACAGGCTAGAGTTCTTAAAATAATTATTGCTGTTGACAAATGATGAACCAAATGTAAAAAAACCCAAGTGGATTTTCTCTGAGGTATACTTATAATAGTATGTTCTATTTTTCCCTTGCAAATATTATTGATATGTTTGTCATTTCAATTTAACCAAGCATATGAATCAACTAAAATGGGTTTTGACTGAGAAAATCATTTATTTAATCAAATCTTTAAGACATTTAAATATATTAACAGTACTACTGAAAAATCAACTGTGTAAAGCCAGTCACTGATTTATGATTTGGGAAGAATAATCATCTTTGTATTACTTCAAAAACAAACACACAAAAATACATGGAGTTTTCTTTCTCTTTTTCACTGCTTAAATTTTTAAAATAAATATAAAATGGACTCCTATTGTCCACCAATGCTAATTCTCAAGAGAAATCATTTAACAGTTTATGTATTGGTTTCCAAAAGGAACATTGTGTATATCGTGTATATCATGTTTGGCAACATGATTTTCTCATTAAACAATCTGTTATGAACACTACATTAAACTCTCAGTTTTTCAAATTGCATAGTATTCTGTGGCATGGTTGTAGCATAACTTACTTTTCCATTTCTCTTTTGAAGGTTCTAACAGCAATTTCCATTCTTCTTTTTTGCTATTACAGATGTAAAGAATAGTCTTCTTTGTATATATACTCTGAAGCGCAATCTGGTTTTTGATAGGTACTACTAAATTGCTCTCTAGAAAGACTGCAAATGTATGTCCCTTCCAGTAGTTTATCTGAGCACCCTTTACCTCCTGCCTTCAACAACAGGAGATATTATCAGTCTTTAAATAGTTACCATTCTGATTGGTGATAAGTAACATCTCATTTTGTTTACATTTCCTTGATTATAAATGAGATTGAACATGTTTTATATGCTTATTAGCCGAATAGATTTTAATTTATAAGTGCCTATTTTGTTGTTAAACCTCATATAAACTGCTCTTCCTGTCAGAGATTTAGTATTTCACAATACCTATAGTCAAATTCGAAAAATCTCATTTGGTTGATATATCTGCCTGAATATTAGTCTAAAGGGAAATCAGGAAGAGAGTGAGCATTTTTATTGTGGTAATATGAGGGAAGAGTCATGAAAAACCATTGCTTCTCTCTACTCGCACCCACTCCTTTTGGATTTTTATCTGTTAAGAGGTATATATTGTTTTGGGATCCCATCAAACCATGGATAGTCAGATCAAAAGTACTAGGAACCCAGAAATAATCCATTGTATTTGAGGGGAAGGGATTTTTGCTTTCCCCTTGGATTCTCTCTCTCCCTCCCAGATGTTTATTGAGTGCCTACTCTGTCAGTACTGTGGTTACTTAAGCTTGCTTCATCTTTGACCAGCACCTGCTTTACTTGGTGTGGTGGTAATAAACCATAACAAAATGTATTTGTGTTAGATTAAGACATCTTAATCATGCTTCAACTGACTGAAGAAATTTAAATGTTGTGGAGAATGATCTCTAGTGAAATCTGGAGACCCTACAGTTTGCCAGCAGTGTTAAGGTATATAGGGTGCCTGAGAGCCTATAGTACTTGAAACTTATTTTTGTGATAGTCCCCAGAGACTGCTTCTATGACATGATAATAACAATAATAGAAGCTAACTTTATTGAACATATCCATATGCCTGGGACTATTATTAGCATTTTATTGCTGTTCTCCATATTGCGAAGTGAGCCCTATCTAGCCTCTGGACTTTTATTCCCATAAGTAATAGCAGATGGTAGTTATGCAATTTCATATACCATACATACTACCATAACTACCCATTTCAGAGACCTTGTGTCTAGTGTTTGCATGACCACCTTACCCCCTTTTGCTGCTAACTTAGTGATTAAGATACAGACTGTAAGATTGTAGTGACTACCTTGGTGTGATCATTCACACACCCTGGTGGTGGCGATGGTGATACAGCTGCATATTTTCAGTGAACCTTTGAATTAGAAGAGATCTTAGACTCATCTACTGCTTGCCCTCTCCTGAGGTAGAATGTCCTTAATACTTGGTAGGTAGCCCGGTCCCTGGAAACAGGTTGAGCAACTGATTCAACAAGTTAATTCAACTTTCTAGTTATTAATGATAATGAAAAATATGTATGGAAAACTATGTGAAGTATCTATTTAATTCTCACATCAGTCCTGTGAGGTAGTATTTTATCCATTTTTTTTTAGTATAGAAAAAAATGCTTAGGAAGGTTAAGCAGCTTGCCCAAGGTCACACGGTTTATGAGTGGTTTTCATGCTAAAACCTTTTCTTTGTTTTACAGACTAGCACCTTACTTGAATCTCCCTTTTCCTCCTCAGACACTGCTCCCATTTCAGGTGGGAGCTGAGTATGTCAGACTGCCATTCTTTATCAGCCTCGTGCTGGGGTTTGGGTTGAAGCTAGAAATTGCTGAGAGCAACTATGACTCCCAAGGGCAGGGCTTGGGGAAGTAGGTGTCTGAGGAAAATCCCTGAGGAGGAGGGTGCTAGTTGTTGGGTTCTCTTTATACAGTCTATTTCAATCAGGACAATTTTGATAACCTCAAATCATTAAAATATTTAAATGTTGGAGCCTGGCAACAATTTAGGCATTATATATTTGCACAGAATATACTCAATAAATGTTATTTGAATTTAATTATACTGAACTATCTCATTTAAAGTTCTGGAAACTGAGACTCTGAGATTAAGTGACAGTGTCCGGACCAGAATCTAGTGTCCCGATTACTTTATAATTGCATTTTGTAAACAGTTAACTCCTTTAGCTGAAGCAAGACTGAGAGTTTATTAACTACTTGCAGAAATATTATGGAACTAATTCATATGCCATTCTCTTTAGCATTCTCTCTTTCGGAACTAATTCATGTGCCGTCCTCTCTTTTCCTAAAAGGAAAGGGCTTAATTTTTCAGTTGGAGAAATTATGGCTCTTGTTACACCAGGGGGATATGGTGTTCTAATGATTTGAATATGGCTCTGGGAGTTGAGTGACTCAGATCTCTTATAACTACAGGAGGAAAGCTGAGCTTTCTCAAAACTTAGTGCTAAAAATATCACACTGACTTTAGTATTTGGGCTGGAGTAAATATTTTAAAGTGTATGTCAGCAGAAGGCTACATAATACAGTACTGTTAGTGTTTCCATTATACTGTAAGTAGAGACAGACAAATTATTCAATAAAAATTCTAAGTGGTACCCATTTGAGAACTTAAAATTTTTTTTGAGTGGTATTTAAAAAATAAAACAGAAGTTTGGCTTTAGATAATTAGAGCTTTAATTTGTCTTCTTTCTTTGTACAAAACCCACAAACAAATTTTACATCAGAGAAATAAGGGTATTAGATTTTTTATGTCTCTTCAGAGTTGCCCAGCTATAACCTGCTTAATAGCCTTTTCACTCGTCTTTCTCCCCATACCTTTATGGCTCTCTAGTGTTAGTTTTCTTTTCCTTGCTTTCATCATTCCCAAGCTTTGCTCTGTTCTACTTACCTTTCCTTTTCAGATTCTGTTCTTTCATCCTTCCTACATTCAATTATATTTAGAGCCTGCTCTATGCAAGGCATATACTAAATGCTGCATTAAATGCTTAAGATCAGTTCCTATCTTCAAGGAGCTTACAGTCTAAAGATGGAAAGAGACATGTGTAAAATAAATGCAAGATATTAGAGGTACAGACACTCAGAGAAAGATGAGTTGAATTCCAATAGTTAGAATTTGGGTACCTCTTGAAGGCTTTGTACTTAATGATCATTTCCAAAGTAAGATTTCTGTTGAATATTTATAACGTCATGTTAATCCAGTTAAGGGATTAAAACTCCATAATTTAAGAAATCTTGAGTTTCAAAATGGATTAAAAACCTAAATGTAAGGCCAGACACTATAAAATTCTTAGAGGAAAAGATAGGCAGAACACTATGACATAAATCACAGCAAGATCCTTTTTGACCCATCTCCTAGAGTAATGAGAATAAAAACAAAAATAAACAAATGGGACCTAATGCAACTTAAAAGCTTTTGCACAGCAAAGGAAACCATAAACAAGACCAAAAGACAATCCAAAGAATGGGAGAAAATAGTTGCAAATGAAGCAACTGACAAAGGATTAATCTCCAAAATATACAAGCAGCTCAATATCAAAAAAACCAAGCAGCCCAATCCAAAAATGGGCAGAAGACCTAAATAGACATTTCTCCAAAGAAGATATACAGATTGCCAACAAACACATGAAAGGATGCTCAACATCACTAATCATTAGAGAAATGCAAATCAAAACTACAATGAGGTATCACCTCACACTGGTCAGAATGGTCATCATCAAAAGGTCTACAAACAATAAATGCTGGAGAGGGTGTGGAGCAAAGGGAACCCTCTTGCACTGTTGGTGGGAATGTAAATTGATACAGCCACTATGGAGAACAGTATGGAGGTTCCTTAAAAAGCTAAAAATAGAAGTACCATATGACCCAGCAATCCCACTACTGGGCATATACCCTGAGAAAACCATAATTCAAAAAGAGCATGTACCACAATGTTCATTGCAGCACTATTTACAATAGCCAGAACATGGAGGCAACCTAAGTGTCCATTGACAGAAGAATGGATAAAGAAGATGTGATGCATATATACAATGGAATATTACTCAGCCATAAAAAGAAGTGAAATTGAGTTATTTGTAGTGAGGTGATTGGACCTAGAGTCTGTCATACAGAGTGAAGTAAGTCAGAAAGAGGAAAACAAATACCATATGCTAACACATATATATGGAATCTGAAAAAAAAAAAGGTTCTGAAGAACCTAGGGGCAGGACAGGAATAAAGACGCAGATGTAGAGAATGGACTTGAGAACACGGGAAGAGGGAAGGGTAAGCTGGGAAGAAGTGAGAGAGTGGCATTGACATATATACACTACCAAATGTAAAATAGCCAGTGGGAAGCAGCCACATAGCACAGGGAGATCAGCTCAGTGCTTTGTGACCACCTAGAGGGGTGGGATAGGGAGGGTGGGAGGGAGAGGCAAGAGGGAGGTGATATGGGGGTATATGTATACGTATAGCTGATTCACTTCGTTATACAGCAGAAACTAACACACCATTGTAAAACAATTATACTCCAATAAAGATGTTAAAAAAAAGAGAAATCTTGAGTTTCATTCTCACAACTTTTCTTGAAAAGAGGATGATATTTTGCATAAGTAGAATAATACTCTTTAATCATAGAATGGTGCAATAGATTTCCATTTCTTTCACTATGACTAGCAACCAGATTTTAGGGCAAAGGAGCAGATTGTAGTTTGAATTTAATAGAGTGTTTGACCTTCACATAAGTCACGTTTTGTATGTTGGCCTTTATCACATTTTAAAAAAAAGAAATAAATGTATTATAACTTATAAATATACTCATAAAAAGATAAACATATCAAATCCTATATGATGTTTTCAAATTGAAATAATAGAGATCAGTAATTCTCAATATATGGAAGTGCCTTGTTACTTCAGAAGTGTGTGTTCTAAGTTGAGAAATCACTGTGTATGTTGAAAAATATAATTCATGAGAATGGGCTACATATGTGAATGATAGAGGCAGAAAGAATTGGAACCATTGATTATAGAAGATCACCTGTTCTGAGATTCAGTGGCCCTCAATCCAAGTGGGTATACATGGAAGGCTCTTTGACTTCTGCAGTACAATTTCATTTTACCACTCATTCACCTAAGAAGTGCACAGAGCAACTGGATCTTCTCTCTTTCACAGTAGAGACCACAGGTACTTCGGCACTTGCTAATGATCTCCGTTTTGAAGAGTCTGTACTATAGACTGTGAAAAATGTAGACTATTGATATTCAGGATGTTCCCTCTAAAGAAAATTAATGATTTATTCTTCTAAGTTTTTCAAATGTGATTCCTGGATCAGTTCCGATCATTAGAAAGCGATCTGTAACTCAGATTTGTTATTCAGTAGGTTTTATCAAAATTGTAAAAGTTTAATAAATTTTTAGGGGGCACCCACTTGTCTGCTAAGTGCTGTGGACACAAAAATAAGATGTGACTTATCCTTGAGGAGCTTATAGTCTGGATGAAGAAGAAGACCCATAGATAGATAATTTTAGTAAAATACAGTAAATGCAGTACAGTCATCCCTGTGTATTTGCAGGGGATTGGTTACAGGACTCCCTGCAGATACCCAAAATCCTTGGATTCCCAAGTTCCTTACAGATGATCCACGATTGTTTGAATCCACGAATGCAGACCCTGTGGATGAGGAGGGCCAACTTTAATAAGATGAGAACAGGGTATAATGTGAACTGACTAAAAGGAACTTAGTTTAGCCTGAAAATTCAGGGAAGCTGTCTTGAAAATTATGCCTCTGAGTTCAGTCTTTATTAATGCATATTATTTAGCTAGAAATATTTAGACGCTATAGTAAGGGAGCCTTTCCAGGTGGAGGAAAATTTCAGGTGATGAGAAATAGCATTATGAGTGCAGTAAAATATACATAGTTCACCTGTAAGGGTGGGAAATGAGGTTAGAGCGAATACAGAGGTTGGATAATGGAGGGCCTTTTGTGTCATACTAATTTTGTATTTTCTACTTTAATCAAAGGTTGGTGTAATAGATATTTCTACAGTTGAGTTAAAAATGTCTTCTTAGACAGATTTACTTTATTCAGTGTAAAAGATTTAGCAGATAAATTGCTTACACAGCTTAGGAAAAGGTATCTCTCTTAATGAAGTTTTTAAAAATCTTCTATTGGTTAAGAGTTATGTATATAACCCTTCATTTTTTTTTCCTTACTTGCCTTTGTTTTGATCAGGTTAAGACTTAGTTTTTCATTTACCTGTTGTATGTTGCTTTAGCTTAGGTGTTCTGATCTAAGGCATGTTTCCTACCCCACTCCAGCCATTGACTTTTCTGTTCCTGTTTCTGTTATAGCACATATTCTGTTTTGCTCTCATGTGTCTACATCCATTTCCTTTTTTTTCCTACTAGAACATAAAGTCCTCAAAGTTAGGAGGCATGTCTGTTTCACCTTTTTAAGTTTGGCCGTATAGTGAGTACTTAGTAAATATTTGAATCAATGAATAATTAATTGAGTTTTTCTTCATTTTACTTGTACTATTTTTTTTTTTTTTTATTTTGCGGTACGTGGGCCTCTCACTGCCGCGGCCTCCCCCGTTGCGGAGCACAGGCTCCGGACGCGCAGGCTCAGTGGCCATGGCTCACGGGCCCAGCCGCTCCGCGGCATGTGGGATCTTCCCGGACCAGGGCACGAACCCGTGTCCCCTGCATCGGCAGGCGGACTCTCAACCACTGCGCCACCAGGGGAGCCGGAGCTTTCCCTTTAATGAACCTTTCTCAGTGCCATTGCATATGTTATTGTTTGTTTGGAAGGTACTTTGATCAGAAATTCTGCTGGCTGCCTTTTCCTTATCATTCAGATCTCAGCTCAAGGCTCAAGTGTTACCCCTTCACATAATCTTGTTTGACCATTCCTAGCTAAAGTAGGCCCTTTCTTCTCTCTCTTAATTTTTTCTGGAAGTTTTTTTCTTTCACACTGAGGCAGTGTTAGTCTTTCTGCCATTATGTTCTAATGGTACTTTGGATACACCACTTAATAGTTCTTAAAATACTTGATTATAAATATGGTCTTTTAAATTCATTTCTCTCACCTTCTAGAGTGTGAGTTCCTAAGGGGCAGATGGTATTTTATTATTTTTTGAGTTCCCTATGTCTAGCATGTGGCAAGTGTTAAGTAAATATTTGTTTAATGAGTGGAAATCTCTTTGAAATGTTAGATTCAGAGAAGAGAAACATTTTTGTTTTAAAAATCTGTTAGTGGAAGTTAGAATAGGTGATATAGGGGTTAATAAATGTGCAGAAATGAGTTAATATTAGCAGGCTTCAGACTGCTGTCCCTAGAAGAGCCTGCTTTCAAGGTTGGCCCTTGACTGGTATTGGTAAACTTAGATTTCAGGAGCGTTCCCACATTCCCTAACTGAGAAGAGTGGCTCACTGTGCCTAAACTGTTTGTACTAACAGTATGGTTTATGCTGAACACCTGCTTTCCTTCTGGCTTCTGAAATTTTGGTACATGCTAGGCATAGGGTACTTACATGGCCAGCCCCTAGAAAAACTTCAGGCACCGAGTCTCTCATGAGCTTTCCTGGTAAACAACATTTCACACATGCTGTCACAACTCATTGCTGGAGGAATTAAGTATGTCCTCTGGGAGAGGATTCCACTGGGAGAGGACTCTCGGAAGTTTGTACCTTCTTTCCTCCAGACTTCATCCAATGTGCCTTTTCCCTTTGATTATTTTTCTTTGTGTCCATTCACTGTAATAAGTCATAAGTGTTGGGCTTCCCTGGTGGTGCAGTGGTTGAGAGTCTGCCTGCCAGTGCAGGGGACACGGGTTCGAGCCCTGGTCTGGGAGGATCCCACATGCCGCGGAGCAACTGGGCCCGTGAGCCACAACTACTGAGCCTGCGCGTCTGGAGCCTGTGCTCCGCAACAAAAGCCCGTTACAGTGAGAGGCCCACACACTGCGATGAAGAGTGGCCCCCGCTCGCCGCAGCTGTAGAAAGCCCTCGCACAGAAACAAAGACTCAACACAGCCTAAATAAATAAATACATTAAAAAAAAAAAAAACGAAAGAAAATCGTAAGTGTTAAGTACAACTATAAGCTGAGTCCTGTGATTCCTCCTAGTGAATCATTGAACCTGGCGGTGATCTTGAAGACCTCTGACGTAATAAGATAGATAAATTTTCTCTACTTCTGATTGGGAGAGAGATGACAGATAATAAATAAATAAGAAAAATATCAAGAACTAATGATGCTTGATAGGTCTGGACCACCTTTAGATTAGGTGGTCAGCAAAAAATTTCTCTGAGGAGGTGGCATTTAAATTCAGATCTGAGTGACAAGGGAAAGCCAGCCATTGGAAGGTGGGGAAAGGGCATTTCAGGAGGGGGGACAGTTGGTACAGAGGCTCAAAGGTGAAAGTGTGCCTGGTTTGTTTGAAGAGGAGGAAAGGAGGACAGATGCCAGAAGGGTAGGGGACAAGCAAGGGAGTAGTACAAGCAGATGTGGACAGGGAGCCAGGGGACATCATGTAATTCCTATAAGCCAAAGGGAGGAGTTTTTCCTTTTTGAAGCTTTTGAAGGGTTCTAAGCTGGAAAGGACAAAAATTTGATTTATGATTTCAGAACACCACATCAGCTGTATACATGGAGAATGGAGTTCAGCAGAGCACGGATGGAATCAGGGAGACCATTTGGGAGACTCTCATAGTAGTCTCTGTCAAAATGTTGGAAGCTGGGGTTAGAGTTGTATTTGGAAAGGGAGAAAAGTAGGTAGATTCGAGTTAACGATTTGGAGGTGGAGTCCACAGGGTTGAGTAATTAAATGTATTTATGTAATGAGGGTACAAGGTTTCAAGAATAACTTGTAGATTTTCAATGTAAACAACTGAATAAATAGTGCTGTCATTTATGAAAATGGTGAGGAAGGGTGGGAAATCAGGCAAATACAGGTATGGGAAGAAAATTAAACATTTTATTTTGAAATCTTATTAGATATCCAAATGGAAATATTATGTAGGCAGTTGATATAGGTTCTGAAAATATTGCATTCCTTATTTTATTCATCAAACGTTTATTGAGTGCTTACCAGTTGCCAAGTACTTTAAAACAATTTATTTTATATTTGAGCAGAGTTGATTAACAATGTTGTGTCAATTTCAGGTGTACAGCAAAGTGATTTAGTTATACATATACATGTATCTATTCTTTTTCAAATTCTTCCCCATTTAGGTTATTAAAGTCTACTGAGCAGCATTCCCTGTGCTATACAGTAGGTCCTTGTTGGTTATCTATTTTAAATATGGCGGTGTGTACATGTCAATCCCAAACTCCCAATCTATCCCTCCCCCCCACTCTTACCCCCCAGGAAACCATAAGTTGGTTCTCTAAGTCTGTAAGTGTGTTTCTGTTTTGTAAATGAGTTCATTTGTATCATTTAAAAAAAAAGATTCCAAAAAAAAAAAAAGATTCCACATATCAGCGATATCATATGATATTTGTCTTTTTCTGTCTGACTTAGTTCACTTAGTATGATAATCTCTAGGTCTATCTGTGTTACTGCAAGTGGCATTATTTCATTCTTTTTAATGGCTGAGTGATTTTCCATTGTATATATTACCACATCTGTATCCATTCATCTGTTGATGGACATTTAGGTTGCTTCCATGTCTTGGCTATTGTAAACAGCACTGCAGCAAACATTGGGGTACATGTATCCTTTCAAACCATGTTTTTCTCCAGATATGTGCCCAGGAGTGGGATTGCTGGATCATATGGTAGCTCTATTTTTAGTTTCTTAAGGAACCTCCATATTGTTCTCCATAGTGGCTGTATCAATTTACATTCCACCAACAGTGTAGGAGGGTTTCCTTTTCTCCACACCCTCTCCAGCATTTATTGTTTGTAGATTTTTTGGTGATGGCCGTTCTGACTGGTGAGAGGTCATACCTCATTGTAGTTTTGATTTGCATTTCTCTGATACTTAGGAATGTTGAGCATCTTTTCATGTGCCTCTTGGCCATCTCTCTGTCTTCTTTGGAGAAATATCTATTTAGGTCTTCTGCCTATGTTTTGATTGGGTTGTTTATTTTTTTGATATTGAGCTGCATGAGCTGTTTGTACATTTTGGAGACTAATCTGTTATTAGTTACATCGTTTGCAAATTTCTCCCATTCTTTGGGTTGTCTTTCATTTTGTTTATGGTTTCCTTTGCTTTGCAAAAGCTTTTGAGTTTAATTAGGTCCCATTTGTTTATTTTTGTTTTTATTTCCATTATTCTAGGAGGTGGCTCGGAAAAGATCTTGCTGCATTTTATGTCATAGAGTGTTATGCCTATGTTTTCCCTTAAGAGTTTTATAGTATCCAGTCTTACATTTAGGTCTTTAATCCATTTTGAGTTTATTTTTGTGTATGGTGTTAGCGAGTGTTCTAATTTCATTCTTTTACATGTAACTGTCCAGTTTTCTCGGCACCACTTATCGAAGAGGCTGTCTTTTCGCCATTGTATATTCTTGCCTGCTTTATCATAGATTAGGTGACCATAGGTGTGTGGGTTTATTTCTGGATTTTCTATCTTGTTCCATTGATTTATATTTCTGTTTTTGTGCCAGTACCATACTGTTTTATGTGTATACTGTAGCTTTGCAGTATAGTCTGAAGCCAGGAAGCCTGATTCCTCCATCTCCATTTTTCTTTCTAAAGATTGCTTTGGCTATTTGGGGCCTTTTGTGTCTCCATACAAATTTTAAGATTTTTTTGCTCTTGCTTTGTGAAAAATGCCATTGGTAATTTGATAGGGATTGCACTGAATCTGTAGATTGCCTTGGGTAATATAGTCATTTTGACAATATTGATTCTGTCAATCCAAGAACATGGTATATCTCTCCATCTGTTTGTGCCATCTTTGATTTTTTTCATCAGCATTTTACAGTTTTCAGAGTACAGGTCTTTTGTCTCCTTATGTAGGTTTATTCCTAGGTTTTTTATTCTTTTTGATGTGATGGTAAATGGGATTGTTTCTTTAATTTTTCTTTATGATCTTTTGTTGTTAGTGTGTAGAAATGAAACAGATTTCTGTGCATTAATTTTGTATCCTGCAACTTTACCAAATTCATTGATGAGCTCTAGTAGTTTTCTGGTAGCATCTTTAGGATTTTCTATGTATAGTATCATGTCATCTGCAAACAGTGACAGTTTTACTTCTTTTCCAATTTGGTTCCTTTTATTTCTTTTTCTTCTCTGATTGCCATGGCTAGGACTTCCAAAACTGTGTTGAATAAAAGTGATGAGAATGGATATCCTTGTCTTGTTCCCGACCTTAGAGGAAATGCTTTCAGATTTTCACCATTGAGTATGATGTTTGCTGTGGGTTTGTCATATATGACCTTTATTATGTTCAGACATGTTCCCTCTATGCCCACTTTCTGGAGAGTTTTTATCATGTGTTGAATTTTGTCAAAAGCTTTTTCTGCATCTGTTGAGATGAACATATGGTTTTTATTCTTCAATTTGCTGATGTGGTATATCACACTGATTTGCAGATATTTGAAAAATCCTTGCATCCCTGGGATAAATCCCACTTGATCATGCTGTATGATCCTTTTAATGTACTGTTGGATTCAGATTGCTAGTATTTTGTTGAGGATTTTTGTGTCTGTGTTCATCAGTGATAATTGGCGAGTAATTTTCTCTTTTTAGTGATATCTTTGTCTGGCTTTGGTTTCAGGGTGTTGGTGGCCTCAAAGAATGAGAATGGGAGTGTTCCTTCCTCTACAGTTTTTTTGGAGGAGTTTGAGAAGTATGGGTGTTAACTCTTCTCTAAATGTTTGATAGGATTCGCCTGTCAAGCCAGCTGGTCCTGGACTTTTGTTTGTTGGGAGTTTTTCAGTCACGTTTCAATTGCAGTACTTCTGATTGGTCTGTTCATATCTTCTATTTCTTCTTGTTTCAGTCTTGGGAGATTGTACCTTTCTAAGAATTTATCCATTTTTTCCAGGTTGTCCATTTTATTGGCATATAGTTCTTGTAGTAGTCTCTTATGATCCTTTCTATGGTGTCCATTGTAACTTCTCCTTTTTCATTTCTAATTTTATTGATTTGAGCCCTCTCCCTTTTTTTTTTTGTGATGAGTCTGGCTAAAGGTTTATCAATTTTGTTTATCTTCTCAAAGAACCAGCTTTTAGTTTCATTGATCTTTTCTATTGTTTTCTTTGTTTCTATTTCATTTATTTCTGCTCTGATCTTTATGATTTCTCTCCTTCTACTAACTTTGGGTTTTGTTTGTTCTTTCTCTAGTTGCTTTAGGTGTAAGACTAGGTTGTTTATTTGTGATTTTTCTTGTTTCCTAAGGTAAGATTGTATTGCTATAAACTTCCCTCTTAGCTACGTCCCATGGGTTTTAGATAGTCGTGCTTTCATTTTCATTTGTCTCTAGGTATCTTTTGATTTCCTCTTTGATTTTTTTCAGTGATCCATAGGTTGTTTAGTAGCATGCTGTTTAGCCTCTACATGTTTGTGTTTTTTACAGTTTTTTTCTTGTAGTTGATTTGTAACCTCATAGTGTTGTGGTTGGAAAAGATGCTTGATATGATTTCAGTTTTCTTAAATTTACCGAGGTTTTCTTTGTGGCCCAGCATGTGATCAATCTTGGAGAATGTTCCATGTGCACTTGAAAAGAATGTGTATTCTGCTGCTTTTGGATAGAATGCTCTGTAAATATCAATTAAGTCCATCTGATCTAATGTGTCATTTAAGGCCTGTGTTTCCTTATTGATCTTCTGTTTGGATGATTTGTCCATTGATGAAAGTGGCGTGTTAAAGTCCTGCACTATTATTGTGTTACTGTTGATTTCTCCTTTTACAGCTGTTAGTATTTGCCTTATATACTGGAGTGCTTCTATGTTGGGTACATATATATTTTTAATTGTTATATCTTCTTCCTGGATTGATCCTGTGATCATTATGTAGTGTCCTTCTTTGTCTCTTATAACAGTCTTTATTTTAAAGTCTATTTTATCTGATATGAGTATTGCTACTCCATCTTTTGATTTCCATTTGCATGGAATACCTTCTTCCATCCCCTCACTTTCAGTCTGTATGGGTCCCTAGATCTCAAATCGTAGACAGTAGACAGTCTCAAGTCGTAGACGGTAGACAGTCCATTCAGCCAGTCTGTGTCTTTTGGTTGGAGCATTTAATTCATTTACATTTAAGCCAGTTATCAATATGTATGTTCCTATTGCCATTTTCTTAGAAGTCTGTATATAAACAAGATTGTTTTAAGTTGCTGCTTTTTTTTAAGATTTCTTTTGATGTTTTAAAAGTCTTAATTGAATTTGTTACAATATTGCTTCTGTTTTACATTTTTTTGGTTTTTTTTGGCCGTAAGGCATGTGGGATCTTAGTTCCCTGTCCAGAGATCGAACCTGCACCCCCTGCACTGGAAGGCGAAGTCTTAACCCCTGGACTGCCAGGGAAGTCCCCTAAGTTGCTGGTCTTTTAATTTCAAATGCCTTTCTAATATCCTGCATTTGTGCTCTCCTCTTCTCACAGTTGCTGGTTTTGATATCATATTTGTGTGTGGATGCTTTCCTACCTTTACTTTATGTTTGCCTTTACTGGTGAGCTTTTCCATTTGTAATTTTCTTGTTTCTAGTTGTGGCCTTTTCTTTTCTGCTTAGAGAAGTTCCTTTAGCATTTGTTGCAAAACTGGTCTGGTGGTGCTGAATTCTCTTAGCTTTTGCTTGTCTGAAAAGCTTTTAATTTCTCCATCAAACCTGAATGAGAGCCTTGCTGGGTAGAGTATTCTTCGTTGTAGTTTATTCTGTTTTGTCACTTTAAACATATCATGCCACTGCCTTCTGGCCTGCAGAGTTTCTGCTGAGAAATCAGCTAATCACTTTATGGGAGTTCCCTTGTATGTTATTTGTTGCTTTTCCCTTGTTGCTTTTAATATTCTTTTCTTTGCCTTTAATTTTTGTCAATTTGATTACTGTGTGTCTCGGTGCGTTCCTCCTTGCATTTATCCTGCCTGGGACTCTCTGTGCTTCCCGGACTTTGGTGACTGTTTCCTTTCCCATATTAGGAAAGTTTTCAGCTATTATCTCTTCAAATACAGTAAGTCCCCTACATACAAACGAGTTCCATTCTGGGAGCACATTCGTAAGTCCAATTTGTTCATAAGTCCAGCAAAGTTAGCCTAGGTACCCAACTAACACAATCGGCCATACAGTACTGTACTGTAATAGGTTTATAATACTTTCCACACAAATAATACATAAAAAACAAACAAACACAAAAAGTAAAGAAAACATTTTTAATCTTACAGTATCTTGAAAAATATAGTAGTACAGTACAGCAGCTGGCATACAGGGGCTGGCATCGAGTTAACAGGCAAGAAGAGTTACTGACTGGAGGTAGGAGAGGAGGTGGGAGATGGTAGAGCTGAAGGATCATCAGCAATAGGAGACGGGGGGCAAGCTGCAATTTCACTTACTCCTGACGTTGATGGCATAGGTTCTGGTTCCTTGCTGGATTCAATTCTATCTATCCTCTTGAAAAAAACGATCCAGTGGTGTCTGGGTAGAAGCTCTTTTTGCTTGTCATAGATGACACGGTAGCACTGGATTGCATTCTGAATGACTGCTGCAACCTTTGTGTACCATTCTACATTCAAGTCCTGTGTCTCAAAAACTAACAGTGCCTCCTCTTAGCAGTGTGAGCTGTATCACTGCTGCTTTTACACTTGCTTCTGGACATCCTGGGCTTGAAATAAAGATACTGTATGACTGAACTCTATACAGTACTGTACAGTAAAGTACATAAAAGCACAACCACTTGTAGAGGATGCACGCATAATGTATGCCAGAGATGTGAACTAACTTAAGTGATTGGACACGCATTTGCATGTCCAATCACGTGAGTTAGTTGAAGGTTAGTATGTAGGGGACTTACTATATTTTCTCAGGTCCTTTCTCTCTCTCTTCCCCTTCTGGGACCCCTATCATGTGAATGTTGGTGCGTTTAATGTTGTCCAAGAGATCTCTTAGGCTGTCTGCATTTTTTTTAAACTTTTTTGTTTATTCTGTTCTGTGTCAGAAAATTTCCACCATTCTGTCTTCCAGCTCAGTTATCCATTCTTCTGCCTCAGTTACTCTGCTATTGATTCCTTCTAGTGTATTTTTTCATTTCAGTTATTGTATTGTTCACCTCTGCTTATTTGTTCTTTAGTTCCTCTGTTAAACGTTTCTTATATCTTGTCGATCTGTGCCTCCATTCTTTTTCCAAGATCTTGGGTCATCTTCACTATCATTACTCTGAATTCTTTTTCTGGTAGATTGCCCATCTCCACTTTACTTAGTTGTTCTTCTGGGGTTTTACCTTGTTTCTTCATCAGGGACATATTTCTCTCCTGTTCTCATCTTCTCTAAGTTTGTGTGATTGAGGTTTTAGTTTCACAGGCTGCAGGATTCTAGTGCTTCTCATTTCTGCTGTTTGCCCTCTGGTGGATGAGACTGTCTAAGAGGTTTGTGCAGGCTTCCTGGTGGGAGGGTTCTCGTTCCTTTCCCCTGGTGGGTGGAGCTGGGACTTGTCCCTCTGGTTGGCAGGGCTGTGCTCAGGAAGACTTTAAGCAGCCTGTCTGCTGATGGGTGGGGCTGTGTTCCTGCCCTATTGATTGTTTGGTCTGAGGCATCCCAGCACTGGAGCCTACAGGCTATTGGGTGGGACTGGGTCTTGTGGAGAAAATGATGGTCTCTAGGAAGGCTCACGCCAATGAGTACTCTCCAGAACTGCTGCTGCCAGTGTCTTTGTCCCCATAGTGAGCCACAGCTGGCCCCCTCCTCTGCAGGAGATCCTCTAGTACTAGCAAGTAGGTCTAGCCCAGTCTCTTACGAGGTCACTGCTTTTTTCCCTGGGTCCTTGTGCACATAGGGTCTTGTATGTGCCCTCCAAGAGTGGAGTTTCTGTTTCCCCCAGTCCTGTGGAAATCCTGCGATCAAACCCCGCTGGCCTTCAAAGCCAGATTCTCTGGGGGCTCCTCCTCCCATTGTCAGACCCCCAGTCTGGGAAACCTGACGTGGGGCTCAGGACTTTCACTCCTGTGAGAGAACTTCTGTGGTATAATTCTTTTCCAGTTTGTGGGTTGCCCACCTGGTGGGAATGGATTTGATTTTATAGTGATTGCGATGACTCTGGTCATCTCGTGGCTTCTTCTTTGTCTTTGGATGTAGGATATCTTTTTGGTAGATTCCAGCATTTGTTTTGTTGATGGTTGTTCTGCAGTTAGTTGTGATTTCAGTGTTTTTGTATGGAAGGGTGAGCTCACGTCCTTCTACTCTGCCATCTTGCCAGCCAAATCGCTAAGTGCTTTGATAGGGAAGAATACAGTGATGACTAGAACACAGTCTCTTACATAAGTGACTAGGTTAGTCTCAACAGACTAGTACTCAGGCCATTATAGGGAGACGTATTATCCTAGGGCCATGCAAAGAATGCTTAGCAGGCTCAACAAAATGGAACTTACATTCCAAAACCTTGAGTTTTTCTCAAAAATCCATTCATTATTTACTGTTGTTTTCACAAATACTTTTGTTGCCACGTTTGAATTTTAAGATCCTATGTGTAAGAGATAGTCTTGTGTTAAAGACTAACCTAAGTCTATTTGGGCAGTTTCTGCTTTTCTCCTCATTGTGTTCTATACTTGGCCATCTGTTCATCACTTAATATGCTTTCCCTTAAAGGGATCCATTTCCTCCAGAGTTTACATTCCCCACCTCCCTAATTTTGGAAACATGTATTCCATCTCTCTTTTTCCCTCCCTCCTTCTCTTCCTCTCCATATATATGTGTGTGTGTGTGTGTGTGAGTGTGTGTGTTCATATGTGTGCCCATATATGTGTTATATATACATACATACAGATAGATAGTTACTCATTCTTTATCATGTCTAGCTTTCTGATTTTTTCAGTAACTCAGCTGGGTTCATGTTCAGAAGTATAGACTCTCAGGGGAATATATAAAAAAAAAACCCAAATGCAGACATGAACCTGATCTTACTGTTACTTCCTTGACTGCCTGATTTCATGTGGCTGCTCTGGCAAGTTTTGTGGTCATTTCCCCTTCCTTTCTTATTTATTTGTGAATATTTTCCCTTTCAGAGTTACACTCTTGGTTGAAGAGGGTGATCTGCTCAGAGGACTCTTGAGTATGTTGTGCACCACATGGTAGATGTCAGTGAGTTCCCTTTCCACCTGTTAGTCAGATGTGACCTATTTTAATGAGTTCTTTCTTCTCTTGCTCCTCCTTGTTTCTAGTTATCTCTAACCTTTGCTTAATTTTTTTTTTCTCTAATTGATTAGCTGCCTTTAAAAAAGTCATTCTTCAAAGTGAAGGAGTGGCATGGACATATATACGCTACCAAATGTAAAATAGATAGCTAGGGGGAAGCAGCTGCATAGTGCAGGGAGATCAGCTCGGTGCTTTGTGACCACCTAGGGGGTGGGATAGGGAGGGTGGGAGGGAGACGCAAGAGGGAGAAGATATGGGGATATATGTATGTGTATGGCTGATTCACTTTGTTATAAAGCAGAAACTAACACACCACTATAAAGTAATTATACTCCAATAAAGATGTTAAAAAAAGTCATTCTTTGAATAATATGTTTTAACCTTTAGTATAACTATTCATATATGTTCTTTTTTTAATCTACCAGATACTATTTTCCTCTTTCACCACCTCAGTTTATTTTGAAGAGGCGTAGATAATACATTCAAATAGACATTGCTCATATTTCTTATTCTAAGACTATACTAGCCTTTCCAAACACATCAAGTTTTATACATTAAACATCTACAGTTTTTTGTATGTCAGTCATACATAATACACTTTAAAAAAAAGGAAAATGGGGCTTCCCTGGTGGCGCAGTGGTTGAGAGTCCGTCTGCCGATGCAGGGGACACGGGTTTGTGCCCCGGTCTGGGAAGATCCCACATGCTGCCGAGTGGCTAGGCCTGTGAGCCAAAGCCGCTGAGCCTGCGCGTCCGGAGCCTGTGCTCTGCAACAGGAGAGACCACAACAGTGAGAGGCCCGCGTACTGCAAAAAAAAAAAAAAAAAAAAAAGGAAAATGGAAGGAAAATTAAAATACATTTGCAAAACACTGAAATTCAAAATGTAAATAAATGAATTCTAACTCATTAACATCCCAGAAAAATGTAAAATGAAACACACATATACACATAGAAAGGAATATACTAGTGACATGATTAAGAAAGCAGTTTGCTTAATGTTGTTAATTGTCCTTCAGGTAAAGTTTATTGGCTGCCCTAGTTCTCTTGAGTGTGGTTGACAGGTTTCAACAATTAATGATACATTTTTATTAATCACTTACACTTAGCAGCTACAGGGATTATTAATTAGAAACTTGTCATTAGATTCAGAATGACAGTGATGATGATTTAGTTGGAAAGAAACATGCAATTTGTGGTCTCCTCTACCATGGACCTTCTGTCTATAATAAATCAGCTTGCTTTTGACAGTGGGAAATGTTAGAACATTTCAGAAATTAAGGAATATCTTTTGTTTTACATTGATGATTTATATTTGTATATAAGCTTCTATATAGAACAAGTATATTCTGGCTCTGTGATGTGAGAAAGAGTTAGAGATTATATTATATTAAGTCATTAAAATGTAGCTTTGGGCTTCCCTGGTGGCGCAGTGGTTGAGAGTCCGCCTGCTGATGCAGGGGACATGAGTTTGTGCCCCGGTCCGGGAAGATCCCACATGCCGTGGAGCGGCTGGGCCCGTGAGCCATGGCCGCTGAGCCTGCGTGTCCGGAGCCTGTGTTCCGCAACAGGAGAGGCCACAACAGTGAGAGGCCCGCGTACTGCAAACAAACAAACAAACAAAAAATGTAGCTTTATTGTTTGGCTGTCAAAAATGACATACATTATTTACAACTAATTAATCAAAATGAATCACTTTTGTACTCTTCCATGTTGTCAGGTATCATTATACAGACCTGTGTTCCTGCAGATTTTGCACAATCAGTAAGGTTTTGGGTTTTTTCTCCCCAGTGTGTTTAGAAGAGAGTTTATACCAACCTGTGGTTGCCTATATTACTTTCAACAAACATTTATTACTTATTAAGAAAGACCAAAATTAAGGGGAAAAATCTCTGAAAACCCTCAGTAGTCACATTTTGTCTGCGCTTACTTTTCAGCCTTTTATTTTATGAGTAATTCTTTAGTTGAAAAGAAAAGAAAATGAGATTTTGTGCTTATTTGTCCCTAATTTTGTAATTTATTTTTAACTTTGTTTGAAAAAAAAAAGCATTGTGTATCTGTGTGTCTGTATTTTTTATTCCTTTTATGATGTTTGTTGATACTAGTTCTGAAATTTTTCTTTTATGATTAGGATGAAAAACATTGCTAACAGAAACATGATTTTTTTCAAAGCAGGGAGTGACCAAAGTTAAGAGACCCTTTAAATTATTTTGATTGCAGTATCATATATATTTATTTTGTTTGATCTAAAAATTTACATCTATTGTATCTTCTTTTGGTGTTGCACAATTGGTTTCTGCTCTCTGCATGCTAGAAATCAGTGGATAAGACAAAGCAAACCTGGAATGCTTTTTTAGTTACTTTGAAGTGCTGCTGGGCAGGCTATTGAGGACTCAGTAACATTAAGAATAAAAATGATAGCTAACACTTGAGTACTACTATGTGCCAGGCACCGTGTGTAGTATCTCACATGCATTTTCATTTAATTTTTACAACACTACCTGATTGATTCTCTATTTCACTGATGTTTAGATTAAAGAAAGTAATAGTCCTACAGTATGAGTCCAGTGACATCTGAAATGCTCTGTATGGTCCTGCTTTCTGAAGGACACCAGTAGCTGCAGGGAAATTGAAATCCATGAGGAAAACGTTCATGAGAAGGAGTTGAAATTATTCATATTAGAAGAGTCTCTACCAAATCCTACTCTCTAAGTTAAAGAGAGTCTGTCAGAAACCTCTGCTAAAGTTAAACTTTATACAGGAAGTTGAAACAGTTAGCTACAAATTTCCTCAACTAACTCTCTTAACATCGTCAGACTTCATCAAAGCCTCATATCTAGTCAGAATAGGAAATGTCCTCCTCATCAGTCAACACTGACAAACCTGGGCAATTTCATGTCTTTAGAGAGAATTTGCCTGATTTCTCATTTTCCTCTCTCCAGTGTTTTCCTTCCCAATTACCTTAAGTGTATGAACATATTCTAAAAACAAAGCAGCAATGAACTAATCCTTCCATTCTTTCCACAATTGAGTGTTACTATGTGCTAAAGGCTACTATATAAAGGCAAATAAGACATAATCCCAGCCCTCACAGAGCTTGGGTTTTAAGAGTGTGACATGAATGTTATAGATATTAAATACATGACTAGATAATGTAAACAGGCATGTTTTCATGGAAGTCTTGTAGATATTATTGTAGGAGTCTATGTAAGTCCAAAAAGGAAGAAGTGGCTAATTTCGTGGGGAATCAGAGTTGATAAGGGAAATGTAATGCTTGAATTGACCCTGCAGTTCCCTTTAGCTCTATTACTCTCTTACCTCCCATATTTCATGAGTTTGCATAAAGAAAAACCTACATTTAGTATCTTTACTTCCCACTCATTCATTCCTCAAACCTTGCACTCCAGATTCTACCCCAGCAGTCTACATCATAGGCATTCATATTGCTTGGGTGAAGATAGCTTTTTTTTTTTAAACATCTTTATTGGAGTATAATTGCTCTACAATGGTGTGTCAATTTCTGCTTTATAACAAAATGAATTAGGTATACATATACACACATCCCCATATCTCCTCCCTCGTGCGTCTCCCTCCCACCCTCCCTATCCCACCGCTCTAGGTGGTCACAAAGCACCGAGCTGACCTCCCTGTGCTATGCAGCTGCTTCCCACTAGCTATCTATTTTACACTTGGTAGTATATATAAGTCTATGCCACTCTCTCACTTCGTCCCAGTTTACCCTTCCCCGTCACTGTCCTCAAGTCCATTCTCTACGTCTGCGTCTTTATTCTTGTCCTGCCCCTAGGTTCTTCAGAACCTTTTTTTTTTTTTAGATTCCATATATATGTGTTACCATATGGTATTTCTTTTTCTCTTTCTGACTTTACTCTGTATGACAGACTCTAGGTCCATCCACCTCACTACAAATAACTCAATTTCATTTCTTTTTATGGCTGAGTAATATTCCATTGTATATATGTGCCATATCTCCTTTATCCATTCATCTGTCAATGGACACTTAGGTTAATTCCATCTCCTGGCTATTGTAAATAGAGCTGCAGTGAACATTGCGGTACATGACTCTATTTATTTAATTAATTTATTTTTTTTGGCGGCACTCAGGCCTCTCACTGTTGTGGCCTCTCCCGTTGCAGAGCACAGGCTCCGGACGCACAGGCTCAGTGGCCATGGTCACGGGCCCAGCCGCTCCGCGGCATGTGGGATCCTCCCGGACCGGGGCATGAACCCGTGTCCCCTGCATCGGCAGGTGGACTCTCAACCACTGTGCCACCAGGAAAGCCCCATGACTCTCTTTGAATTATGGTTTTCTCAGGGTATATGCCCAGTAGTGGGATTGCTGGGTCGTATGGTAGTTGTATTTTTAGTTTTTTAAGGAACCTCCATATTGTTCTCCATAGTGGCTGTATCAGTTTACATTCCCACCAACAGTGCAAGAGGGTTCCCTTTTCTCCACACCCTCCACAGCATTTATTGTTTATAGATTTTTTGATGATGGCCATTCTGACTGGTGTGAGATGATACCTAATTGTGGTTTTGATTTGCATTTCTCTAATGATTAGTGTTGTTGAGCATTCTTTCATGTGTTTGTTGGCAATCTGTATATCTTCTTTGGAGAAATGTCTGTTTAGGTCTTCTGCTCTTTTTTGGATTGGGTTGTTTTGTTTTCTTTGATATCGAGCTGCATGACCTGCTTGTAAATTTTGGAGATTAATCCTTTGTCAGCTGCTTCATTTGCAAATATTTTCTCCCATTCTGAGAGTTGTCTTTTCATCTTGTTTATGGTTTCCTTTGCTGTGCAGAAGCTTTGAAGTTTCATTAGGTCCCATTTGTTTATTTTTGTTTTTATTTCCATTTCTCTAGGAGGTGGGTCAAAAAGGATCTTGCTGTGATTTATGTCATAGAGTGTTCTGCCTATGTTTTACTCTAAAAGATTTATAGTGCCTGGCCTTACATTTAGGTCTTTAATCCATTTTGAATTTATTTTTTTGTACGGTGTTAGGAAGTGTCCTAAATTTCATTCTTTTACATGTAGCTGTCCAGTTTTTCCAGCACCACTTATTGAAGAGGCTGTCTTTTCTCCATTGGATATTCTTGCCTCCTTTATCAAAAATAAGGTGACCATATGTGCGTGGGTTTACCTCTGGGTTTTTTATCCTGTTCCATTGATCTATATTTCTGTTTTTGTGCCAGTACCATATTGTCTTGATTACTGTAGCTTTGTAGTATAGTCTGAAGTCAGGGAGCCTTATTCCTCCAGCTCAATTTTTCTTTCTCAAGATTGCTTTGGCTATTTGGGATCTTTTGTGTTTCCATACAAATTGTGAAATTTTTTGTTCTAGCTCTGTGAGAAATGCCAGTGGTAGTTTGATAGGGATAGCATTGAATCTGTAGATTGCTTTGGGGAGTACAGTCATTTTCACAATGTTGATTCTTCCAATCCAAGAACATGGTATATCTCTCCATCTATTTGTATCATCTTTAATTTCTTTCATCAGTGTCTTATAATTTTCTGCATACAGGTCTTTTGTCTCCTTAGGTAGGTTTATTCCTAGATATTTTATTCTTTTTGTTGCAATGGTAAATGGGAGTGTTTTCTTGATTTCACTTTCAGATTTTTTCATCATTAGTGTATAGGAATGCAAGAGATTTCTGTGCATTAATTTTGTATCCTACAACTTTACCGTATTCATTGATTAGCTCTAGTAGTTTTCTGGTAGCATCTTTAGGATTCTCTATGTATAGTATCATGTCATCAGGAAACAGTGACAGCTTTACTTCTTCTTTTCTGATTTGGATTCCTTTCATTTCTTTTTCTTCTCTGATTGCTGTGGCTAAAACTTCCAAAACTATGTTGAATAATAGTGGTGAGAGTGGGCAACCATGTCTTGCTCCTGATCTTAGGGGAAATGGTTTCAGTTTTTCACCATTGAGAATGATGTTGGCTGTGGTTTCTTCATATATGGCCTTTATTATGTTGAGGTAAGTTCCCTCTATGCCTACTTTCTGGAGAGTTTTTATCAAATGGTGTTGAATTTTGTCAAAATCTTTTTCTGCATCTATTGAGATGATCATATAGTTTTTCTCCTTTAATTTGTTAATATGGTCTATCATATTGATTGATTTGTGTATATTGAAGAATCCTTGCATTCCTGGGGTAAACCCCACTTGATCATGGTGTATGATCCTTTTAATGTGTTGTTGGATTCTGTTTGGTAGTATTTTGTTAGGATTTTTGCATCTATGTTCATCAGTGATACTGGCGTATAGTTTCGTTCTCTGTGACATCTTTGTCTGGTTTTGGTATCAGGGTGATCTTGGCCTCGAAGATAGAGTTTGGGAGTGTTCCTCCCTCTGCTATATTTTGGAAGAGTTTAAGAAGGATAGATGTTAGCTCTTCTCTAAATGTTTGATAGAATTTGCCTGTCAAGCCGTCTGGTCCTGGGCTTTTGTTTGTTGGAAGATTTTTAATCACAGTCTCCACTTAGTGCTTGTGATAGGTCTGTTTATATTTTCTATTTCTTCCCAGTTCCGTCTCAGAAGGTTGTGCTTTTCTAAGAATTTGTACGTTTCTTCCAGGTTGTCCATTTTATTGGCATATAGTTGTTTGTAGTAGTCTCTCATGGTCCTTTGCAGTGTCAGTTGTTACTTCTCCTTTTTCATTTGTAATTCTATTGATTTGAGTCTTCTCCCTTTTTTTCTTGATGAGTCTGGCTAATGGTTTATCAATTTTGTTTACCTTCTCAAAGAACCAGCTTTTAGTTTTATTGATCTTTGCTATTGTTCCTTCATTTCTTTTTCATTTATTTCTGATCTAATCTTTATGATTTCTTTCCTTCTGCTGACTGGGATTTTTTTTGTTCTTCTTTCTCTAATTGCTTTAGGTAAGGTTTGGTTGTTTATTTGAGATGTCTCTTGTTTCTTGAGGTAGGATTGTATTGCTAACAACTTCCTTCTTAGAACTGCTTTTGCTGCATCCCATAGGTTTTGGGTCGTCGTGTTTTCATTGTCATTTGTTTCTAGGTATTTTTTGATTTCCTCTTTCATTTCTTCAGTGATCTCTTGGTTATTAAGTAGTGTATTGTTTAGCCTCCATGTGTTTGTATTTTTTACAGATTTTTTTCCTGTAATTGATATCTAGTCTCATAGCATTGTGGTTGGAAAAGATGCTTGATATGATTTCAATTTTCTTAAGTTTACCAAGGCTTGATTTGTGACCCAAGATATGATCTATCCTGCAGATAGTTCCATGAGCAGTTGAGAAGAACGTGTATTCTGTTGATTTTGGATGGAATGTCCTATACATATCAATTAAGTCCATCTTGTTTAATGTGTTATTTAAAGCTTGTGTTTCCTTATTTATTTTCATTTTGGATGACCTGTCTGTTGGTGAAAGTGGGGTGTTAAAGTCCCCTACTATGAATGTGTTACTGTCGATTTCCCCTTTTATGGCTTTAGCATTTGCCTTGTGTATAGAGGTGCTCCTATGTTGGGTGCCTAAATATTTACAATTGTTATATCTTCTTCTTGGATTGATCCCTTGATCATTATGTAGTGTCCTTCTTTGTGTCTTGTAATAGTCTTTATTTTAATGTCTGTTTTCTCTGATATGAGAATTGCTACTCCAGCTTTCTTTTGATTTCCATTTGCATGGAATATCTTTTTCCATCCCTTCACTTTCAGTCTGTATGTGTCCCTAGGTCTGAAGTGGGTCTCTTGTAGACAGCATATATACAGGTCTTGTTTTGGTATCCATTCAGCCAGTCTATGTCTTTTGGTTGGAGCATTTAATCCATTTACATTTAAGGTAATTATTGATATGTATGTTCTTATTACCATTTTCTTAATTGTTTTGTGTTTATTTTGTAGGTCTTTTCCTTTGCTTGTATTTCCTGTCTAGAGAAGTTCCATTAGCATTTGTTGTAAAGCTGGTTTGGTGGTGCTGAATTCTCTTAACCTTTGCTTTCCTATAAACCTTTGATTTCTCTGTTGAATCTGAATGAGATCCTTGCTGGGTAGAGTAATCTTGGTTGTAGGTTTTTCCCTTTCATCACTTTAAATATGTCTTGCCACTTCCTTCTGGCTTGCAGAGTTTCTGCTGAAAGATCAGCTGTTAACCTTATGGGGATTCCCTTGTATATTATTTGTTGCTTTTCCCTTGGTGCCTTTAGTATTTTTTCTTTGTATTTAATTTTTGATAGTTTGATTAATATGTGTCTTGGTGTGTTTCTCCTTGGATTTATCGTATATGGGACTCTCTGCGCTTCCTGGAGTTGATTGACTATTTTCTTTCCCATACTAGGAAAGTTTCAACTATGATCTCTTCAAATATTTCTCAGTCCCTTTCTTTTTCTCTTTGTTTTCTGGAACCCCTATAGTTCGAATTTTGTGCATTTAATCTTGTCCCAGAGGTGTCTGAGACTGTCCTCAATTCTTTTCATTCTTTTTTCTTTATTCTCTTCTGCAGTAGTTATTTCCACTATTTTATCTTCCAGGTCAGTTATCCGTTCTTATGCCTCTGTTTTTCTGCTTTTGATTCCTTCTAGAGAATTTTAAATGTCATTTATTTTGGTGTTCATCATTGTTTGTTTGATCTTTAGTTCTTCTAGTTCGTTGTTAAATGTTTCTTGTATTTTCTCCATTCTATTTGCAAGATTTTGGATCATTTTTACTCTCATTACTCTGAATTCTTTTTCAGGTAGCCTGCCTATTTCCTCTTCATTTGTTTGGTCTGGTGGGTTTTTATCTTGCTCCTTCATCTGCTGTGTGTTTCTGTGTTTTCTTATTTTGCTTAACTTACTGTGTTTGGGGTCTCCTTTTCGCAGACTGCATGTTTGTAGTTCCCGTTGTTTTTGGTGTCTGTCCCCAGTGGCTAAGGTTGGTTTAGTGGGTTGTGTAGGCTTCCTGGTGGAGGGGACTAGTGCCTGTGTTCTGGTGGATGAGGCTGGATCTTGTCTTTCCGGTGGGCAGGACCGCATCTGGTTGTGTTTTGGGATGTCTGTTACCTTATGATTTTAGGCAGCCTCTCTGATAATGGGTGGGGTTGTGTTTCTGTCTTGCTGGTTTGGCATGGGGTGTTCAGCACTGGAACTTGCTGGTTATTGAGTGGAGCTGGGTCATAGCTTTGAGATGGAAATCTCTGGGAGAGCTTTTGCCATTTGATATTACTTGGGGCTGGGAGGTGTCTGGTGGACCAATGTCCTGAACTCAGCTCTCCCACCTCAGAGGCACAGGTCTGACACCTGGCCGGAGCACCAAGACCCTATCAGCCACATGGCTTGGTTAGCTGTCCTGTCTCAGAGTTGCCTGAGGGCCAGGCATCCTGTTGGGGGCTCCTTTCCTCTGATCCCGGAGACGCCTGTGGGCGGCCTCCTGTCAGGGGCTTCCCAGTCAGGTGCAGTCACCTGAGGGCTGGGTGTCGGGTCTGAGTCATACAGGGCGCTGGGCGCTCACCTTCTCTGCTCCTGAGTGCAGCATTGGGGGTTTGGCAGGTGTCTGAGGCCCAGGTCATGGCTTCCACCCAGGTTTACATGTAGCCCACAGGTTTACATCTGGGCTCCATGTTTACGACTTGGGGGGTTTACGTCTGAGGGTTTACTTCCAGATCCCAGTTTTACATCTGGGCCCAGTTTACCACTTGGGGGGTTTACGTCTGGGGGTTTTGCGTCTGGACCCCAGGTTTACGTCTCAAGATAGCTTTAATAGCTGACATTTATATAGCTCTTGCCTTTTGCCAGCCACTGTAATATGTGTTTTGCATATAGTAACTTGCTTAACTCCTACAGTACTCTATAAGATATATACTGTTATTATTCTCATTTTAGAAATAGGCTGCTGAAGTATAGAGAGGTTAAGTAATTTGACCAGGATCACAGCTAGTAAGTGGTGGAACTGAGTTTCAAATGCAGGCAGTTTGGCTCCAGGACCAGTTAAGAATGGTTGAATGAACCTGGTTCCCATTTACCCATGTCTGCACACAGATGTTCATATACTAAATGTCACTAATTTTCAAGGCATTACTTTTTAATTTTTTTTTTCTAGTTGTAATGGATTTTCCTTCTTCCCCTCCCCTCTGATTATCCATTTAGGAAACTTTTATCGGTCTTATGGCCAAGTACTAATCTAGGCACTGGCAATATAGAAATAAAAGTTAGTCTCCACTGCCAAGAAACTGAGTCTAATGGGAGAAGATGTAGAGGATAACAGACAATAATAATAGGATGTGGTAAGTGCTATGATTGAAGATGCCTAGAGGGAGCGCACTTAGCCTAGCCAGAAGAGGGTAACTCCTGACCTGAATTTTTTTTTTTTTTTTTTGCGGTACGCGGGCCTCTCACTGTTGTGGCCTCTCCTGTTTCGGAGCACAGGCTCTGGACACGGAGGCACAGCGGTCATGGCTCACAGGCCTAGCCGCTCCGTGGCATGTGGGATCTTCCCGGACTGGGGCATGAACCCTTGTCCCCTACATTGGCAGGTGGACTCTCAACCACTGCGCCACCAGGGAAGCCCCTGACCTGAATTTTGAATGGATTAGGATTTAGCCAAGGATAGGAATCCCAGCCTTCTTTCATTTGTCCTCACTATCTCTCTTTTTTTCTCTTTATGTAGAATGGAGTGCAGTTGTTTTTTCAGAACCTTCATAGTTATCATTTTATGTATCTGCATGATTCCATTGTTCCTTCTCTCTTCTTCTTTGTCACGTTTTACTTGCCAACCTCCTCACTATGTTTTCCACCACACTTTGTGTCTTTTTTCTTTCTTATTTTTTTCTTAGTTTATTTCTTTAGTCCTCCCTAGAAACTCTGTCTTATCTAATATAGTAGAGACTTAAATTTACTTTTCTTTAGCCCCCTTTCTTCCTGTCTAGCAAGATGGCCAGTAAATATATAAGACTCATGGTCAGTAGTATTTAACCTCTCTGTGCCACAGTTTCCTCACCTTTAAAATGGGCACACTAGTAGTGACTACCTTATTAGGTTGTTTAGAGGATAAAGTGAGTTAGTGCCTGTAAAACTGAGAAGAGTGCCTGGAATATAAATAAAAAAGGCAGACAGTCAGTAAAAGCTTGGGACTCCTATCTTGCTTGGCTAAGTCCTATTTTTGTCCAAATATTTGGCCCCTGACTTGCTGTTGTTTCTGCCTTAATTGTTCATCAGGGATCTGGTTTTACTTCAGTGTGCCCATTTTCTTTCCTTCTCCTTGGGGTTCTCCTTTGCTAGTCTAGGTGCTTACAGTTCTGATTTCCTTTTTGTGGTGGACAATAACTTGGGAGGTTGTCAGGAAGACAAGGCATTGTTATCATTCATGTTTCATGACATATTAGTAGGGGTTTATAATAATAAAATAGGTTTTTGTTTCATATAGCAACAGGGTTCATTAAAAGATTAAAATCCTTTCCCCATTCTTATTATAGTTATGCATACTTATTTTAAAAGATAAAAATATTACAGAAATATAAAGCTTAAAAGTGAAAGATACATTCCCTAAATATTTATTGAGTGCCTACTATGTGATAAGATACTATTAGGTGCTGGAACATAATTGCTGTTAATAGTTTGGTGTATATGCTTACAGCTATTTTTAAAGGTCTTTATAATCATATAAGTAATAATATTTACTAAAATAAAACCATACTTAAAATTACTCTTTTGTTTCTTTTCATCACCAAATAATATATTTTAGGTGATTTTCATGTTAGCATATAAAGATTCACCAATTCTTTTAAACTACCGGATAGTATTCTTTTGAATGGATATACTATAATTTAGTTAATAAAACTCCTATTGATGGATTCCTGATAGTTTTCAATTCCTTATTATTATAAGCAGTGATGCAATGAAAATCCTCTTACATATATATTTTTGGCATATGTATTTCTGGATAATAAATTTCTAGAAGTGGAGTTGCTGGATCAAATGGTATATTAATTTAGAATCTTAATAAATTAAAAAAGATTGCTCGTTTAAACGTCAACCTTCTTGTCTGTTTCCTCATACTTTTATCAACATTAGGTATTATTATTCTTTATACTGTCTGCCAGTCTAATTGGTGAATATGTTTCATTGTTTTAATTTGCGTTGAAAAATTATTGAGATAGGGCTTTCTTTAATATCTTTTTTTTTTTTTTTTTTTTTTGGCTGTACGTGGGCCTCTCACTGATGTGACCTCTCCCGTTGCGGAGCACAGGCTCCGGACTCGCAGGCCTAGCGGCCATGGCTCACGGGCCCAGCCGCTCCGCGGCATGTGGGATCCTCCCGGACTGGGACACGAACCCGTGTCCCCTGCATCAGCAGGCGGACTCTCAACCACTGCACCACCAGGGAAGCCCTAATATCTTTATTGGCTAGTTGTATTTTATATGTTTTGACCTGTACTATGTTCATGTCATTGGCCCAATTTTCTGTTGGATTGTTCTTTATTTTATTGCTTAGTAAGATCTTGGTATATTAGGTAAAATAGCCCTGTCATATGTTGGAAAAAAAATTTTTTGCTTGTTTTTTAATATATATGGTACCTTACTTCATAGAAGTTTTTAATTTATAGGTAGTTATATTTCTTATTCTTTCTTATAGCATCTTGGTTTTGTTTTATGCTTAGGGATTCCTTTCCCAACAAGAATAATAAGAATCTGAAAGATTCTGTATATCAGTAATACTTTTTGAGTTTTATCATAATCAGGATTAATGATGGGGCTTTCTGTTTGCCTGAGAGTCTAAGTTTAACCTGTTTTCCAGTGTAACTTTTAATAGTGTCCCTTTTCCCTGCTGATTTTAAACAAACAAAACCAGCCAATTATTTTACCAGCAAAATAAGTTTATTTTGGAATAGCAGAGATGTGCATATGGAACAAGCAAAAAGTGGTGAACTATAGGCATATCTGGAGAACGGATGAGAGGGCCTTGCTTTTATAGAGGAAAGGAGGAAATTGGGGAGGGCTGCAGGGGTTCTTCATTGGCTGCAGATGGCGGGCAGCTTGTCCTTGCTGGATCAGGAGGAAATCTTTCTTCCTGCTGGGGTCTGTAAGCTGCGGTGAATGATACATGTGTGAGAACTGCCCCTCCATGGCTTCCTGACTTCACTTTAAATGAGGTTTCCTTTATTCATTTCATATGACTCTCAGAAGTGCCTCAGTTCAGTTTAAAAAATTATAAGGATTATAAGGGGTAGTAGTTCACATTAGGATATTTTAATATTAAGGCTTCAGTTGTTTCTGTTTACATTATTCCTCCAGTACTTAGTAATACTTCATGTACTTTAGCTTTAAAAAATATCTCATTTCTATTATTTTCATGATGAACTTGTTGCAAAGTTCATAGAGTTGCTTATGTGAGGTATTTCTAGAGCAGTGATGTTAGTGTATATCCTTTTAACCTTCATCCCACCATCCAGAATAACGCTTACTTTTTTTGAAATTTTGGCTTTCATTAGTTTTTTTTGTTTTATTTTGTTTTTTAGTAAATTTATTTACTTATTTTTAGCTGCATTGGGTCTTCGTTGCTGTGTGCAGGCTTTCTCTAGTTGCGGTGATCGGGGGCTACTCTTTGTTGCAGTGCGCAGGCTTCTCATTGCAGTAGCTTCTCTTGTTGTGGAGCACGGGCTCTAGGTGTGCGGGCTTCAGTAGTTGTTGCATGTGGGCTCAGTAGTTGTGGCTCACGGGCTCTAGAGCACAGGCTCAGTAGTTATGGCACGTGGGCTTAGTTGCTCCACGGCATGTGGGATCTTCCCGGACCAGGGCTCGAACCCATGTCCCCTGCATTGGCAGGTGGATTCTTAACCACTGTGCTACCAGGGAAGTCCCAATACTTACTTTTTGAATAAAATGTCCCTCATGATTCTTGTTTATCCGGTATCATCCTAAATATGGTGAAGCATTTGTCTGTGCATATAGTTTGTTTATATTTTACTAAATATGTGATAAAATCTTTTCGGATGGATATGACCAAATTTTTTAACCTGGTCATATAAACCTTTATTTATCATATTAATTTTTGGTGTTGAATATATCCACTGATACATGAATGAGTTTATGATTGGATCATGGGATTTGTAGCATGCTAAGTAAAACTGTTCTTAACACAGATCCCAATGTGATTCACTTAATGCCAATCCCTACTATTACTGTAACAGCATTGATTAAACCTTAGTACTGGGCTTCCCTGGTGGCACAGTGGTTGAGAGTCTGCCTGCCGATGCAGGGGAGACGGGTTCGTGCTCCGGTCTGGGAAGATCCCACATGCCGCGGAGCGGCTGGGCCCGTGAGCCATGGCCGCTGAGCCTGTGCGTCTGGAGCCTGTGCTCTGCAACGGGAGAGGCCACAACAGTGAGAGGCCCGCGTATTGCAAAAAAAAAAAACCTTAGTACTTGCCATCAGCCAGACAGATTTTTATCTAGCTTATTTCATCATTCAGACAATACTTCTCCAGCCTTTTCTTAGGTAGTACTGTGTCAGAGTCTTTGTTATAATGTAGGTGAATTGTGCCCATTACATCTCCTTTCTCTACCAACTCTGTTACCACTCAAAAGATTTATAGACCTTAGAATTACTCATTTTCACCACTGATTGTAAACTGTAACTCAGCCTATCTTATTCTTTCTGAAACGATTACTTTACATCTTGGGATGTTTTATACAGTTGCCATTTTAAAAGACCAAATACTTTCATCTTTCCTTAGTCAAAAATATCTTGTACTTATCAATATATCTTTAAAAAACCTTAAAAAATTTTTTTAGATTTCTGGTTGTGTGTTTGTATCATATTATACATGTTTCTTGGTGTTATATATTGATATATATGTCTGACTCTTGTTTTTAGTATTTATTTGTCTCAGTAAATATTAATAACTATAGTAATAAAATAATTTAAATAATTAAAAAAATATTAATTTCTGAGAATGTTCAACTGATGAATAAAGCACCATCTAAGAATTTCTAATCATGTTACCATTAGCTTTTAAATTTTCTCTCTTTGGGTAAAGATATTTATTTATAGGTATTTTCAATTTCATACTGTGTAAACTGTAGACAAGAATTTTCATAAAAACTTGTGATTTGAAAATATTTATTTAGGCACTAAAGATAAAATGTATTAATGAAATACTGTTATTTTTGCAATGGGTATAATAATTAAGCAAAAGTATTATTTGATTGTTCATTAGACACACAGTCATGTTTCTTGTTTTAAAATACATTAATATCTAATATAGTATGTAATATAATGTTTGTTCTTTTTGTATTTCTTCTGCAGAGAGTGATAATGAACTCTCGAGTGGAACAGGTGATGTGTCTAAGGATTGTCCTGAGAAGATCCTGTATTCTTGGGGAGAATTGCTAGGAAGATGGTAAACTTTTTTTTTTTAATTGAAAATTTTATATTTGCATAATTGATATTAATTTGCTTTATTAGTTAAAATCTATGTGTTTATATATCTTAATCTTGAGATTACTTAGGCAGTCAATATAGATAGTCATCTAGGGGTTGAGCCCTCAACCACTCCAGTGTTTGGCAGTTGGAAAGATGAGTAGGAAAGATCATTCAAAGGAGCCCAAGAAAGCTCCTTTGGAGGAAGAGAACCAAGGGTAGGAGGAGAACCAAGGTAGAAATCAAGTGAATTAAGACTATCAAGAAGGAGGAAGTGATCAACTGCTGATAGGTCAAGTCAGAGGAAGCCTGAGAATTTCATTGGGTCCAGCAATTTGAATGTCACTGGTTACTTGGACCAGAATCCCTCTGTGGAGAGGTAGGAATGAAAGCCTGATTGGACTATGTCTCAGAGGAAACATAATCAGCAGTTATAGATAGATAGGTCTTCGGAGAAGTTTTGCTAGAAGGAGAGGATAAGAAATAGGGACATAATTAGGAAGTGGATGTGGGTTGAGAGATTATTCTGAAAATTAAGATGGCCAATATAGCCTGTACATTGTATGTTGTTGGAAATGATCTAGTAGGAAGAGAAAATTTGATAATGCCAGAGGAAGAGGACACAGTTGCAAGAGAAGTCGATGAATAGGCAAGAAGAGATGGACTTGTTGACTAGTGGAGGAGTTGTATTTAGAAGCGCAGAACATTCATTGTAACAGAAGGAAAGGTGGGGCATGGCTACAAAAGTAATAGCTGACTTAAGTGTACTTACTGTGTGTCGGGTGCTGTTCTAAGCACTTTAGATACCTTAATTATCATCATGACAACCCTCTGACTTAGGGATTATTATTATCTCCATTTTACAGATGAGAAAATGGAGGCGCAGCTATGTCAGGTAGCTAGTATAAAAATACACAACAAATAATGGCAGCAAATAGGTAACTTGCTCAAGATCCCATGGTCAATAAATAATTTGCCCATGATCATGCAGCAAGTAAATGACAGGATTTGAATCTAGGCAGTCTGGCTCCAGAGCCAGAACTTTTTAACCAGTTGGACAGGCTGCTATTTCTATAATGTACATAGGTTTCTGGATTACTTTTTATAGGAGCAGTAGAAGTTTCAGTACAAGAGAGAATAAACTAGGAAAATTGATACCCTTCTCAGACTTCTCGTATGAGTTTAAAGAGAGATCATGAGAATGGCAGTATGGTGGACAAGAAAACAAAATATTTTTATGACTAATTAAACAGCCAGTTGAGATCTTTATTTACAAAAAGCAAGATTTATAACTTGGTTCAATATACAGCATCCTCTTAGGTTCTAGGAGATACATAGATAAATACACAGTTCCTACCTTTGAGGTTCATAATCAAGAAGGGTGGGAATATACACTCATAACAGACCATTTTAACAAAATAACTGAAACAATGAGGTTGTTTCAAATTTCTTAACCATTTTGTTAAGAAAATGGTTAAGAAATTTCTTTTTTACAAAGTGACAATCACTTGATTTTTTACCCAACTTAAAAAATTCATCTATTCTCTCTTAGCAATTGTATGCTGATTTAAATATGAATAGGAGATAATTCCTACCCCCAAAGAGTTTACCATCTTATAGAGGCATATAGACATTTAAACAGATAATTGTGACATAATGGATAAATGCTTCTGTTAGCACTGAGGACCCAATGGAAATTTTCGAATGAACACAAAAGTAGAAAAAAAAATACAATAAATGTGATAAAGAAAATCCCCAACAAATATTTTAAAGGTGAAATTGCTATGATGCTTTTTATTATTTAGAAAGGTGATTTTGGAGTAGGAAGAAACTATTAATAGAGAAGGTAGTTAGGATGTAATTGCATGGGTTGATGAGGTCTATACCAAACTCATGGGTCTTTTGTATGGAGAGGAGTTCCAAACAGAGAAAGAATTCTGAAGTAGAGTTGATGGGATTTCTCAGCTATCATTCAGTGTACATTTTTTGCAGAAATAAAATACCATCTTTCTACATTATATTTTTAGTAGTGGACTTCAAGAAACTCATTGAAAGAATCTGAGGGAACTATTTTAAAGGACTAAGATAACTGATTTTTAGACCTTTATAAAACTTGCTGGATCTTTTACAATTCAGTATGTATTTTTTATTTTATTTGGCTTATTATTGCAGTTGTGTCATGACAATTCATATGAAAACAATAAAATTTGCCTGTTTGAGAGTTTATATCTATTACACAAGAATTGACAAAATTTTTAAATTGCTCTTGGAATATCTTTTTTAAACATTCATCTTTTTTAGAGCTTTTCAGTGAGTCTTAGGAATACTAGCTTAGGGACTTACATGAAGATATTTTTGTGATTTATTTAGGTAAAGCACCTTTTGGGGAAAAAACTACATTTTGTGCTTTGGGGAGATTTTTATGAGGAGACAGCCTGTGTTCTCAAGGCACTTTTAAATAAAACATAGTTGAAAGTATTTTCAACTTATTATAAAGCAACTAGATCACTCTATTAAAATAAAGTGAAGCTTTTATGGATAAAATCAGAATTCAGATAATGAAATATACTATTAGAAAGATATAAAGGAAGACTATTTAATACTAATTTGAACTAATCAGAAAAAAATAAGGATACTATGGAAAAGAAAATGGAAAACAGACTATAAAATGTTCAGTGGTGGAGGTCTTCATACAAGACTGGAGTTAAGGTGTCTTGATGAAAGAACTAAATAAAAAAAAATGAGGAAACAAGGATTGAGAGAGGAGAGGGAGAGGGTCAGGGAGAGAGGAAATGAGGAGATGTTTGTGAAGGGAGGACTTGGAAACAAACTGAAGTGGTAGCAAGATTTCTTTTTCCTGAATATATTCAGAATGGTAATGCTGATGACTTATACATTAAATTATTTAAAGAATTTAAGGAATTGGGGCAGAATTATTTCTGGATAGCTTAAGAAAGCAGAGTGCTGATGCTGAACCCTTAGATGTAAGTCAGCTTTTGTGGCAGGAAGATTTTCTAACCAAAAAAAATGAAATGAACCTCTGAGGTAAAAATTGAGTATAGTTTATTATATATAAATAAAACCATCTTCAAACTATTCATTCTCTTTTATGAGACTTTCAGAAAGTCAGTATGCATTTAATAGGCACTTTGATTATATTTTTCATAGCTATACTTATTATCACAGTGGGAAAATGTGTTCTTAATCCGTGGTTTCTCAACCTAGCTGAGCATCAGCAGACTTGACAGGGGGAAAAGAAAATCTAAACTTGGGAAACATGAAGGATTTGAATCACTAAGCATGAACATCCATAGCTTCCTTCCTTTTCACATCAATATAATGTTCCACTTTTTTGACTAATGAAAAAACCCAGCAAAAACATATACAAATCAGATTAAAATATGTGTTCTTGATTTACCCAGTGACCTTTAACGTGTCTCTTTTCTTGAAACTTTTCTTCATGTAGCTTGTTTAACTTAAAGTAAGACCTAGGTTGACATATCTAGGTCTTATCATTAATGGGGGAAGGACAAATGCCTAACTTTACTTGACGTTCTCCATCTTTTAGTTTTAGTTCTAGCTATTCCCTTTTCTGAGAAAACCTTTTAACATGGGTCAGGCTGCTGCCCTCACATTCTCATATCTTCTAACCACTTACTTCCACCTCCCCTCTGTCAAAACTTTCCTAATTCCATCAGTGACCACTCAGTTTCATTCAATGGCTTTTCTTCTCATCTCTTGATTTCTCTGCTGTTTTTGTTAGAAATGATACCTTCCCTTTGAAATTCTCTTCTGGACAGCTTTAACAATAGAGAAAGTTCTTACATGCCCAGATAGTTTCAAGAAAAGATGCCTCTTTGAAGGTAACTAGATGAATATAAAACAGCTTTATGACGCTATTAGAATCAATGAGAATGTTTGCTTTTAAAAAAGCATTCTTTAGCTTAGCCTTAGTAGTTGATCATATTAATTTAGTTTCATAAATCTCTTCATTTACCTAAAATGTATTGAAGACCTTTTATATGCCAGGCACTGTTCTAGGTGCTTGGGATATATAACTAAAGAAGACAGAGATTCCTGCCCTTGTGGAGTTTATATTCATGCATTAAAAACTGCCCGATTACTACTTGTTTAGTATATGTCGGGTTTATGTGTGACTTTTTGAATAATTTGATAACTATCTTGCTTCTAGTGCAGAGTTCGGCACCTGTCATAACTAGCCCATTTCCAAGTCTCTTGATAGCTGCAGTTAATGCTGTGCACTATTAAAGCAATGGCCACATATAGTTATATTTTTATTAGAAATGTTGAAACAATGATTATTTCTATAGATTGTTCTTTTGTTTGGGTCTTCTCTGGTCATAGATGTATACTAGTAGCATTTAGCTTAGTATCCACTAGTATCTCTTAAGTACTAGAGTGCTGTATGCAATATAATTACTGTGTCATTACAAGAATAATCAGTAAATTAAAGCTGTTAATCATGTTGTGTTATGAATGACATAGTTCTTTTTAAATGTCAGTCTGTAAAGATAAATAGTGCCTGGGTTTTTAAGAAAGGAGAAAAGACTTTTCTATTATACCCAGCCAAACAGATGGCTGAGGGTCAGCTAGAAGCTGAATGTTGGTTGAGTTGAATCATATTATGGTAAAATGTGTATTAGGGACTGTTGACTATTAACCTTAAGGTGTGTGTATGCATGAGTAGGAAGAGATATTCCAGATTCAAAATCTTATATAAATCATTATACAGAGTAATTTGAGCCAACATAACACTTAATCAAGCTGTTTGTCCTCTTCATTTTGTCTGCCGTATTGGAAGCATATCGTAGTAGGATGAGTGGATGTTAGGAGGTCATTGTAGAGGTTGTAGAGTGACTACAGTTGGTGGTAGTGGAAGTAGAAGTGCATGGATTTTGGACAGGTTGGGAAAATAAAATGCATTAGACTTCTTGATGGATTAGTAATGGATTATGGGACAGAGAGTAATGTCAACCATAACTCCTAGGTTTCTAATTTGGTTGGATTGTAGTGACAATCACTGAGGTAGGATACCCTGGAAAACGATGAGGTTTAGGGAGAAAGAATATGAGTTTAGATTTGAGCATGTTGATTTCTGGAGCTCAGAATACATGGACATGGATGACAATGCCCAGAGACAAGAGACTGAAGAGAATTAGATCACTGAGGGAAACTGGAGAGATTAAAAGCTCAGAATACTTAAGAGGTTAATAGAGGAGAAGCAATCATCAGTGGGGTTTGTGGGTGGGAGGAAAAGAGAGTGCTTTGTTATTGAAGCCGAGGGAAACAAAGTGGTCAACAGTGAAAGGAGTGAAAAATGTCTTTTGAATTTAGTGGCATAGAGAGGTCATGTATTGCTTAAGTGAAAACTGTTTCTAGGAGAGATAGAGAAGCCATGTTGAGTTGAGCTGAGGAATGAGTGTGAAGGGAAGAAATAGAGATTGAGTATACAGCGATCCTTTAGAGAAACTTGATGTGCAAGGTAGGAGACAGTATGATATCTAGAGTGTGATGTGGGGTGGAATAAAGGTTTCTTTTATAGGAGATATTTATTGGAATTTTAATAGCTATAGATACACAGTGATGACCTTGATTTCTGTATAATATGTAATATATTTAATTAATTTGAATTCTTATATGATATTGTACATTATGGGACTCATAATTCAGCGTATTTTGCATTTAATTTCATAGGAAATGAGCTTAGCCCTTTGCACACTGTTGTTTTTAGTTAACTCATTTCTTTTTTTACATTAAGAGTACAGAAACTTTCCTAGCCCTCAAACCACATACGTTTTTCCTATTCAAAAGTGTAATCAGAATCAAATAATAAATTACAAAAAAGATCCTTTTATGACTGATCCTGGCTCTCTTGTGGTGCAGTATTCTTTTGCTAATCTTAAATTCAGTTGGATAGTGAAGAAGAGGCAGTAGGAAGGAAATCCATGTGTCATACAGTTTACTCAGGTATAAGTCTTCTCAAGAATAATTAATGCTCTATCTACTTGACATATTTTATGGAACATATTTAGCTATGGTGTTTTTCCAAATTAACTCAATTTATATTTTAATTGAAGTCCATGAGAGAAATTTAAAGACCTGAAATGGGTTTTTTGGTGTATTATTATAAAAACATTCAAGACCGTTGTAAATATTTCAAACAGTATAGGAAAATAAAAGGAGTACTTTCTCTCAATTCCATTACATAGATATTTTGGAGTTTATTCTTCCATATTCTTTCCCTATGCATGTCAAAAGCAGGTTTCAAAATAGTATGTGTTAGGGAGAGAGTGTGAGAGAGAGAATGTGTATTTTAAATAATACCATATATACTATTTTGAAACCTGCTTTTTTCACTTAGCAGCATAATTATGTTAATGGTGTCGTAGCATGTTAAATCATGTAAGCTCTACCTCTTTTTACTTTGTTTTGCTTCAAGCCTGTCAGTATTATCAGCTTAGGTTCCCTAACTCAACAATATAAACGTTTTCCTTTATGAGGCTGAAAGAAAGCAGAATGGTCATACATTTGATGGTTTATTAAAGATATTAATGAGATGAGTTTACTTGAACTTTCGAGTTATGGAACTTATTACAGTTTTTCCAAGATAGCTGGACTATGAGAGGATGGGGAAAGCATGGAACATATTTTCAGATGAAGGGCATGCCAAAACTGAGGTCTGTCCTGGAGCTGGAAGAGTGTGTAAAGACAGAGAAGGAGGTAAAGTAGATGGGAGGCCAATTTTAGAAAATAGACATATGGTTTCTATGACTTTTCAGGCTTAAAACTTGAAACCAGAACCTGGGATGTTAGACCAAACCAGAGTACATCATTAAGGTTTGGAGTCCAGATGATTACGCTAGGATCAGCTCTAAGAGATCAAAGGTGAGCAGCAAAGTAGAGATAAAGTCTGAACAAAAAGGCATAGAACATAGCTCCAGGTTCAAGCTAGGCATAGACTGGGAGCTACAGTTCAGTTTCTTGTTCAGTTGGGCAGATTATCATAGTAGCATACCTACTATGTGATCATTGACTTCATGACAATGTATTTTTCATTGTTCCAATTCTAAACACCCTTGGAAATGGGTAAGGCTGATAAGTGTATGTTGCTGGGGAGCTGGATAGGTTGTATATGTTTTGGAGGAAAGGTCTAGGTTCTTGCTTTAGGAAGCACTTTGGGTCAGGATGTAGAGGTATATAGTCAAGGTGTGATAGGCCCCTGATCTACTTTCAGCATCCCTTGCCCCCAACACTTACCATACACACGTCATTAGCCAACTTGTCATACGTTCATCTCAGGGGATTCAAATGGCTCTTTTTATGCCTTGGAATGCTGCCTAGAAATATATAGTTAACACATTCATTATTATGAGTAGGTTCATAGGATGATTAAAAAGTAAATGAGGAGAAGAAAGAACTTTCCTTGTGGGTGGAATAACATGGTTCACTAATAAAGAAGATGGAATCAAGAAAAAAAGTTGAAGACATTACTAAACTTAAACACTACTATTATTATTTCATGCCCCTCCCTGCCATTTTTCTCCTGATCCAGTCTTGCACTTTTATATAAACTCATCAATATACTTTTCATAACAACAGCAGGTCAGCAGTGGTGAAGGGAGTATGAATGGTTTATTTTATTGTTTTCTCAGGCACAATAATCTTGGTGTGCGACCAAAAGGGCTATCTACTCTGGTGAAGAGTGGTGTTCCTGAAGCATTGAGGGCAGAGGTATGGCAATTATTAGCAGGCTGCCATGACAACCAGGCAATGCTGGATAGGTACCGACTTCTTATCACAAAGGTAGGAGATCTTTTCATATTATTTTCATGCAACAGTATATGAAGTAAATCCTGTTTTCATAGCTCCAGTAAGTCATAAATGCTTTGAACTTCTTTATAAACTCTATTGTTGTTCAGTGAATAGTTGCCTTTTGTTCTAAACACTTGTTGGACAGTGATAAACAATGCACTGTAGTGATCTATGAACACTTAATGCCTTGGCTTTCATTTTTTTGTTCAAGTAACTTTATAACTGTTTACTAAGTTGGAATATACTTATATTTCAAGTACTCTCAATTAACCTTTCTTACTGTATGAGATTTATGTACAGTTGTACACAGTATAACTGTACTCTAGTATAATTTTAAAGTCAAATTAACTTAAAATGAAATTATAAGGCCTCCTATGCTTATGTAACCTTACACTTAAATGATGTGGATACTTGCCCATATCCTTATCCTGTCAGGAGCCTCTGGTTCCAATGTAAATTCCTTTGCTTATGCCCAAAAAATTGATTTTAGAGCACAGGTAAAGGTAATCCTCGATCCTAGGCTCTCTTCTTAGGTCTTATCTCCTAATTTCTTAATTACTCTAATAAATCATGGATTTTAACATAATGGTAACATTTTGTTTGTTTTATAGAAAATCTCTATTCATAAATAATTTTTTTGATAAGTAAGACTTTATTCCTCAGGCTATATCAACTTTTAAAATTCTTTAGCCCCTCTGATTCCTTCTTCCCTTCCTTACCTCTTTGCCGCCCTCCCTTTCACAAATATTTTCTGAGTGCCTAGTATATTCAGTCACTGCTAAATTCATTCATTTTTTTTAAAGAAAAAACCTTCATACCGTTTTTTATGATTAGTATTTTCTATAGTGGAATGTGCAAGATGATCCATTGATGCTGGGGGCAGAGATGTCTAAAGTTCCATTTGCATTTTTTAAGTTACAAATGCAAAATGTTATTCAGCTATACTAATATTTGTTGTGCCATGCTAGGTCCTTGGGTCTGATGGCCACTTGTCCTGTGTAGTTCAGGAGTGACCTGGGGGAAGAAGGGATTTGCACACCTTGGAATGGAATAACAGTGGTGCTCACGCTCATATATTCGCTTTTAGAATACTCAGTTTTCTTGCAGTTTGCTTGTGTTAGATTAAGTGGATTTACAGGTTATCTAGTTTTAAATCTTCATAGGATAGATGGGTGGTTCATAAAGTCTGCTGTCACAGGATGTTACATATCAAGATATTTTAAAAAAATAAACACACTAATCTGTCCTTCAAGCAAAAATTAATGTTATGATAATGGATGACAAAGCAACTACTTTGGGAAATAAATTCATGTTATAGAGAAGGATGTTTGAAACATTTAGCAATTTAAACATTACTATGTGATTTTGTGACTGAAAACTACATGCCTGTGTTATTACAAAACTCTTACCATTTTCTTACTTTAAAATCTGGAATCAGAAATTTCAGGTATGTTTAAAACTTGTGAAAATGGTTGAAGAGAATTTGAGACTGATTGTTAAAAATATGAAAATACAACACCTTCTGGTTTATTTGTAAGAATACTTTGAGAAAATGAGTACTCTCCTAGCCAGATTTCAACAAAATGGTTGATGGGTAGGACTGAAAGAGATGATGTGCCTCTGCTTGGATCTATTGCTCTTTGTTATTATTTTCCAGATATGATCACAATTAAAACCATGAACCAAAAAACTGATTTTGGAAAGTTTTCAAATTGTCATTTCATAAACTGCTAAACAAACATATCAGAAGATGAGGAGTCATATTGTATGATTCTATTTATATGAGATGTTTGGAATAGACAAATATAGAGAGACAGAAAGTAGACTAATGTTTGCCAGGGGATGGGGAAGGGAGGAATTGGGAGTGACTGCTAACAGGTGTGGGGTTACTTTTGGGGGTGATGGAAATATTCTGGAATTAGAGGTGATGGTTGCGCAACATTGTGAATATACTAAAAACCACTGAACTATATACTTTAAAATGGTGAATTTTATGTCATGTGAAGTTTATCTCAATAGAAAAATTACACAAAATAAAAAAATTTTAAATGGCCCATGTTCAGTATTGAATAGTATTTTTGTAGTATTTTATTTAAGCAAATGTTTTTCATTTTTTAATTTTTCTCTACATTTCTATAGTATTTATATTAGTACAGTAGCACTTGTGAATAATAAAAATAAATAATAAATATACATATATTGGAAGTTTATGCTCAGACATTTTATTGATGAGGATATCTGAGCAAAAATGTCCAGAGACCATTAACTCTTGGCGTCAAATCACTTTTGCACATAATTAAGCTGTATACCTTTAGTGGCTGCTCATGGCATAGCAGCAACTGTCATATTCCTTCCTCCATTAAGAGGCTTTGTTAATTCATACCTTTTAGGATTTCAGAATTTGGAAGAAAAATGAAAATAGTCTCCCAAAATATTATTTATAAACTCCTGACAATACATATGTTCATATATGTGATAAAAGCTTTGCCATATATACCAAGCAACATGGTAGTTTTGAATATACAATTTTTAGGAAAAAGTTTAAGATCAAGAGACAGAATGACATAAATGTTTTCACTGAATAAAATATTCCTGGACTACTTTCACTGTGGGGTTCTGGCTGTGATTTACTTTCTGCCTGTGAAGACTGGAGGGAGGAAAAAAAGCCACATTATTTTCCTCTGGCAGTGGTGGGCAGATGCCTGGGCCTTGCCAGTTGTGAGATTTTGCATCTGCTTTGGGCGTTCCATTCTGAATCACATGTCTTCATTCTGTAGTTCCTTTTTCCTGCAGTTTCCTATCCTGAGTAGCAATAGCAACCTCCTGATTCTTTGGACTATAGTTGTGGTGGCAAACCTGAAAGCTAGCAGTGATGTTCCCAGTCTTTTGGTCTTCCAGTGTGTAAGTGCCTAAGTCCTTGCATTAAATCCTTTTTGAAATACTTAGAGTGGGTTCTGTGTCCCTGACTGAACCCTGTCTGATATACCTGGCATATGGTTGCCACCGTGTTGTCACAAGATGGCTGCTCTACATCAAGTGTTGTGTCCAGAAAAGAGAAGAGAAAAGACAAAGGCAGCCAGACTTGAGGCTAAGGGAACAGTCTTCCAGACTGCCAAGTCTGCCCAAGATTCTGACACCAGCTGCAAGTTTGGGGGTCCCCAGAACCATTCTCACTTCCTACCAGTTGGCTACAAATTTGGGGGTCCCCATAGACTTCCTCAGGCATGTAGCAAAGTGTTATACTTACAATTACAGTTCTTTTTTTTTAATAGCAAAAGGATGCAAATCAGATATAAATCAGAACCAGCCAAAGGAAGAAATACATTGGGCAGAATCTGGGACTGAGAGGGTTCCAAACAGGAAGCTTGCATTGTCCTCAGGGATATATTACCTTCCCAGCATCAATCTGTAGTAGTACCTATCACCATCCCAGGCATTTCAACAAGCTTTGGTGTCCAGAGTTTTTACTGGGGTTTCATCATATGTATATATGATTGATTGGATCATCGCCCACTTGGTTGAACTCAGTCTTTAGCCTTCTCTTGTTCCCTCCCCTGAGACTGGATCGATATCACCTGGCTCAACACCCCATCCTTTAATTACATGGCTGGTCTTTCTGCGTTGGCCAGCTCCCATGCTTAGTCCTCTTATTAGCATAAATTTTCTAGGGCCCTTCCATGAGTCACCCAAAATGTAAGCATAAACTGTCAGATGTGGTTGGAGGGGCCCACCATGAATAACAAAGATGTCCCTGTCATTTGAGAAATTCCAAGCTTTTAGAAGTTACGTCCCATGAGCCTGGACCTTCCGTGAGCCTGAACCTTCCAAGAGCCTAGACTTCTTTTTGGCGTATCTCTTTTTGACAGAACCAGGTCTGTCACTCTTTTAAAGATTTTTTCCTTAAGCCCCAAACAGCAGCTTCCACATAATCTGTGGAACAGATCAGGATTCTGTTACATGGCTGTCTCCATAGAAAGCTGGGAAATATTTTTTTAAGGTGCTACATTGCTGCCCCTCTTCATCCACTGAAATACGAGTTTATTAATAAGGAAGAAAGAGAATAGATACTAGGTAGACAGTTACCTTTCTCTGCCGCAGCTGCCTTGTTAGTAGAGACAGAAGTTGAGATCTGTTGTGCAATAATTTATTATGAAAAGCATGTAAGCCTAGTAGTTTATTTATTTTAGGACAGCAAATGTTTACTAATCGCCACTTGAGATTGACAAATAATGTACAATTTAAGATACTATAATAAATATTTCCAACTTTGCTTTATAAGTCAATGACCACATAAAATTTTTATGTTATTTCTATCATTAACAGTGCAGTTTATCAAAAACATTTTCTTACAAACAGTGTAGAAATGTGTGGCTCTGATCTGGTGCCTTTATTCAGGCTCTCAAGTCATATAACATTTCTGTGAGAGAAAGTACAGTGGTATATTTAATTTCATTGTCTTCCTTGCTTCATAGCCAAACGTAATAAAAATAAGATGAATGATGTCAGTATTTAAAAAATAATATTGTTCTTTCTCTATGCTTACGGGTAGAAATAAGACAGCAAGTGCTTGTAGCCAAGAGCATTAAGAATGCACTTTGGTGGTGAATGCATATGAGCTTAGGAGCTGCTCAGGAGAAAGAACATAAACACCCAGAGGATTTTCAGTAAGAAGTGCCTGCATATTTGGCACTTTCTGGTCCAAAGCTGGTAATATTTTCTTTTGGTCCAGTTAATTTTTCCTCTCTTATTAAGAGAACGGCAAGATTTCAAGGTCAGTTAATAAAATGGTTCAGCTTGAGCATATAAACTTGCTAAAGACCTCCCAAAGACATCAGATTATATAGGGAAGAAGGAATATGAAGTATTTATAGAAAACCTACTAAGATTTGGCTTCTATGAGAAAGTAGTCTGTTTATCTTTAAATCCTATGGTATATTGCACTAGTCCACAGTTTGAAAAAAACAAATCACATTCTGAAGCATCCTTTTCAGGTTAGATGGCATATAGCAGGCTGGATCCAGCCTATCATATGCTTTGTGTAATCGTCAATACAATACATTAAAGAATAATATACATTTCTGGCTCAAGCTTGTACTTTCTGTTTTGCCATAGACATACTACTCTTTATTACTTACTCTCTGTTCTTCATACGTTGTAATACCTGACCAGCCCTCAAATATATTTGATTTTGTGACTCCATTATATTAGCATATCGACCATTCCCTCAGGGGAGGGAGCTGTCACAGTGTGCTTTTAGTTGTTTAAGGTCTACTTCACCAGTAGACTTCTAAACTCCAGGGGAGCAAGGACCACAACTGTTTTACTCTTTGTGGATACCCTGTGTCTGGTATAGGGCCTGGCATGTACTGGATGAGCAGTAAAATTTGTTTTTGTCCCTCTCACGAGGGACCCAAGGTCATTTGTTGACTTATTCATATAGTCATTTATTCTTTTCTATTTTCTTCCCCTAAATTGTAAGCCTTACATTGTGTTGTGGATAAAGCTGGTAAAGTGTGAAGCACAGTGTCTTTTCCCAGGAATTTTATCATCTAGTTGGGGAGAGCACAGCAATGGGTTAATTTGAGCAGCAGGTCCTGGTGTGCTAGCCTATGTTGTTTTTGCCAGGGAGTAGGTAGGAGCCACTCAGAATTACTGGCATAGAGAGTTTTGCAATGGCCAGTGGGGCATGTAGATTGAGCCACCCTGGATCTTAGGTCAAGACTAGAGAGTAATATTGAACAGGGAAGAGGGCTGGGGTTACAGTGTGGAACAGTCACTCTCTCTGGCCTTGTTGTTTTTGTAGTGTAATCTATGGAAAATAAAACTTTGCAAATCTTTTTGACCGATAGGAAAAGACTCTAGGGACCAAAGGTTTAAAAAGGATGAAACACTCTAGACTAGATTTAAGATGAAGCAGGACAGGAGCTGCAGGCTAACTGGTAATCTTAATCTGGAGCTGAGGACCAAGCAGGACCAGCCAAAAGAGCTGATCCATCTAAATAATGGAGAAATTATGTTGATCCCACTGGCAGCATCAAGGAGCTTTTAGGCACAACTTGCCTTGGTGAAGGCTGCAGCTCCACTTTGGGAGGAAATGTTGGTGCTCACTCTGGAGGGAGACTGTGGGTTCAGATTTCAAGCTCTGCTGGTTAGTAGCTTGTGACCTTGGGCAAGTCCCTTAATTATCCTTAGTCTCAATTCCCTCATTTGTAAAATGGGCTTAATAATACATATCGTACAGAATTGTTGTGAGGATTGAATAAGATAATTCATGTAAAGCACTCAGAGCATGCCTAATATATGGTAAGCACTCATTAGTGATAGGGGATGGGGAAAATTATAAAGCAGTATATGCTTCAATGTTAAATGAGTGGCACAGAAAAGAACTTTAGGAAATATGGAGATTACTATGGGTTCTTGATGTCTGTGCAGGTTTCAGAATACCCATCTGAGAAATAAAGAGAAAGAAGAAAAACAAGATATGTGTAACACTCTGTTATGTACTTGTGCCACTAATTCATTCTTTCATTTATTAAACATTAAGGTGTCTTCTGTGTTAAAAGTAACACTGATATCCTACCTTGTAGGAACGTACAGTCCAGTGTAGGAGGCAGTCCAGAAAGCAGAGAAATGGTGATGACATGGTTAAGTGCTGTGACACAGATATGAACAAGGTGATAAGGGAGCACAGAGACTGGAGCAGCCAACTCTGCCCAGGAGCAAAGAACAGGAGGGTATGTTTAGTCTGAGGCAATGCCATTCCCAAAGACACAGAGTTGTGAAAGGTTCTGCCATGGTCAGAGGCTGTGGGAAGTTCAATATGACCCACGGGGACACTCTACACCATAAACTCTAAGTCAGCAAGGATTGTGTGTGGATTTTGCTCACCACTGTGATCTTACCACTCAACGCTAGGACTGCCCTCTAGCAGATGCTAGAAAACACTTGCTGAGAGAAGTAGTGGAGTGTGTGATGGTCATTATGTCTATTGCTTTCATATGCCCTTTCCATGTAAACCTGACAGCTTCAGTGATATAACTCTCATTTTTACCATCAGTGAGATAGGAGGTTCAGAGAGTTTGAGACGCACAGTTACTAAATAGCAGAGTCAGTATTTGAATCCACAAAGTAGAAAACTCTAAAATAGAAATGAAAGAGGGCATTCTTACATTTTGTCTTTTAAAGATCCTTTGGAAGGGAAAGCTTTCTCTGTATTTTCCCCATCATTTAATCCTTAAGGGTAATAAAAGTTTGAAGAAATAAAATCAGTACTATCCCTTTTCTCTACTTTTGCTATTCATTGTATGGAAATGAAATTTATAATTTACTTGAGGAATTATTCTGTTTATATCAAGAAACATGTAAACCTTTTAAATGATGGAACCGTTCTAAACAGTACTTTCTAGAATTAGTAATAGAAAAGTTGAAATCACCTAACTTCAAGCCGTCCCTTTTAAAGTGGGTCTTCACACCATCTGTCCTAAAGTGGACTTGGCAGCTTCAACCACTGTCTGCTGCTACATGACTTCTGCCAGAGGCTGAGGGCACCAACACGTTGATGAATCAGTGGCAGACTTGTACCGCATATTTCTGAAAGTGTAAGTTCTTTATTGCTTATCATTGAGATTTCTTGTTATTTCTATTAAATTAGCATTCTTCATAATATTGAGGTGATCTGAAAGGACGATGGAAGGATTGTGACCTTGCTGCCCCTTATAGAAACAAACAGAATTTAAAGCTTCTAAACTTAGGATTAAATCTTAATTGCTGGCTTTAGGAGCCACTGAGTAATGATCACATTTTCACACAGTATGAGCCACTTGACATAGGGAAGATTGTGTGTGTTTTAGGGAAACCTGAATTTTATGTAACTTTACAGAACTGTATGTGTAATTTTAATTAACATGGCATGTGTGCTATAGTTTATCAAGTCTGCTGATACTGCTTATATAGCATAGGAAATATTAGACTATAATTCTATGCTTTTTTGTAGAAGTGACCTAATTGATAGCATTCATACTTTATACTTTGTTAAAATCAAAACAAGCTTTTAATTGATAAGCTTTCAGAAATACCATCATAACTCATTTCCTTCTCTCACTTGAATTTGTTTTTTTCCAAATGAATCTTCTCTTCAAGAAGTATATGTATATATGTGCACACACACATACATTTTCTTTTTAAAGGATTTAAGTTCTAGTGTTAGATTGACCTGGATTTGAGTCTTATACCTCCCGTGTATTAACTTGTGATCTTGAGAAGTTATCCCAACTTTCTAAGCCTCAGTTACATCATTTGTAAAGCAGGGATAATAATAGTACTTACTGTGATTGTTGTGGGAATTAAATAAAATGATAAAGTGCTTGGTACATAGTAAGTATTCAAGATATGAATGCATGATATTAGTAATAATGGATATTGGTATCAGTGTATATTTCTACTTTAATATGTGTTTGACAACTTCTAGTCACATAATTTTCATGAGAGCATATGATGTGAACAATAGCTGATAGAACTGAGAAGTGATCTTTTTAGAAGTATGAAAAGTCAGATTTGTCTTTTTCTAATTTTTTTTTTCTGACTAGTGAATATCTTGGAATGTTTGCATCTTTAGGCTTGACTTTGTAATGATTATGTGAATTATTATTTCAGTGATTATGCATATTCAAGTATATCATAAAGTCAAATGATATTCTCTAAAAAATCACTCCTGATGCCTGTATGATCTAATCAAGACTGCAAGGCAGATATCAATCTCATTCACTTATTAATTCACTCATTTAGTAACTCTTTATTGAGCATCTTTTATGGGCCAGGCTCTGTGTAGTTTCTAGGCCTATGTAGACAAAACGGGCTCTCAACCTTGAGGAGCATGGCCTAGGGAAAGCCAGGCCAGTACACGGATAGATCAAATATATGATGATACAGGTTATAACAGGTATCTTAATCAAGTGTGTGGAATACAAAAGAGGCAGTGACAGCTCTGCTTGGGTAAGTCAGGGAAGACTTCATGGGGAAGTTAATGTTTGAGGTGGGAATTAAATATGTCTGAGCAAGATAGGAGAGGGAGTACAGTATAGGAGTGGCTTATGTAATGATTCAGCTGCCATTTCGTGACTTAGCTTGGATTATCCTGGAAGCCTTAGGAAGTGAATTCAATGTGCTCCTTTCTTCTCTCACTTCCACCTCAGTTGGCCAACCACATCCACTATTTATGGGTCAGTGCTTGTCCCCTGGTGAAATGGGAAGAACATAATACAAGTTTATTCTTGTTGTAATAAACATATGAAGTGAAAAACCTCAGGAAATATATTAAAATGATATATTTAGTTGATTACCTAGTGTCGACATAGTAGAATTTTAACAAGTAATTTTACAGTATCTATTTAATAAATGTTTGAGTACCTATTGTGTGCCAGGTACTGTGCTAGTATGGTAATGCATATTAATTTTTAAAATCAATGAACTGAAAAGTACCATCCATTGGCTAAATACAAAACAGTATAAACTTGCAAAGACAAAGTCTAGTTTGATAAAGTACAGAGAGCATGTGTTTAAACCTCTATCAGAGAGTAAAAAGGGCAAAGTTGCAAGTATTACTTTGGTAGTTGCTGCCAAAAATCTTTTTTGGAATATAAATAAAAAACAATGATAAGAGTGGCCTGTTTTAAGATTCTGCAAGTTCTCTGCTTTCTTGAGCATTGTATAGACAGATGAAGCTTCACTGTGTTTATTCTTGTCAGATTATTGGTACCGCTCAGAGTAAAGCCTGTCTTCTCTCTGTTCTGCAGTGCATTATTGTAGCAGATGGCTTTTAATAAAACATGTAGCTAAAGAAAAATTTTTACCCTATTTTAGTGGAACGTACTATAATTATAAATACTGGACAGTCTCAAGAGGAAATGTTTAAATTGGTATTTTTCTTATGATCAAATAACATTTAGTGAATATTTAATTGAAAAGTCAAATTATGGCATCAGTTATGTATTTTTTAAATTTAAGTTTCCACAACTAAATTAAACTTTGTACATCATTTAGCCAGGTAGATATTTGCTTTTTCTTTATGTGTTTTTTTAAAAAAAAATTAAATGCTGTATGTTAGTCAAATAACACTCAACACTAGTTTTGTTGAGAGGCAGGGCATTGCTTAATCACATAGCTGCTCTGTTCTCTGTCATCACCTTGTCTAGTTGTAGGAAATGAGCTTTTTGATAGAATGGGGTTACTCCTGCTGAGTCTGTACCATTGGTATTATAAAAATCACAGACTCTTGTACTGGTATGTTACTGATGTAGCCATAAAATTTAAAAATTTCTCCAGAAAGTTCATAGTTCTTTAAAATTTATTAACCAAAAAAATAAAGGGGGCAAGGATACTAAAGAATACTCACTGTGTTGTAATGTAAATGACTTGAGCATGTACATAGTAGAAGGTCTTTATTAAAGGAAACTAAGAATTATTGAGATTCTTTAAGAAAATGTACCTTTTATTTCCTCTTTTCTTGCATAATAAGGGCGATGGTTTCTTACTACATAATTATACCTTTGCTTATTATTTTTTTCACCGCATAGTTTTTATTAAATTTTCTTTGTTCTCATTACCTGAGGTCTTTCATTTTCTATCATATCAATATTGACACCTACATGTGTAAAAACTATGATTATATATGTGAATCTGAGAACTCAGAGTTTTCCCGCCAGCATTGATACGTTTCTCTAAAAATTTAAAAATATATTCTTAATTGTTTTCATGTATTTAAGTGATAATGTTCTGCTTCTAGTGGTAAGTGTTTTTTTTTTTATTCTTTAAATATAATACATAGTTTTGAGGTTAATTAAGGAAAAGATGATTTTGTAATGAATTAGAGTAGGAGTACACTGTTTTGAGGGAAGACTGGGCTATTGCTGAGCATGGATCAGTGGCATAAAAGCTATATTTATAGCTATAGAATTAAGGATAAGAGGAAAACATGGATATTTTTCTTAAATCTCACAATTTTCAAGAGCCTGAGATTATAATGTGATTCCTGGATCCCAGTTTCATGGTAACTTTATGGACTTATCTGCACATATTTCTAGAGCATATTTATATTTTATTGGGTAACGTAGTGTGATGAGTTTTCTCCAGGGTTTTGCTTTGACTTTGATTTACTTTTCCATTCAAATTTATGTTTAGATATGTTTACCATTAATTAGTGCCAAGGTTAAAAAAGGAAGAGACAGCAGATACCTATGAGGCAGGCACCAAAACTCCCTCCCCAACATATCACATGTTTCTGCTTGTATTTTGGTGACAGTTCTATTTGCAGCTTCTTGCTTGATTACTTCATGAATTTCTCAGTATCTTCCCTCTCTCTTTTTGTGTCTCTTTATAGTTTATATTTCTTTGTCTCTCCATCATATCTTTCATTGTTTTTTTTTACCTGCCTCCATTTCTTAATTGTCATAATGTAGCTCTGAAAAGTGATTTTTTATTATTTGTTGTTTTATATTTGCTGGGTTTCATGTTCCCTGTTAATTTCTCAGATTAGGCTGCTTTTTACTCACATGGCTTTTTGTTGATTTTTAAACTAACAAGACAGTAGACTGTGTCATCATAGAGTAGAGAAACTGTCATTTTGTTGTACTTTGTATCCCCAGAGCCTGACATTAGTCCTTAATAAATATTTGTTGAATGACTGTATGAATTAAATTCTATAGGTCAGTGCTCCATGATTGGAATAGAAAAACTAGGGGTTAATGGCTATGGCATTGTGGTGAAGAATTTGATTAGAATTTATGCATTTTTTTTAATAGACCATTTCAAGTTATAGACCAGAGATGATTAATTGAAGTCTCACTTTTTTCATCACATTTAATGAATAGCTCTTAGAGACCAGACACAAGACTAGTCCTTGAAAAGTTGTCTTTTTAATTTATTCTTTTTTGTTATAAGATAATTACTTCTTTCGAGCTTATGGAGTTAATATGTAATTGTTAACATACACACACAAAGACCCCAAAATATGACATGGAGAATGTCTCCTATTGCAAACTCGTCCTAGTTCCTACTTCCTTTTTCCATCAAATAGAAAAAGAATAAACAAATGGAAGAAACCAAAAGAATCAATGAATAAATTTAAGGTTATTGTAGGCCTTAGAAAAATTCAGTTTCTTTGTGAAATTTCTTGAGCTTCTTCAAAAGATACTAGGTAAAAATACCATGTTGGGGATACTATTGATGGCTGCAAAATTTTTTCAGACTTTAAAGCTTTATTTTATAAACTGGCTTTTGGTTCGAAAAAATTCCATTAATTTTAGAATTAATATATTCATTCCATAGAGTGTTTCAAGCTAAGTATTGTAATTAATTCAACATGTTGCAATTTTAAAAGAATAGTTATACCATAACACCTTATTATGATTCTCATTTGATTCCTTTTTTTCTCTGTATTAAATCTTTACTTTTTCCAGTGTCACAATTTATCAGTTATACTTCTATTAAGCACACAATAGACTTTAATTTTTTTATATACAAACATTTTTATTCCTAATGAAGGATGAATAGACTAGGTAAAAGTTGCTCAAAACTTTTTAATATCTGGATTGGAATATTATGGGTATGCACACTTTCTTCTACAAGAGAGAGCTTTACTTGTTATTACTGTCAGAATAATTCAATCACTTCTACCCTTTAAGAGGATGATCTCTGACATGTTTATAAAAGCTACTTAATCTTTTAATAGATGACTAATTTTTTGAAGACGGCATCATGAAGCTTTTACCTTGATACCTGCAAAGACGATGTGAAAAGGAGCAATTCCATTAAACTCTTTAAACCTTCAGTTCTTGTTTGAAAAAGTATAATGGTAATTTTTAATTGAATGCTTATCTTAATTTTTCTATCCATCTGTCTAGTTGGTACTTAGGTACTCTAAGTAAGGTTCTGTCTTTTCATACAGATTATTTAATCAAAGTCTCTGAGGCTCTCTTACTTTACTTTCTAGGGAGCTCAGATCTTTACATCTTTGCAAAGCTCAGGTATATGCAAAGATAATTTGGGTATGCTTACAAAATTTGTCTCATTCAGTCCTATAGGGTTGATCATGCAGTCAAAAGGGAAATTGATCTTTACTACATACTATTTAAAATCAAGATTTTCTAAATAAATAAAACTATAACAGAAAAAAAAATTAAAAAAAAATAAAACTATACCAGAATCTTAAATTAAGGATGTAAAGGAATTCCCCTAGATAATCTACATGTTCTTTTTTCCTGTTGGGGCTGATGACATACCTCTCCACGTTGAGCTATAGTTTTCCAGCTCACTCTTTCTGAGAAAAGATCCTTTCCCCTTGGAACAGAAATTAGATTGAGCTTGATCCTAGAGAAAAGGTGATACCTGGTTGTACCACGAGGAGAATTGTTGTTCGTCCCAGTGGCACAGTGTTGTCTTGCATTAAGTGTTCTGAGACTAATTAATCAGGAAATGACTCTAATTAAAAAGGAAACTGCTCATCAGCTGCCTTCTCAGGCTATTTTACAGAAAGAAACTGTAGACTTAGCTACTTGCTCTCTAGCTTCTAGCGACATTCTTTAACTGCTTATGTCCCAGGTGAAAGGGGTAATTTAGGGATTTCTAGCAGATTATTTTGTAGTAATAAACTTTGATATTTAATGGACTTGTTTTCAGATGTAAATTTACATAAAAGCAATAATACTTGAGTTAGAATATTTTGGTTGATCTGCAAGGCTTTTTAACTTGTAATCTTATCATGTTTTTTAAATCCTGGAACAAGCCATGCTATATAGAAAGAATATTAGTAGGTAACATTTGGGTTTGTATGTAGATACATATAAATACAAACAAACATATATATGACATACAAGATCAAAATAAACATAAATATCTAACAACAGTTAGTGAATTTACCTGTTTAAATCACAATGGCATTTCTGTTAGCTTAACAGTCTATTTGGCTTACCTGAAGTCATCTTAGAGAATTACTGTATAAGAGAAGTTACTTCACAAGGTTGTGTGCTTTATGTATGTATTATATGTCTTGTTTCCCAGGCCTATTTATGTTTGTATGATGATTATTATATGCAGCATATCAGGTATTTCTTAATTTACCAAATGGTAATTGATTATGAACTACTAATAAAAACTTTATAATTTTTCCTGGTGTTGCTTTTGTTAATTTTACTTCCAATCTTTTGATATTTGTCCTAATACACAGAGGTTTATTAATTTCTAAAATGGGCAGGTAGTTGGAAAAATTAGGGAGGTAAGAGCTGGAAAGCTACCCTCAGCAAGGGCGGGAATTGTAACTTACCCTTCCGTGTATCCTTACCACCCTCCCATTCCCAACCGTTGGCACATGGTAGAGTCAGAGCATATGAAGCTGATTTGAATTGTGGCCTTTTGGGGATCAATTTATTCTGTGCCATTATTTCAAATCAGTTGTAGTTCAAGGTGGTCAATCTTGTACAAATGATTGCTGGTACAACACAATCTAATATTTACAAACCTCATGGCATGCTTAGCCAGGGCAAACATAGTCTTATGAGAGAAGGAGCAATTGCTTTTTAAAGGTAGATGAATTTCTATTAGACTTGTAGTTTGTTTAAACAAAGGAAGAAAAGTTATTAACCCCCAAATGCCACTAACCTATATTATATGTGATGGGTCTAATGGGAGCAAGACAGTGTCTTGAACAAGAACAGTATTAAAGCCAGGAGCCATAGCTTTTATTCAGGTTTTATATCTGGTCTTATTTTTGTTTCGGGTTTTCTTTGAACTTTAGGTGTATGGATTTGTGTTAATTTGAATAACTCAGTTACTCAAATGTTCACCTTATTTGAAGTATTCTCATATGTTTATTAAATACATTAATTTTAAGAAATGATTTAGAAACATTTATTAATCTTTGTGACTTATCTATGGAATAGATTGATTTCAAGTAATAGTATTACAAGTTAATGCAGAAGTCTAAAGGTTTAAATATTCAGCCCAAGGTCAAATGTGTGTCAGAAGTAGAAATAAAAACTGGACTTAATTTATCTGTGGTTTCTAACTCTCTTTTTAATGTTTTTCACTGAACATTGCTTGGAGCATAAGGTCATAGAGAATATTTCTTCTTTATATTGTGATAAAACTGCAGGCTTATTAAACTTTTCATTAATAAATACTACCTCCTGAGACTAAACACTAAGAAGCAACTTGCTGGCTTTCTAGAGCTGGCCTTTTGAATGCTGAGGCATGATAGCACATGTGTAGAACTTGTTTTGTTTGTTATCTGGGTTGCTCACCAATGTTGATACCTCCCCTCCAAGGTGTACACATGGCAGTGGATGAAAACTGTGCCTTACCCCAAAATGATGCTGAACTGTTCCAAATTAGGCACTCAAGTCACTTAATTTTCTTAGGTAACAGGTCATATTCAGATTTAGCAAGGTAGTAGATATTATTTCCACTTACATTGTTTGTGGAACTCTGCATAGAATGATTTTATTACCATATAAGAGAGATTCTCTTGGTATTAAATTCTGTCCAGTTTGTACCAAATTTGTTGGTGTCTTAAGTCACTGACAATTCTTGAATATAGGGTCCTCTGGTGACATATTAATACTTTGAGAGAATGGTTACAGTTAAATCATGACTATGTCTTTTTATTCTGGAGATAGAGATGTTCTTTAACAACGCCTGCAGCAGTGAAGCATCCTTGAAAAACAAGAGAAACCCATGTCTTATCGCGGTAATTTTAAAGGTTATTTAAGAATCGTATAATGCTTCAGGGGCACTCCAAAGAGTCTTTAAAGAGTGTTTAGTCTCATGAAAATATGTCAGTAATACTAAATGCCAGCATTACGTCACTTTGATCCTATGTAGAGTATAAACTTAGAATACAGTCTAAGGTGCTGATTCCATATCCCTCTGCAAGTTTTGATTTAATTATTAAACACTGAGTTAGTTCTTGAGAATCTGTTTTTGGTTTGTTTGCATTCAGTTCTAAGTTCACTGTCGCCTTTTTTTCTTCTTGCCAGAAACATTATCTAGGACAGACCTCTACATTTAATGGGCATTCAGAATACTGTGGATCTTGTTAAAACGCAGATTCTGATTCAATAGGTCTGGGATGGGGATTGCGATTCTCATTTCTAACAACCCATCAGGTGATGCCAATGCTACTACTAGTCCATGAACCACACTCTGAGTAGCAAAGGTCTGGGTCCTAGACCTTAAACTCTAAAATGTTTCTGAAGTATTTTTTGAATGATTATTAGCTCAGTGAATGGGTGTAATTACTCCTGGCTTATTTTAGTTAAGAAAGATAAAAATGCTAAAAAGTCATAACATAGTTTACTATTCACTGTAAAATAGTTAAATTTTTTTAATAATCGTGGATAGCCTTCATTAATAGAGAGTTTATAGATGGACAGATGAGACAATATAGTTTAAAAAGTAAAATAGTTATACAGTAGTTGCTTATCAAAAGAATACTATGTAAATAAATATAAAATGGATTAAATATAGTTACCTTATAAGGTTTAAGGTTTTTTCATTAATTTATGCTTTATGTAACAAACAAATCATGTGATATTTGGCTTTTACTTGATGCAAAAGAAGGAATGAAAGTCAGAGAATCAGAGAAGTAGATTCTTCTGAACAATTTTTCTCTCCTGGGTTTTGGCTGTCTACTTTTATTTATTTATTTATTTATTTATTTATGGCTGTGTTGGGTCTTCGTTTCTGTGTGAGGGCTTTCTCTAGTTGCGGCGAGAGGGGGCCACTCTTCATCGCAGTGTGCGGGCATCTCACTATAGTGGCCTCTCTTGTTGCGGAGCGCAGGCTCCAGATGCGTAGGCTCAGTAGTTGTGGCTCACGGGACTAGTTGCTCCGCGGCATGTGGTATCTTCCCAGACCAGGGCTCGAACCCGTGTCCCCTGCACTAGCAGGCAGAATCTCAACCACTGAGCCACCAGGGAAGCCCCTACTTTCTTTTTTGATTCAGGCTTCTTCTTTAATTCTCAAAATGTGTGGAGCCTTTTAGGTTTTCCACTTGAGCCTAAAGAACAAGAATTAAATTTTACTTCCATTAATCTGCATTCCTGTACTACTCGACCCATCACATTTAAAACCTTAATACATTTTACTTCCCAGGAAGATAAGTCCTGTTTCCCATTCCTTCTGTTGGGTTATACTGGAGAAGAGTCCTTTAGTGAAAGAGCCAACCACATTAATTTGAAATGTTCTGTCTTGGAGATAGTAGCTTAACACAGAGTTTAAGGTTATTGGAGGGCTTTTTTTTCTTTTTGGAAATGGGTGCATATGTAGCCAGAAAAATACTGTGACAAACAGCCCTCTGGGGAAACTTGGCCACTGCCTTTGCTGTGGAATTGAAGTGATGCATATAAAATGCATTAACCCCCAAAGCCTCTTTATTTATATTACCTTTTAGAAATCACTCCCAGGAAGAAAATGAGTTTAGGTATTCTTCATGACATATTTGATCACTGACATAGATATAATTGTATGAATCTTGAACATACTACGTATTAATCTAGATTATTGATTTAGAGACCATTAGGTTGAATGTTAGTAATTTAATTTGTGGGAGTGCTTTTTAAATGATACTTGTCATTCAAGACATGTTTGGTATTATGCTAAATACCCAAGAGGATTTATAAACTAGTTTTTAATTTTCATTTCTAATATACCTTTCATCTCTCCCTTTTATGCTACTTAGTTTTGTCTGAGTAGCCAATGTGGATTCAGATTTTGGGCCTGAAGCATATATAATTTTTGCGGGGGGCAGGGGAAGCTTTTTAAGGAAAATAATCTTTTTTTTCTTTGCAAATTTTACCAAAGCACATAATAATGTGAACATATTTCTGGGACCCTTCCAGAACAGAATGAAGCTTAAGCTAAGCTTTATCTTTTGCCAGTATCTCAAACTGAGAAAATACTTTGTACTTTTTTTCCTGTCGAAGTGTAGCCCAGTATATTTGGAAAGAGCATAGTTAGGATTCAAACATGGGCTTTCTCCATCTTTGCTATTGCTAGAGCCCTAGGTACATCTTTTTCCAAGATGACAACAGTAACTTTCTCAATGGTCTTCCCAATTCCATTTTTTCATACCCCGCCCCCTTCCCTACAGCCTGTTTTCCATATTATGGCCAGAAAACGCTTTTTAAAAAACTTTCATTGATGCATTTAGGATAAAGAACAAAATCCAGATATTTATTACTATCTTCAGTGTTCTTCATTCATTCCTGAAGATCCATGTTTTCTCTCTGCTGTCATTATCCTTGAGCCTTTCTTTAGCATTTCTTATGGTGCAGGTCTGTTGGTAACAACATAGTTTTCTATTATCTGAAAATGTCTTTATTTTGCCTTTATTCTTAAAGGGTATTTTCCCTGGATGTAGACTATTGGGTTGACAGTTTTTTCTTTCAGCATTTTAAGGATGTTGTTTACTGCCTTTGGCTTCCATAATTCCTGATGAAAGTAAACGATCATTTCAGAGTCGATTTCATGGGCATGTGACCTGTGTGGGTGCGTAGAGTCCCATACTTAGAAAGGATCTGTGATTGGTTACAATTTCTGCAGTTGCTGTCTTGAAATTCTTAATAGTTTTGAACAATGGGCTCTGTATATTCATTTTGCACTGACACTCACAAATTATATAGCTGGTCCTGCATCATTCATATAATCATCCTTCATATCTCCAGTATGTAATACGTTGTCTTTCTTTGGCTGCTTTCAAGATTTCCTCTTTCACTTTAGTTTTCAACAATTTGACTATGATATGCCTAGGCATGGTTTTCTTCATTGTTAATCCTGCTTGGAGCCGTAAATCTATAAATTTACGTCTTTCACCAGATTAGGAAAAATTGGGGGCATTATTTTTTAAAATATCTCTTACACCCCAATTCTTTCCTCTACAACTGGAATTCTGAGTATTGGTATTGTGCCCTCACATCCCTGGAGTTCTTTATTTTTTGTCAGTTGTTTTTTTTTCTTCTTTAGATAGGATAACTTTTGTTGATTTTTCTTAAGTTTACTTACCTTTTATCTCAATCCTTAGTCCATCTAGTAAATTTTCATTGCATGTTTATATTCTAGAATTTTCATTTGGATCTTTTTTGTATTTCAGTTTCTCTATTGAAATTTCTTCTCTTTTTAATCATTGCAACTATAATTTTCTTTCCATCACTGAGCATAGTTATAATAGCCTCTTTTTTTCCCTTGCAAAGATATGTTTAATAAATCAGACTAAAAATGAGGTGATGATGACACTGGAGTGAAGAGAAGAAAGCATAATAACATATTTAATCAGGGTATAATTGTTACATAGAAATGTTTTTGACTTTTTAAAAATAATTTAATTTTCTGAACATATTTTTAACTAATGCTGGGGCTACTTTGCTGATAGCTCCATGTACAGCCCATGCTTATTCACAGAATACATTTAAAAATGTTATTTTTATTTTTTTATGAGGTAATAGAATTTATTCACAAAATCTCATGCATGAATGAGGCCCAGTATCACCTTGTGATATAAACAAAATAACTATTTCATATAGGCAACAGTTTCTATGAATAAAAACATTCAGGAAGTGAAGCCATTTACTTATTTTGCATTATTTATACATGTACAATAGCCTCTTAAAAGTCCTTGTCTGATAATTTCAACATTTGGATCATCTTAAAGTTGGCTTCTTTTGATTGCCTTTTCCTTTGCAAATGGGTTACAGTTTCCTGGTATTTGTTTGTCAGATAATTTTGGCATTCTCTTCTGGAAAGTGTGAATGTTATGAGAGTATTGATTTTTTGTTTTAGCAAGTGTTTAATTTTGTTTTACTTAAACTATAAACTCTTGTCTTGCCTGTGGTGGTCAGCAGCCCAATTCTCAGTTCAGTCCATTTATCTTGAGCCTACCAGTTTGTAGTCTGTCATGTGTGTGCTTGATTTGGGGGTTACCAGAGACTTGGGCAGATATTATACACAGAATTTAGAGTTCTCATTTTCTAGCTCTGTTTCCCCATTATTTCCGTCCTCACTGTGGCAGTTGTAATTACCCTGGGTATTGTCCTTGGTTCCTCAGTCAAAAAAGATACAGTAGGGCTTCCCTGGTGGCGCAGTGGTTGAGTCCGCCTGCCGATGCAGGGACACGAGTTTGTGCCCTGGTCCGGGAAGATCCCACATGCCGCGGAGCGGCTGGGCCCGTGAACCATAGCCGCTGAGCCTGCGCGTCTGGAGCCTGTGCTCCGCAACGGGAGAGGCCACGACAGTGAGAGGCCCGCGTACCGCAAAAAAAAAAAAAAAGATACAGTAGTGGGCTTTCTTTTGGAACTTCAGCCACGCTGCATCACACTGTCAATGTGACCTCCCCTCAGGCCAAAGCTGCAAAAATGTGAACTTAGCTATTTCCTTTCTCCAAGTTTTGACTACCTCTCCAAAGTATGCCTGCTCTTTTTCTCTCTCTAGAGTCCTCAGTGAGTTGTTTTTTTGTATTTAGTCTAGAGCTTATACTTGGCCTGTTAAGGCTTACCCTGTCATACCAGAAGTATAGCTCCTGTATGTATCAAGCTTTAGTACTTTTGAAGGGAAGCAAGAGTGATTCTTCTGAGGCTTATTAGCATATGGTGCTAAGAAGGTAGAAATTTTATAATTTTTATAATTATAGTATTAAATTATATTTAAACAAATATTAATGATATATAATAATGATAGTTAATAATTTTGACTATTTACTATTGAATGCATTAACTCATTTAATCTTACCCTATGAGGTTGCTATTGAAGCACAAAGATTTTATATAACTCGCGCAAAGTTAGAGATGTCTGGTTTAAGAGCACATGCTTTAGATTACTTTTCATAAGGAAAAAAGAGCTTTCTGTGGTGTCTTTCAGTTTGGAGACTTGTAAATGTAACAAAGGAGAATCTCTTCTCTGCCTATTGGGTAAGAATCGCCTTGTGTCTAGGCTTCCTGTGCCTGATTAATAAGGATCATCAAGATTTAAGTAATTTTTTTTTTAACATTTGAACAACTTCCAAAAAAAGTTTTAGGAATAGAAACTTAAATTCATAGTATTTATTTCATAGCTGTCTTAGTCCATTTGGGCTGTTATAACAAAATACCATAAAGTAGGTGGTTTACAAACAACAGAAATTTACTTCTCACAGTTTTGGAGGCTAGGAATTCCAAGATTATGGCATTGGCAGATTCAGTGTCTGATGAAGGCTCACTTCCTGGTTCATAGACAGTACCTTCTTGCTTTGTCCTCTCATGGTGGAAGGGGCATGCTTTCTTGGACTGCATTTATAATCACTTCTGAAAGACCCCATTTCCTAATATTTTAAAATTCAAATTTCAAGATATGAATTTTGTTGGAACCTAAACGTTAAGTTCATAGAAATAGCCCTTCATAGTTTATAAGATTTTTTATATCTAGTTTCTAGTTTTATCCTTATGAAAGCCTCATATAATACTGAGTTAGGCCAGTAATAATTCTACCCCCTTTATTGATGTGGAAATAGAGGCCCAGTGGAAGTTATATGAAATAGTCTTCTGTTGGTCAGGTCCATTCTTCTTTAACTTAAATCTGCTTTAAAATATTTTCCTTTAAGTATTATTAGTAAAAATAATGACATTTTTAACATACTTTATATTTTTCTCAAAATGTTTTATAAATATTTTGTCAATTAATATTCCAAGTAACCATCTAAGATAAGATGGTTACACAAAACAATTGGTGTATTACCCTATTTTCAGATGAGAAATCAAAGATACAAGAACTTATTTGTATGGAATATGTAGTACATAGTGATAATTATAATATCTGAAGCTATAGCCTAGATCTCCAACACTAAGTTCTGGGTCCATTCTTCTATACCACACTATCTTCTTTTGCTTGTAGGTAACTATGCCAGTATAGAATATACCCTTATCTCACTAACATTTTTCCATAGTATCTTTAGACTGCACCTGACATTGTGGGAAGCACTTAACACTTTATTGAATTGACAGGTAATGAATACAGATAAATATTTTAGCACTGTCTCCTGATGTCTTTTGGACTTTTCTTCATTCTCTTCTGGAAAATGTACTCTGAGTAAAACTGCTTTTTCTTTATCTCAAAATGAACCGCATAGTATTTCCAAAATGCTTTATACCTGTACTTTGAATTTTGAGTCAATTAATAAAAAAATTTAAAAGACTTCTGGGCCAGAGGGGCTATTTAAATGCTAAGTAATATGCTTTGGGAGGAAAATGCATTATAAATATTTATGTTTAATAATTTTTCTAAAATTCCTTTTTTGGAAGTCTTTTGAACATTTCTTTTTTGTTTGCGCCTTTCTTTCCTCTTTTCCCTCCTCCCTCCTTCCTTTCTTTCCTCCCTCTTTCCCTTCTTAGTATAGAGTACATTTCTGTGAAAGCTATATTCTATATTCTGCCAAGCCCTCAAATCTAATTTTGGAACAACTTCTGTAGGTAATTTAAGTACAGAAGGCAGACTAAGTGTTCATTTTACTTTTGACTTATATATGACATCTGTTTAGAACTCGACTTTCTCTCTTTTCAGAAACAGGAAAAAATTATTTTGGGACATGTAGGCCAAAGGCAAATGATCTGAGAAGTAAGCATCCTTGTTCCTAAAGGAAAACTCACTTCAGTTTATAAGAAAAGATTATTTGACCAAAACCGAAGGATTTCAAAAAGAAAGCATGGTATATAGTAGCCTTTCAAGAAGTTTACTGAATGATGAATGAAGAAAAATGTGTGTCTACGTTTTTATGGCCCACCTACAATATAGGATATATCTTTTTTTTTGTTGTTTTATTTTGTTTTTTGCGGTACACGGGCCTCTCACTGTTGTGGCCTCTCCCGTTGCGGAGCACAGGCTCCGGACGCACAGGCTCAGCGGCCATGGCTCACGGGCCCAGCCGCTCTGCGGCATGTGGGATCTTCCCGGACCGGGGCACGAACCCGTGTCCCCTGCATTGACAGGAGGACTCTCAACCACTGCGCCACCAGGGAAGCCCTAGGATATATCTTTTTTCTTTCTGACCCACTACCAAAGAAGGATTGTAAAATTGCTGTGTTCAGTAGTGTTGGCCTAGAACAAGATGTGCTTATGGTGTGAATGTAATAACCTTTATGTGTCTTACTCTCAGACTTCGTGCCCTTAGGGTAGGTAGAGATACTGGCTCCTAGTTTAACTTCTGCTACTATTCCGTTCTCAACTTGGCATTTAAAATTAGTAAACTGCAGATTTAACGTTCATTTATTTCCTCAAGTCCATGTCATTTCTGTATTTCTTTAGTTATTAAACACTTTTTGATAGTGGTAAAATACATATTTTATTGACTTTTAGAAATGTTTTATCATATATTTTTCAGACTTCAATGTAAGACATCTTAGTCACGTGTATGCAGCCATATTTTAAATAAACAAATAATAACTGTATTTTAAATCAAAATTGCTGGGAAAAGGTGCTGAGTAATTTAAACCACATTCAGTATAGTAATCTCCTTGAAATCACATTCTTTCTGAAGTGTCTTATTGATAATATGAAATAAAAAGAGGAATACATTCCAGTCTTTATTGCATTTTATTGACCTGTATATAGCATCAGTTATGGTACACCTTTATGTTCCATTTATGCCCATGATTTACACTTTATTGGCATTATTATTGTTATAAAATTGTAATATACAATGGAATGCAAGCTTTTGTAGAATTAAAATAAGCCAACAATTGGATTATTATTTAACATTTAGAACAGAATGATTAGATCATCCTTGTTGGTCAGTGTAAGCAAATAATAGGGGACTTTCTAGCTTTTTTTCCCTTTTTCTTTTTTTCTGTTTCAGTTGGTAAGGAACACTGTTACATGCATAATATTATTTGAGATGTTTAGGTCATCAGCCACAGCATTGGGAATCTTTTTGTCATGCTGAGTTTTTTCACTGGAATTTGTTATGGCATTTGCTGTAAGTAGGATTAGACCTGTAAAACCAACAGATACTGTAGTATGTTATTCTTTATTAGTAGTTTTCTGTAACTTTCATGTCTACAGTCTTTGTGTTTGAGCTCACATTTATTATGTTCTTAATAGGCACTGTTTTGGATGCAAAAATTTCAGGGCTCTCAAGAACTCTAAAAAAGGATCTAGTGCATGCTTAATATGTTAAGCATCTCATTTTATAAATGAGGTGAGGCATTTGGGACTGGGAGAAGTCAAGGGACTTTCTCCATATCATGCAATGAATAAGTGAGCCAGAGCTTTCTTCGCTCATTTCCAGTAGTGTTTGGCTAAGACATGAATAGCAGTTTTAACTATTGTATTCAGAATTCTCCACAAACTTGAATTCTTGTGTAAAGCCCCCCAAATATAAGGAGCAAATTAGATATAACTTAATATTTTAAATTTTAATAGATTAAAAAAGTAAATAAAACAAAACAGAAACAAACACCTTAGTCTGATTGTCCTGTCTATTGTCTTATATTAATGGCGGGGTTTAGACTGATGTTTTCCATAAATACAATTAATCCTCAAGTTACCTAGTAATTGACATTTTTCTCTTGATGCTGTTCATTTTGGTTAAACTCATTTTATGCAATGTTAAAATTGATAAATGTAAAGGCATTCCATGGATATTGGGTAAATGGTTTGTCTGAAAATTTCCAAAACTTTTCTAACACCCATTTTGTGTGCAAAAACCTTAATTGTAGTAGTGCCATACATCTAGTTTATTAGGAAGCTCAAAGGATTAGAGTTATATTTATAATTAACTTTCATCTACTTAGAGGGAAGAACACTTATTATTGTAATTGTTATTGCTCAAAAGGCATAATTTTACTGTATGTTACAGTCTATTGGCTACCATCATTCTCATGAAGTTCTTTAAGAAATTTTTCGTATTTAATACCTTTGCTCTTGAATAACACCAATAATTTCATTTCCCTTTGGGGCATACAGCTGTTTCCAGCCCACTCAGTGTCATGTCAGGGCATAAAATCATCTTGACAGAAAGGTCTAAATTATAAATAGTCCCATAATGACATTCAGCTTGGGTGGTACATTTATAAAAGGAGTTATTAAAGAAAATGTCATTCTAACCTATTACTATAACTAGAATCCTTCACAGTTCTGCAGCCATCTTTTGGTACAAAAATTTGGTAATACTTGCATATGTAAAACATTTAAACAGGACTATTAAATTTACAAGTATAAAGACATACTAGGGATGTTGGATAAGTGGCTTCCTAAAATTTTCCAAAACTTTTCTATCACAAATACATGTCTTCTCCCTTTCAAGACTGCTGAAAAACGGAGTATTAAGACTCCAAGGTTTTGGGACTTCCCTGGTGGCGCAGTGGTTAAGAATCCGCCTGCCAATGCAGGGGACACAGGTTTGATCCCTGGTCCGGAAAGATCCCACATGCCGCGGAGCAACTAAGCCCGTGTGCCACAACTACTGAGCCTGAGTGCCACAACTACTGAAGCCTGCATGCCTAGAGCCCATGCTGTGCAACAAGAGAAGCCACCACAATGAGAAGCACGTACACCGTGACGAGAGTAGACCCTGCTCTCTGCAGCTAGAGAAACCTTGCACGCAGCAACGAAGACCCAATGCAGCTGAAAAAAATAATAGTGTATGTTGTTTTTTTAAAAAAAGAAAACAGACTTCAAGGTTTTGATATTATTCAAATAGCATAGCACAGGAAATATATGATAAAAGAAAAAATATATGATAAACATATATATATATATATATATATGAAAAAAGAAAAAGACCAGAGGTTGATTTATCTCATTGTTAGCATAGCAATACTTCATTATGAGATAGCAGTCAGATTATCAGAACCTACTTCTAGTAATGCTTTTAGATTGTTGTGGAAATAAAAATTGAAAATTAAAAAATGCTAATAAAACAAGATATTATAGATCATTCATGTAAATGATCATAACATTTATTTTTAATAAAAAGCAATAGAATTGTATTGGCCTCAGGATCAAAACAGTAGTGGTCATCAGTAGTCATTTTCTTTACTGGGTAAGGTAGGTAAGGGAAGAGTTTGTGCTTTTGTAATCATTTTCTTTCTATAGAGTTATCAGACTATATATATTATATGTAACAGGAAGCTTTACTAACCAACAGGTACACCAACTCTCCCTTTCTAGGTCTAAGGCAAATAATGGCTCTCTTTCCCACTGAGTCCAGTCTGAACTTCTCAAGTCGTCATCACTAGCTCACAAGATAAATCACTGCTAGTTTAAAAATAAGCCTATGGTTTTAGCGGGCAAATGCTGAAAAGCAGATGGATACAAATAAAACAGGGGTATCATGGAGTCTATTCCCGGCCAGTTCTCTTCAGTCCATAAATGCTGGAGAGATGTGTTATGTTAGCACCATATGTTACTACATTTGTTACCTGAATTTGGTCGCTAGTTATTAGAAAGGAGCAAATGAAACTATGAAACTGAAGACTTATCTTGATTTTCTAATGTAAAGCACATATATCTGAAGTTTTAATTTCTTAGTATGGGCATCTCTGAGAAAACAATAAATTTATGCTACCTCATGGTTTAAATCCTTCAAAGATCTTACCACTGCTTATAGGAAGGACCTTTATGAATTTTCCCTTGATAATCTCATTATATTCCTTCATTGCACTTTACATTTCAGTGATGGTGACCTGTTTTTTATGTTTGTTTGTTTGCGGTACGTGGGCCTCTCACTGCTGTGGCCTCCCCCGCTGCGAGCACAGGCTCCGGACGCGCAGGCCCAGCGGCCACGGCCCACAGGCCCAGCCGCTCCGCGACACGTGGGATCCTCCCGGACCCGGGCACGAACCCGTGTCCCCTGCATCGGCAGGTGGACTCTCAACCACTGTGCCACCAGGGAAGCCCCGGTGACCTGTTTTAGTTCTTCTCTACTAGACTGTGAACTCTGTGAAAAAAAAGTCCCAGAACCTTGCACAATACCTAGCATGCAGTAGGACTTCAATAAATTTTTAAATAATTGAACTCTAATTGGATGAATCTGGGCAAAGCACTTTGTCAGTGAATAAATTTTTTTCCCACTTTTAGTGTTTTGTAGATCAGAGCAGTGAAGACTGGAGGTAAGAAGCAATTTAGAAAATCAGAAAATCCAGATTTTGTGCCAACTCTGAATAGTTGAGTTTAATTCAACATGCATTTATTGTTTTTTAATTTGGACTGCAGAGACAACTTGTAAAGACAAGAGCATGAGTACTTCAAATTTTCTTTCGAAAACTGAGTTATAGATGTTGCATTTCAAGCCAAGTAAAGGTTTGATTATTTTACACTTCATGGCTTTTTAAAATTCCAGTTGCTATAACAACTTTGATATTTCTTTATTATTTTTAGCACTTCAGTTGCCATAACAATAAGATATCTTAAAAAAATAGCAATTTTCTTTTATAAGGGAAAAATCTCTTTCAATTAAAAATGAATTTGAATCAACATTTCTTTCCTATAATGTGAACCCATTATTTAAAATGTACTTGTGCTGTTCTGTTTTCATATAATTTTAACAGACTTTGCCAGGAAAAGTTTTAAGGTTTAACTTTTCCCTCTATTTTTTTATTGTACAAAAATTAAAGGGAGGTAACTGTATTGAACCCATTCTGTGAGATAATATTAATACTTGATGGGATTTCATTGATATAAAAATCTTAAACAATATAATTTCCAGATTTGCTGTTGTATGAAGTAAGAAAAGAACATGAATGATTGATAGCTCTTACATGAAAGATGTAAGAAAGCTTGGAATTTCCTTTTTTCCTGTGTTATTTTTAGGTGTATTTATTATGTCTGTTGCCTTACTAAAATAGTTACCACCTCACCTACCTAGAAATAACTGACAGTTCAGACCTGAGCTATGACACTTTATTCATAGAGAAGTACTTCTGTTTACTCTTGGATAAAAAATTCTTATAAGCTTAGTTTCTGATTTTTAATCCTCTAGAAAATTAAAGATAGCAAATTAGAAGAGGAACGAAGAGTACTGCTATATTTATATAGAGTCAAAAATATAGGGAGCTATGTATTCTTTTCTATGCAAATAGAGTCAGGAAATATAGGGAGCTATATATTCTTATCTAGGTACCTAGTTACTTGTAGAAATTAAAGTCTCTCTTGATTCAATATACATATATATTGAATCCAAGGTATGATTGTGTTATAAGATAGTATTCTAACTGACATTAACGGTGATGATCCCACCCTACCAGGCAAACATTAAATTATGTTCAGAATTCTCAATTTAAGAAGGAGAGGAGTAGATGATACATCTTATAAAGATTTAAATGTAAAATTGTATAAAGTAAAACAAAATTTAAAAAATTAAAAAAGAGAAACCTTCAATTATCTGGGAATTGCAGGATCCATGTAAGTGAGATTTTTATGGCCCAAGGTTTGGTAATTCTTATATTACTGTGTTGCTAATCACATAAATTTCCTAAGATGTGTGGTCAGGTTCAGATAATGTGTTTCTTATGTGGGCCTCTCACTGTTGTGGCCTCTCCCATTGCGGAGCACAGGCTCCGGATGCGCAGGCTCAGCGGCCATGGCTTACGGGCCCAGCCGCTCCGCGGCACTAACCCGTGTCCCCAGCATCGGCAGGCAGACTCTCAACCACTGAGCCACCAGGGAAGCCCAATGTGTTTCTTTTAAGAATGTACTTTTTAAAAGGAAGGTTGAGGGAGTTGGCAACTCAAGAGAAGAGTGAAAGTATTGTTTTAAATTTCCTAATCTCAACAGGTTACTGTGGGTGTGGTTTCTTAAGGAGAAATGACTAAACAAAAAGCCTGTTGATAGTAAAGAATATGTTTAACTTCATTATCAGTGAGCTTTGAGTGAACAACAGCTATATGCTTTTTCTGGTTTATTTTTAATTACTAATTTTCATAACTAACTTTAAAAGTTAAGTATTGTTGGGGGCTTCCCTGGTGGCGCAGTGGTTGAGAATCTGCCTGCCAATGAAGGGGGCGCGGGTTCGAGCCCTGGTCTGGGAGGATCCCACATGCCGCGGAGCAACTAGGCCCGTGAGCCACAACTACTGAGCCTGCGCGTCTGGAGCCTGTGCTCCGCAACAGGAGAGGCCACGATAGTGAGAGGCCCGTGCACCGCGATGAAGAATGGCCCCCACTCGCCACAACTAGAGAAAGCCCTCGCACAGAAACGAAGCCCCAACACAGCAAAAATAAATAAAATAAATTAATAAACTCCTACCCCAACATCTAAAAAAAAAAAAAAAAAAAAGTTAAGTATTGTTATCTCAGTTTTACAGATGGAAACTGAGACATGTGGAGAGAATGATGTACCCAAGGCCTCACAGTTAATAAGTGCTACAGCCAGTGCCAACCCAAATCTGGCTCATTCTAAAGCCTACATTTTCTTCTCTAAGTCACAGTCTTTCCTAGTCTTCAAACTAAATAAATGTTTATTAAAGGTAATAACATAACTTGGGGAAAATGGAAGGAAAGATCATACAGTGCATGGTTTTATTTTATTGTTCTGCATACTATTTTTGACCAATTAATTTGATTTTAAGTATATATTTTATATTTGAGGGTTTCCCCCACTAAGAGTTAAACATCCCCATAAATTAGTATTTTCTTTGTCCATTTTCCTTTGTGATTGACTAAAGATAGTGGATTCTCTCAAAGGTTTTGCTTTCTCAGACAGTTGTCTTAGGCCCCAGCTAGCTAAGGCAGTCTCAGAGTATTGTATAACTGGCATTTAATAAGAAGTCTTTTCTCACTCAGTGTCTCACTTGCATCTGAGCTGTTGTGTCTGTGAGTACAAACAGTGAGCCATGAGTCAGGTATAATGATTGAGAGACTGTGAAAGTAGACACGGGCTAAATGTACTTATTCTGTCCAGCAGTATCTGTTCTTTTAGACATTTCAGTAGCCCTTATTCTTGGTGGGACTTTGCTTCTGAGGATTCTGATATTTTTCTTTTTCAACATCAATATTTATGATTTCCTGGCAGTGCACTCAAGTAATTTAGGTCTCTAATTTGATGGTGTTGCACTGAAATGGGGGCAATTGAAAAAAGCAAATGCAATCATCTTTATCATTCTCTTCAGCTATCACTTACATATGGGTGAAATGCACAGATCTTAAGTGTGAACATTTTGGTGAGTTCAACACATATGCATGCATATAACCCACAGCTATTAAGATAGAAAGTCTTTCCATCATCCCTGAAAGTTTCCTTATACCTCTTGCCAGTAAACACACACGCACACACAGACACACACACACACACCCCTGAAGCAAGTATGTTCTGATTTCTTTCATCAAAAATTAGTTTTGCCTGTTCCAGAACTTCATTGTATGGACATATCACATTCCCGTTTATCCATTCCCCTGTTGATGGATGTATGGGTTGTTTCTAGGTTTGGGCTATTAAAAATAAAGCTGCTATGTACATTTTTATACAAGTCTTTTACGGATATATGTTTCTGTTTCTATTGGATGGGATTGATGGGTCATAGGGCAGATTTGTTTAATGTTATAAGCAACTCCCAAACTATTTCAAAAATTTCCAAGTTGGGCCATTTTACATTACCACTAGCAATTTATGAGAGTTTCACTTGTTCTACATCCTTACCAACATTTAGTGTTTATCAGTGGCTTAATTGTATCCACTCAAATGGGTATATAGTGGTATCTCATTGTGATTTTACTTGGTCTTTTCTTGATGACTATTGATGCTGAGCACTTTTTCATTTTCTTGAATGACCATCTGTATATTTTCCTTTGTGAAGTGTCTGTGTCTGTATTTTTCCATTTTGATTGAGTTATTTGTATTTTTATTAACAAATTGTAGGAGTCAGTTGTGTATTTTGGATACAAGTTCTTTGTAGGATATATGTTTTACTAGTATTTTCTCTCAGTCTTTTGACTTGCTTACTGATTTTCTTAATGACATCTTTTGAAAAGCAGAATTTTAATTTTAAGTATAATTTATTTTTTATGTTTAGATCTGTGATCATTTCAAATAATTTTTTGTGTATGGTATGAGAAAGGGGTCTAAGTTTATCTTCCTCCAGATATTCAAAAATTTCTAGTACCCTTTACTGAAAAAATTTCCTTTTCACCTTGACTTGTTTTAGAGTCTATTGAAATTCAGTTGGCAATTATGGGTTTATTTTTGGACTCTCTATTCTTTTAAGTCATCTGTTTGCCTGTCCTTATGCCAATCTTGATTATTGTGGCTTTATAGTAAGTCTTGAAATCAGGTTGTACCAGTCCTCCAACTTTTTTCTAATCTTTTCCCAAGATTGTTTTAGCTATCGTAGGTCCTTTGTGTTTATATGTAAATTTTAGAATCAACTTGTTAGTTCTACCAAAAGCCTACTTGGATTTTAATTGGAATAGCAATAAATCTGTAGATCAGTCTGAGGAAAACAAATATTCGTAACAATATTGAGTCTTCTAATCCATAAAGATGACATATCTCTCCATTAGGACCTTTTAATTTTTCTCAATGACATTTTATAGTTTTTAGGATAGAGGTCTTACATGTCTTTTGTTAAATTTATTCATATTTTCTGTGTTTTGAGGCTGTTGTAAATAGTTTATTGTTTAAAAATTTCATTTACTGTTGTTTGTTGCAAGTATATAGAAATGCAGTGATTTTTGTATACTGACCTTGTATTATGACAAAATTTACTCATTAGTTCTAATGGGATTTTGGGGTGGGCGTATTTCTTATGTATACAATCATGTCATCCTTTTCTTGTATTGCTTAACTATTTTTTTATATTGCTTATTATACTGGTTGGGACCTCCAGAACATTGTGCATAGAAGTGGTGCGAGCAGACATCTTTGCCTTGTTTCCAGTTTTAAAGGGAAAGCATTTACTCTTTCACCATTAAATATCATGTTAGTTGTAGGCTTTCCCATATAGTATCTTTGTCAGGCTGAGGAAGTTTTCTTCTGTAGTGCCATAAACTTAACATTTGTTAAATATTTTTAATTGTTAATAACTTGCCTCATAATAAAATTAAGTTAACTTACAAACTTGTTTTCTGCTCTTGAGGGGTCATGAAATAGTGGATTCTAACATGTCCCACTTTAGAGAGTTTATTTTTTCCTTAGCACTTAGACCAAGTTGCTTTAATACTACATTTGATAGTACATTTAAAATACATTGACACTGCATTTTGCAGCATTTGACATTTTTAAAATGATAGGTAAGTAATCATTATCTCTTGCTAGATATGATTTTTCAAATCAGTAGTCAAATATTCATATTGAATTGGGTTTAGGTAGAGGTATAGATGAATAATATTGTGCTTACTTTGAATATATTAGGAGGCTAATTATTTTCCCCCTGCAATCTGGTCGTATATTTTATAGCTTTCTTGTGAATCTTGTATGTCATACAAGGGATTGCAAGGAACTTTGCATATTTGACCTTCACAAAACTGGTTATTAGTGTTTCTCTGTCTTTTTATAGACTCGTCAAGCTATTTGATATGCTTTTATATTAACATTATACTGAACACTTATTTGTTCAACTCCTATTCTTTGCCCAACACTGTAGTGTAGGCACTGGAGATATAATGAGGAACAAAACAGATGTTCTTCCCCTCATGGAGCTTGCAATCCAGTGAGGAAGACAAAACTGAACGAAAATATACTATAAACTGTGGTATGTGTGGAGTCTGGTCTAATCTGGGAATTCAAGGACCGTTCCTCTGAGGAAGTGGTATTTGAACTGAAGCCTGAAGATTGTATCTGAATTAACTAAAAGAAATGTGGGGGAAGGGTGGAGTGGAGGGAGGTAGAGCCAGTTTAGCTAATCCTAAATAATGTAGAAGAGAAGTTAGATTGAATAGATATATGGAGACCACATTTTATAGGACCTGTTAGTATTTTATCCTAAGGGCAGTGTAAAACCACTGAAGTATTTTAAATGGGAGTGATATCATCTCATTTGCATTTGGGAAAGGTTATTCTGCCTGTTTTGCACGTAATGGATTGAAGAGAGGCCACAGACCACTCAGGAAGATCAGATTGGAAGCCACTATAGTGGTTCACACACAAGATGGTGCTAGTTTGTTTAGGGTAGTGGAGGTGGAGAAAAGTTAACAGATGGGAGGAATAGTTGAAGAAATAAATTCTGAATCCATACACCTTTTTGTACCTTTAAAAAACCTTTTACTTTACCCTATATTTGTTTTTTACAATGTTGGTTGCTCATTTCTCCTTGATAATCATTGCCTACTGTTTATCCTATTTACTGTCGGTGGCTAATGATCCTCTCTTGCTTTGCTGTTTAGATCCTATTGAGCAGTTGCTTGAGTTGCTTAGATGACTAATAATGAAATATTGATACATATAAAGGACATATAAAACATATTTAAGGTATAAATGAAAAAATTAAACATCTGTGATGTATCATCTCAAGAAGTTATACAGTTTTAGCTCTTAGAAGTAATTCTGAAGTAATTCCAAATAATGGTTCCTCTTAGATATTTCACAGCTAGTGTTCAACAGTTGAAAGGAGAAGAGGGGTGGTTGATAATGACTAATAAGAATGACAAAAATAAAACACCTAATGACCCCTAAAATGAAGAGAATTATGCATAACACAAAAACAAAGAGTGCTTTATGTAATGAGCTGTGTAAATATGATATTAATGCTCTTGTTATTAGAGCTTCACATTATAAATTAGTTTCTATTATAATCAGATCAGAAAAAAGGATGGAAAGGAAGAAAAGTGAGGGGCTAGTAAAAAATGTCAGTCTCAGAAAAGAAGAAAATTATCTTGTTTGAATTCCTGAAACTGTTCTTTTTGAAGTTGGTAGAAGAAAAGAAGGAAGCTTGGTGGGTCAAAGCTATTGCTTCTTAAACTCTCCCTCTCATATTATCATATACCTGTGGCAGCATGTACAACTAGGGATTATTTACAGTATTCTTAGACTCAAATCCCTATCAGTGATTATTTGTTGGAAATAAATGTGTCAAACTAAAGTGATCTAGGGACTTCCCTGGTGGCGCCGTGCTTAAGAATCTGCCTACCAATGCAGGGGACACGGGTTCGAGCCCTGGTCCGGGAAGATCCCACGTGCCGTGGAGCAACTAAGCCTGTGCGCCACAACTACTGAGCCTGCGCTCTAGAGTCTCGAGCCACAACTACTGAGCCTGCGTGCCACAACTACTGAAGCCCGCACGCCTAGAGCCCATGCTCCACAACAAGAGAAGCCACCACAATGAGAAGCCTGCACACCGCAAGGACGAGTAGCCCCCGCTCGCCGCAACTAGAGAAAGCCCGCGTGCAGCAACAAAGACCCAATGTAGCCAAAAATAAATAAATTAAATAAATTTTAAAAAAAGTAATCTAGTATTTGAATTTCCCTAAATGATATTTTTTGCCATTTCTCTGATTTAAAAAATATTATGATTCAAAACTTGAAAAATAATGCACAGTCTATACTTTTAGAAGGATTTCTTTTTTTATTTTGGTGATGAGGTAGCTTTAATTAATAGCATTTTATTTTTCAATGGTTTTATAGTAAAGCTTCGTATTTAACTGTCTACATTCATGAATATTTATCACCTGTAATTTTTATTTTGAATATTTATTATTATTGTGAAAGAGAGTTTTAGTTAAATAGAATCTTGTTTGATTTCCATGCTTTTATGTAACCCTAAAAGTCAAAATGCTTCCCTGTAAAATAGGACTTTCTAGCCTTTTTATATTAAATTTAAATATTTACTTTCAAATCTCAATATGGTACTCATTCTAAGATTGTTATTCTAACTTATTTCATACACTTTTCTGGTAATGAGCAATATGCTTCCATTCTTTATTCCACCTACCCCCTGAAGATTTTAACAGTAATATGATCTTCCTGAAAGGCAGTTCAACATGGAGGAAAGAATAGATCTATTATTTATTATTATTTAGAAATCATTTTTTGAAATCCAAAATAATTCTTCTTAGAAATTTCCTGACTAGCTGCTCTAGTGGAAAAGAGAGGGAATGAAGGAGGAGTTCATCAAAATGGTGTTAAGAATGACTTTTTTTTTTTTTTTTTTTTTTGCGGTACGCGGGCCTCTCACTGTTGCGGCCTCTCCCATTGCGGAGCACAGGCTCCGGATGCATAGGCTCAGCGGCCATGGCTTATGGGCCCAGCTGCTCCGCGGCATGTGGGATCCTCCCAGACTGGGGCACAAACTTGTGTCCCCTAAATCGGCAGGCGAACTCCCAACCACTGCTCCACCAGGGAAGCCCCAAATGGAAATATTTTTAACCTCCATTATATAAATGAGCTTAATTACTTTCTTCTGACTTGGGTATGAGTAGCTCAAGCACTGTATGACAAAGTTCTTTGACTCTTTGACTCTTTTTCTATTAGGATAAAAAGTGGACTAAGCATTCATTCTATTTATTTCTAATGTCTTCTCTTCTGAGGTCATATTTGATCTTAAATATTCCAGCAAGTAGATTTTAGTATAGAGGTGTTAGTTCCAATGCTTTGTTTGTACAGTTAAATACATCAGATTCAGCAATTTAGTGTGGGTGTGGCAGTGATTGGAGAGATTACAAAATAACTTCTATTAATCAAAATATATTTTAAAGAGTAAAAATAGTAGCTCTATCATTTGAGTTCATGAAGACTTAGACGATTTTTAATAATTAATAGGTTTTTTCTGCCAATGAGCATTAGATTACTGCTGACTTTTTAGTGTCATAGTACCTTGTGGTAGTTTCTCTACAGGGTTTAAAGGTGTATCTCAGGGTTTTTTTTTTTTTTCTGTCCTGCTCATAGGAAATAATCTTTACACATGCTATAAGGAAAATACCTCTAGAAATTCATACATGTCATTAATATGTTATAAGGATCGGTCAGTTCCACTGTGTTCTTTTGTCAATCTTGATCGGAGCTTGCCGAGTAAGTCTATAAGCCTGAATGTGCCTGGCAACTGTTACCTAGTGACAGTTTCAGCTGCAGTAGCCATTGGCTGTGCTGTTGATTGGGGCAGGAGGACCGAGTCACCTTTCTGATGGTGAGTTCTTCTGCATCAGCTCAGGATGAGGAGGAGGAGCAGGGCTTCGGTTCAGGTGGAGGCAGTGATACTGAGAGACTGTGAGGAATACACCGACAGCATCTCGGTAACTGCATCACAGTAAATCGGACTTCTGAATCAAGCAGCCCAGCCTAGCAGCTGATAAGAGTGAATGTAGGTGAGAAGCATTGTTTTATTCCTGTAACAAGAACTATTTTGTGATAAGTGAAACTAGGAATGTGCAAGGAGGAATATCCTGTGGCTATTATTATAAAAGAAGAAGGACTTCCCTGAATGCCTTGGTGGTGCACAAGAAAATAACTTTAAGAAGAATGCTTTCTGTTAAGCTCCTGCATTGTTCCTGAAGGAAATGTTTCTATTTCTAACGCATGTTCTTTCTACAAAAGGTATGACAGCAAAGACTGACAAGAGACTCTCTGAAATGCCTGTACTTTAAAAAAGACTTTTGACAAATGTTAACCTCATATCAGAATGACCTTGGAAGCATTTTGGATGGATTCTATCCTGCCAGTCTTTCAGTATTTCAAACTCTAGGATTTAAACTCATCTTGATGCTTTAGAAGTATTTTAAAACAAGAACATCTTATAACCTATCTAATGGCCCCTGTATTAATTGAGCACTTGCTCAAAATAGAACACAGAACTAGAAGAGGCATTTTCTTAACATATGGCTGCTATATAACTGCAAATATAACAAACAAGGTAATTTTCCACTTTGAAAAGGTTTAGTTGAAGTAATGATTTAATGTGTTAATCATTTAATGAAAACAGAAAAGATATAGCAATATAGATTAGAAAGCCTACTAGAAATACCTAAGTAATAAATAATGGCAGCATTTCTAGTCAGAAGCTCAGAGCATATAGGAAAGTTACTGTTGTCTAAATTTCATATATATTTACACATATTTGTGAGATATAGGTGTGGTTGCAAAGGTGAGAAATAACTTTGAGCTGTATATTTTATGATCATGCTCCGTTATAAGGAAGGTGGTGTATCAGATAATGAAGGTTGTTTTCAGTTATTGATGCTGAAACTAATAGCAAAAATGATTTTATTTTCCTTTTGAAAAGGAAGGAGTATAAATTACGATGCTGGTGGTAGCACCAGGAACTGTAATGGACTAAAACTCTTTTCATCTGAATGCTTAAAAAATGCATGCAGAATTAAAACTTCAGAAGTTTTTCATATTTTGTCAGTATTGACCCATTGTGTATTATCTTCTCTACTGGAAGTATGCTTTTTTTCTCTTATGAGAGTTACAGGGCAATCTGGAGTCCATTACTGCTGTTCTGCTCCTTTGTGCCCTAGTAGAGATGAGTCTTTTAGAATTAATCTTGTTGGAGGAGGGGGTTCTTGCTTTTGAGAGAAAAGAGAGAGAAATGGATCATAAAGTTGACCCACCAGCATCAAACCCTGAACTGAGCCAAAGACACACTTTGCCACAATGAACTTTTTCTTAGCTTTCCAACCAAATCTGAGATCTTAATTATTTAAATTCTACAATATGAATCCATTTCTCCTGACAGATGAAACAGGAAGCCTGAGCCTATTTAAGGTTTTTTTCTCACTCTTTCGAGTTGATCCCTAAGAAACTACCTTTCTGAGGAGAACAAACGGCCCACAAGAGCTTTTCTTCCTTTGGCAATTGCTTTTTTTTCTTTTACAGATTTAATTTTTCATAGTGCAAGGTATTATTGAAAAGTCCATTTTCTCTAGGAGTGCCTTGTGTCTGCAAAAAGTTGTTTGAAAGCACCGGAGGAAGCTAATCGGTGACCTTTTTTTCACCTCCTTTCTAGCTTATCCCCCTTCCTCCCCCCTCCCAAAGCTGAGGTGTGTTACTGCTGCACTGAGGCTGATGAAGAGACTTGAGTACTCCCTGGGATGCTCAGCTGTGACAGAAGCGCTGCCACTGTCTACTGAAGCTGATTCTGAGACACTCATGGGCAGAGTTTAGCAGATGCTAGGCAGGGCACCTGCTTGCTGTAGCCAGAGCTGCAGGTTCTTTTAATTCCAAGCCATGAATGAATCCAGGTGGACTGAATGGAGGATCCTGAACATGAGCAGTGGCATTTTGAATGTGTCCGAACGTCACTCTTGCCCACTTGGATTTGGCCACTACAGTGCGGTGGACGTCTGCATCTTCGAGACAGTTGTTATTGTCTTGCTGACATTTCTAATCATTGCTGGGAATTTAACGGTCATCTTTGTCTTTCACTGTGCTCCACTCTTACACCATTATACGACCAGCTATTTCATTCAGACAATGGCATATGCTGATCTTTTCGTTGGAGTTACCTGCTTGGTTCCTACTCTCTCACTTCTCCACTACTCCACAGGTATCCACGAGTCACTGACTTGCCAGGTTTTTGGATATATCATCTCAGTTCTAAAAAGTGTTTCTATGGCATGTCTTGCTTGCATAAGTGTGGATCGCTATCTTGCAATTACCAAGCCTCTTTCCTACAATCAACTGGTCACCCCTTGTCGCCTGAGAATTTGCATTGTTTTAATCTGGATCTACTCTTGCCTAATTTTCTTGCCTTCCTTTTTTGGCTGGGGGAAACCCGGTTACCACGGTGACATTTTTGAATGGTGTGCCACCTCTTGGCTCACCAGTGTCTATTTTACTGGCTTTATTGTCTGTTTACTTTATGCTCCTGCTGCCTTTGTTGTCTGCTTCACTTACTTCCACATTTTCACAATTTGCCGGCAGCACACCAAAGAGATAAATGACCGGAGGGCCCGATTCCCTAGCCACGAAGTCGCTGCCTCTGGAGAGACTGGGCATAGCCCTGACCGTCGCTACGCCATGGTTTTGTTTCGGATAACCAGTGTGTTTTACATGCTCTGGCTCCCGTATATCATATACTTTCTTCTAGAAAGCTCCCGGGTCTTGGACAATCCAACACTGTCCTTCCTAACAACCTGGCTTGCTATAAGTAATAGTTTTTGTAACTGTGTAATATACAGCCTCTCCAACAGTGTTTTCCGGCTAGGCCTCCGAAGACTGTCTGAGACAATGTGCACGTCTTGTATGTGTGTGAAGGATCAGGAAGCACGAGACCCCCAACCTAGGAAACGGGCTAATTCCTGCTCCATTTGAAGAAAACCACACAGTAAATCAAATGTAGTCTGACAGTAGTTCGGGATTGTATTCTTGCTTCATCTGGAAATTTGCCACTAGAGAAATATTTACTAGAATAGTTGACTATGAGAGGAAGGGACTAAAGGTTTTTTTTCATGGAAAAAAAAAAACCCTGAAGAAAAGGATGTGTAGAGGGTAATCTCGTGAGATAATTGTAGTGTGTGAGTATGAATGTGCAGTAATAGGCAAAATCAAGCACTGAGGATGGAAAAGTACCTCAGATCTTCCACAGGGCATGAGCAAAGCCCCTGGCGTCTGTCTCTCTCTCTGACTGGACTCTCTCCTCTGTCTCTGTCTCTCTCACTCTCTTTGTGTTTGTGGAAATTACTTACATAAATTGCCCTTTACAGAAAAATGCTACATATTATATATGTGGTAAAGTATAATTTTTTGCATCAAAGTGTACTTGTTTAAACTCACTTATCTACAATCCCTAAACGGTCTCTCCATGGAGGATGCATAGTAAGCATTGTATTTTATTACCTGCCACACAACCATTTTGCTTGTGTTTTTATAATATCCGTAGCACAAAATTTCTGCTATGAACAAAAAGAAACAGTATTTTTGTTTCTTCTGGGTAAAATTATGCTCCCTCCTCCTTCCTAACAGCTTTTTTTTTTTTTTCTCTCCATTTTTCTTGATCTGCACCCTTTGGCACCTTAATCCAGAAGTGTCTTAGCTAATGAAAGAATCTACTATATAAAAGTCATAATGTTGAATGATTTATTCCTTCCAAAAAAGCATTCTATAGGTTGTATGAGATATTGTGTTAAGTATTTTTAATGGCTTTGGGAAACATTTTTATTTGTTTTCTTTTGAATTAGTTCATGTGCCCAAAGTGGTGTCTTTTTGTTTTTTGCAGGGGCTATAGTTAAGCTTTGTTTTTCTTTAAGATAATTCACAGATAATTCTAATGCAGATGCAGAGTACTCACTCAAAAGTGAGGTATTGCTCTTAAAGCTACTTGTGTTCTTTTTTTCCTAAAGAGTAAAATATTAACCTTTTTGTGTTAGATTTACAAAGCTTATTGTTGTGTCTGCTAATTATTTGTATGATAATGCATTTGCACATACTATATTTTTTACAACAAAGAAAATGTAAATTACATTATGTGATCTGTGCCTAATGTCTTCTTAGCACACTATATAGATCAGTGTTGCTTAAGTCATCAACATTGGACAAAAATATACAAAAACTTCTTTTAAGAGAAAAATACTTTTGTGTAGTTGTTATTTAGATATTTCTATTAGACCAAGCTGCATTCTTAGTGATGCTGAGAATAAAATATACTTAATTATCAAATACAGGTAAGAACTGTCAGTATTTTCTTTTGTAATGATCTGTTTTCATATTCAGAGATTAAATTAACTTATTTTTTAGTGTGCTACATGGAATTGTGTAGTAAATTGTCAGGGGTTTAGATGTAGCAAAACAGCATTTGGGAAATTAGTAGTGAAGCAGGTGTAAGTGCTAAAACATCTAAATCTTACTTTTTTTACCATAAGTTTCCTGCCTGACAGATATTTTAAAATTTATATCAAACTACTGAGTATTTTTCTTCTCAGCATTTTTTATTTCTTTATTTTATGAAATGCATTTAGTGAAATGTGCCTATGACTCTTCAAATTGGAAGCCAAACATGTTTGCACACTGGTGGTTTGACTTCAGAGGTCTTTTAGTAAAAGAAATGTCATCATTTTATTGAGGTTGTTCTGAACCCATGTATATTTTTAAACATGTAAGGAAGGTTTAAAATAAAGAATAAAACAGTATTCTACATATTCAAAATCAGACTTTGCTTCAGTTTAATAAAACACTTAGAGTAAGAGTTTACTGTTGGGGAATCAAAATTTGTTTCACATTTTTGTGGTTTGGGTTGTTTACATTAATTCTCATCCCATTTGCCATTGACATCTTGGATAAGTTGAAATGTGCCTTTTGAGTTCAGACCCGTTTAAGGAAAACAAACTTCAAGGAAACATAATGCTGCTGACTTTTCAGGTGGCATAAATAGAACTTTCAACATTATATGTATTATTTGGGAATCAGATTTTGATCCTTTAGTTTGGTGTGTAAGTATAGTTAGAAAAGACTCCATAGATCCTCTGTACAGAAAACCTGAGGCTGTGTTTATTGCATTTTCCTCTTCTGGCTTTTCCTCATGGTAGTTAATAACGATAATTATATGCCAGGCACTGTGTGAAGTTTTACATATATGAAAACATTTAATCCTCACTACAACCCATGGAGATAGGTACTGTTTTTACCCCCATCCTAAAGATGAGGAAACCAAAGAAAAGTGATTTATCCAAAGTCAGTCATTCAATTAATCATTCAGTGGTAGAGAGGTTCATTCACACTCAGTTAACCATTATGCTGTGCTGCCTTTTCCCCCCAAAGCCTCCAGACCTTTGTACCTCTGTCTATACCTTTTCCCTACAGAACTTGTTTGAGTTTTCTTTTTTCCTCACTTAAATCTTTTGCTTCAGGTCTTTCCTTGTGATATCTTTTTCCTTGATCTTAAAAATCTCTTTTATTAAAGTAGCAATCTGGTAAGCCCCCACTTAACCAGTTTAGTCTTCAATCCAACTGAAACCCTGGGGCATGACATTCCCTTGACATTACTTTTGTTCATTTTTGTTAAGTTTTCATTGAATATCTTTTTCAAGTCTCTATAAATTTCTTATTGAAAAAAATGTTTTTTGAAGGAGAAGAGTGGAGAAGGAAATCTCTGTTTTAGGCTGAAAGGAGAGCCTCTAGAAGGCAAGTTCTCGGTTTAGATTCTTCATTTATTTTAATGTTTCATGTGCAACTCTAGGGCAAGCCACTTAACTTGCTTTTGACATATTTTAATATGTGTTTATATAATAATACTTATTTTGAAATTATTCTGTCTTTTAGATGGATATGTTTTAAGAATAGAAAGCATAACCATTATTATTATATTGTATTCTATGGTAATTATCCAATTTGGTTATAAATGACAAACAATAATGATGTAGTCTATTACTAAAGGTTCTGTTATCTGTGGCATTGTTTCTAAAGTTATATAGTGTTGGAAGCCTTTATAACCTACTAGTTTGTGAAACCTGCACTGAAATCCTGGCCCTCATAAGCTGTTTAGCCCTAGGAAAAATACTGAATGTTCCACGACTCCAGTTTTCTCATCAGGAAGATCCAGAGACTTGTACCTTCCTACTAGGCTGGATTTGAGGACTAAATGAGATAAAGTAATCTCTGTGTTCAGCATGGCTCCTGACACATAGAAAGTATTTGGAATGTGGTAGCTCCTGTTTTATCACCTTTGTGGATGCCAGATTTATTGCCATCACAACTTAAAGGTCACTAATTGCAATTTAAGAAAATTGTATTTTCTAACAATTAGAGTTTTCTAAAACGGCGTTTTTTCCCAAATCTGTCTAAACTCAGATTTTGGCCTAAACTCAGATATTTTTAAATGTAGAAAACTTCCATAATCTCTGAAAGCTCATTTTCCAGGAATAGTTATTCATGAAGACATCATTTGAGATTAAAGACATCCAGCAAGCAGATGATGGGATGAGACAGGAATGATTCTGAGATTAACCTACCTCCTTACTTTATTGTATTAAATATGCTTAAATATTTTTCTTCCATCAGGTTGGCAATAGAAGGAAAGCGTTGTTCAGGAATATCTTGCCATTTGTCTTCACATTTTAGTTTTCCTGATTTACTAAAATGGAATTTAAGGTATTTTGTCATGTACATGTTACCTCGAAGAAACAAAGATTAATAAATAGATTCGCTCTACAGGTATCTTCTATAATGAAGATTAGAAATGATGTTGCTGCCTTAAATTAAATGACTTTCCTCTGTCTCTCCCTACCCTGGAAGCTAATCATTAGATGTGAAAAAGTTATAAATATGCGATAAACAGAGAAGATTAAGATGTGGGGAGTTTGCTTGTATAACATGCTGAGCGTAGCCTCATTTGTGTCCAGGTAGTACCATCACAATGCACAGGAGATTATGTTACTGAGTTGATGCTCTATTCTGATGTGTAGGTTCCAAAAGTTGCTCTTTTCCCTGAGTAAAACTTTAAGATTAGAAGGATATGTAGAAAGTTGCATAATCATCAACCAAATATATAGACACTGAGGAAAACAAAATGACTTGAAAAGAAAAAAATATAAATCCCCTTTTCAGTGTTTCTTATATATGAAAGTTTTATCCAGGGCTAGTTTTGCTCTATAATTTAAAATATTTTAACTTTATTTAATAGTGTAAATGATTGTCTTTTAAAATATTAAAAGTGATGTGATTACGTTTTTCTTCTTTATTAATCTGTTTAAAAGTTTTTTACAGTGAGTGTTTACTTATGTTATAATGGGAAAATTGTTTTGTTAAAAAGAACGCTGACTGTTTAAAAAATATTTTGATGTTTCACAAAAGTTTGGTTGATTCTACAAGTAACATTATCCAATTTTGTCTCAATACTATATTCTTTTGAAGACAGTTTATGTAGTTTCTGACTTGTGTAATATTTATTTCACGTAAAATTTTTAGAGTTTGATGGCCTTCTGCTTATGATATTAGATGTCCTTGACATAATTTTGCTTCAACACAATCAGTTTGAAGTGTTATTTGCTGAATCTGAAAGGGATCTCAATCACCTACCACTTTTCTACTGCACCATTTTTTTAATGCACCGTTGATGGCACCTTTTAGCATTTTTCACATCTTTAAATAACAGAAGGATGACCTTGCATTAAGGAAATAGGGTCCCGCTGGTGTGTTAACTGCATTTCACAGATAGGCAAGATTCTGCTTTCAGTCCCCCATCCCCAAAGATCATATCTATAACTTTTTAATGGTAACTTTTATTCTATTTTTTTATGATTCCCTATGAAGGTGAAGAAAATCAGAGTAATAAATTCAGCAGGAGCCTGTTATGTCTGATAGCAGAAAGGCATATGTGATATCAGTATCTTCACTATAGTAAATGGGACCACCAGATTAGTTTTGGAGATTGTAAAGTTTTAAAATATGTTGGTGATAAATATCAAGAAACATAGTACATAATGGTAGAATTTATTGAATGGAAATATTTGCTTAAATTCTAAAACTTCCCCAAATGCTCCTTTATGCAAGAGAAATCACATTTATTTTTGACTTTAGAAATTTGACTCCAATTTTACTGTTTTCTACTTAATTTTATGTTTTCTACTTAAGCAAGTATAAATGATGTTGATGCTGGTAAAAAGTGCCCAGATATACTTTATAAATTCAAAGTGGTGGCATTATTTTAGGTGGAAGGCCCACATACAACCAATCAAGTACAAAGTTATATAGGCTGTTCTTTAAAATTTAAAATGTATCTTTGAATGCAGTGCAGACTGTAGCAAGAGATGACCAGTGCATTTGTCTGAGGTTATGCCTGACACAAGCAAGTGTTCGTGTATTTACCCTGTGTAAAATACAGTTTTAAAACATTTACTTATATTTCTAATAGAGTTTGAAGTTTAAAATAGGTATTAGATTATACATTTTATCATAATAAATAGCCTCTTCACAGTTATTATTCCATTTACTCTTCCAGGAGTTTTATAATTAAAAATAATAAATTGGTAAAATTGATATTATAAATGATAGATTTTGCTAAGGTTAAAATATAATTTGTGAAGAAGCAGGTTAAAAAAATCCTGAAAATCCTTGTTTTAATATTTTAACAAATTAAATTATATTTGGATTTTTCTTAAATTTATTATTTTGGCAAGGAAAAGATGGTTCAAAATTCTGTCTTTAGAATTGCTTTAAGTTACCAATTTCAAAATAAAGCATAGTTTCTTACTTGCAAGAAAACAACTTCTGTATAATGTATATCTAGGTTTTTGTGAAATGTTCTTGCCATAAGTTAGATTTTAAAATGTAATAAAAATTACAAATAAATATGCATTTAACTTTTTGCTCTCTTCAAACAGAATTTGAGGAAAAACTTGACACCCCCAAAGATTAGATTTATCACACTTCTGCTTCTATTGCCCCAACACAGTTTTTTTTAACACTTACTACATGTCCAAGGTCTTAAAACTTTACTGGATTTTTAGGTGTATTTACTTGGAGATAAGCCTGGAAAAGTACATTTTAAAGATTCGCATTTAGAGTGTTTTATTATTAAATGGGTCTTGTAATGGCTTCTGTTATTTCAATCATCAGCTTCACTTACAGCCCTACTTTCTCAGTTTCTAAATGTGATTTAACACTTATCATTGAACAAACTATTAAAATTTATTAGAGGACTATACCTTGATTGACTTTTATAGATTTTGAAGTCCAGGACATCCTGTGGTAGCATTTATTTGTGGGACAAGATAAAGGTGTGTGCATGTGGGTATGTGTGTATTTGTTACAATGATTTTACCAATGTTACAAACTTAGAAAAAAATCCCTGCATGCTCAATTTGCAGTCATTGTAGAGTGTTTAATTACTTTGCCATAGTTAAAGGTACACATCTTTTTTTTTTAATAGAAAACTTATTAGGATTTGAAGTAACATTCTTTGGTGAGATTACCCATAATGTCTTAGTTTTGGAATGTTAATATGAGATATATTCAAATGATTCCGTGTGCAATGAGGAAAATGGAGACAAGTACCTGCCTCTCCTATCAAGTGTGTTAAGAAATTATTAGAAAACGCTGCACGTTAAAATTTGAAAAAGCTTAAAATGCTTTTGAACATGTAAAATGCCCTCGTCATTATCAATTAGATGTATTCTAAAAGCTTCTGTGAGTACGCCCTATCTCATTTCACATATAGAAATCTGAGATAAGATTTTTAAGTGACCCTCACAAGATCACATAACCAGATAGAGATACTACTGACCATATGTCTTGTGCGGCAATAGTTTTGCCTGTGATAAAGTTCTTGAATAATGTATTTATGGATGGCTGGTGGTTGAGTGACCTGACCCTTCTTCCTTGAGTAGCAAATGAAGACTTAGTTGATACAGGAAAATTCCATATAAAATTTTATCTTTTAATTTTTAAAGTGGGAAAGATTACCTTAAGGTTGACTATATGTTGAAGGTGGGATTTTGAGGTCATGGAAATTTTTAATAAGATGTATTCTCAGCACTTCTAATTGTGTTGATATTTCTTAAAGCAATTTCTTATCCATAGAGGGTAATGAAAATTTATCTCTCCTTTTAAAAACATAACAGTTTGAAAACATCTGCAGAATTTATTGAGAGCTATATAGACTGAATTCAACTGTATTAGTTATGTATTTAAAAACTATAGCCTTGATGAAGAATTGTCAAAAACACACTACTATATTCATATAACTGCTTTTGAAAAGTAAACATGTCATAGCTGTGCACTTTGTGTTCTGAATGTTCTTTGTAATGGATTTGCGATGTTGTTGAAGTCATAATGGGATGGGTTTTTCTGAAGCATTATGATGGAAAAGGTTTTGACATTTCTGGCTACAGTGCTTTATAAAGTCCTATATATGTTTGTGTATAGTCTAAAAAATAGTACTCAGGGAATCAGAGAGAACAGTCTGAATTAGTGGTTTTTTACCTAAAACCCTATTAATATATAATTCAGTTTTCTTTCAATGAAATAATATGTTTATAGAAAAATTAAAGGAACTCAAATTAGGCTAACACAGGATTGTCTTATAAATGTCCTTAGATGAAACCTTTCCTTCGAAAGTATATGCATCAGTTGAATATAACTGCATTCTACTGAGTTATTTGAAGTTTGTTGCCTTAAACATTTAAAATTTTTGTGAGAATTTATGACTATTTAATTTATGGTACTCATTAAAAGGGTTTGCAAGATGAGTCATTGCAAAATTCAAATTACTGCAGTCTGAATTAACCAGTTATGTTTGCATTCCATATCAACAAATTAGGGCAATAAATATATATTGATTGTGTTTTATGTGACATGAATTGTGGTTCTACAGATACTCCTGGACGCTTTTAAGCCAAAGAATAATTTATTGAATTGTGGGAAGCAAGCAAGGGGGCAGATTATCTAATTTCTAGGATTTGAGGGAGAGATTTTAGGAACAATGCAATAGATTGAAGAATTAGAGGGATTGATTTATTTTAAAAGATGAATTGACGTAAATATTTAGCCATGTGTTTAGATGCTTTAGTCTCAGAGGATACCTTGGGATACTTGAGAAGTTATTAAAATGAAAGGAAAGGAAATGTTCAGTGTTTAACATACTATCGTTGAGAGAAATGCACAATAACTTTGGGATGCAGTATATTAAAAATAAAATATTCTTTTATATGGATTAAATCTAATTGGAGTAAAATCGTTAGGTATAAGCGTTGAGATTAGGACAAGAATATTAACATGGGTAGAAGTAGCTTCAGGGACTGTACATGGGGATGACATATTCTACCAACTCAGGTATCATCCTAGACCACTACTACTAGTTTTTCCCTAATATTTGTCATTGATTATCAATGACTCTTACTTTATGAAGGCTTTTTTAGTGACAGGCAGGTTTTAATTTGTCTGCTACTAAGCAAATCATATGATGTATACCTGATATTTTTTAATTAATAGAATCATTTATGCATTTGTTCCTTAAGTATTTATCAGGTTTTTCCTGTGTAAAAACTATACAGGGACTATACTAAATTCTATGCAAGATAGTGAGATTTATAAGTAAAACAGATTTTCAGTTCTCTAAGAGCATATAGACTAATAGGGGATAGATGGACCACATATAGGTAACTATAGTATAAGATAGGAGTTGACAAAGTCTACTGCTTACTATTGTAAATAAACTTTTATAGAAACATAGTTGCACCCATTCATTTATAAATCAACCTCTGGCTGACTTCATATTTCATACTGCAATGGCAGAGTTAAGTAGTTGTGACAGAGATTTTGTGTCCTACAAAACCTAAAATATTTACTATTTGGCCCTTTCAGAAAAACATTTACTGACCCCTGATATAAGACATTATATGTACCTTGTACATGATACAGTAATAGAACATTGTGCTTTTATCATTGCTAAGGATCTCATAAGGAGGAGTAATTGTTAATTTCAACCTGATTCACCCAAGTATCAGGAAAATTTCCAGCATATGGGTAAAACCATAGATATTGAGTTTTCCTCTATGATTCCAGTGGTTTGTCAACTGATTACCTCACTCTAAATGAAACAAAGAACTATTCTTTCTAATTAACTAATTCTTACCTTTTACAGTTAATCTACATACTTATTATATTTCCACCTTTTCTTATTTGGCTAAAATTCTTTGCATATGAAACTTACTTCCTAGTCTCTTTATTCAACTGCTAATGTATATAATCATACATTATTTTACCTTTAAATGTGGAGTCAATAATACTTAATATTGAATGTAGTTTTCAAACATCAAAAGCATTTGTTAAACTTTCCTTCAATAAGTGATAACCTTATAGTCTGAAGAAATTGATTCACTTATAATAAGCAGGCCTCTTTTGTAGTGCTCTAATAGGCAGTGAAACAGAAGATCTAGCTATGTAAGAGCCACACTTGTATGCAACTCTAAAATGTATATGACTTAAGAGAGTTGATAGGGATTCCCTGGCAATCCAGTGGTTAGGACTTGGCGCTTTCACTGCCCTGGCTGGGGTTCAATCCCTGGTTGGGGAACTAAGATCTCAAAAGTGCCACGCGGCCAAAATATAAAAAAAATTTAAGAAAGAGAGTTTATAATTCTGCATTTATATATAACATTATTACTAGGCTCTTGGTAATATATGTTAGAAAATTAATGGATATAGTTGCACTCATGGCTAAGAGTGCCTACATCAAAAAGAATTTTATGGTTTTTGACATTGTCAGATGTCAAAAGGTGTTTTAAACTAACCTGTCAGAGCATTTTGGTTTTCCTCAGGTTTAGTCAAATGGGTGAGAAAATGAATAAACGATCTTGAAACTTTTATTAAAGACATACTTCATTTGGTTCATTAGAATAAAAGCAAACAGTTATATATGCTTTCCATGCACTAGGTACTTTTCCATATCAGAGGTAGGAGAGCCATCATTTGAACCCATATAGTCTGTCTGAACACCATAATAATTTATTTATTGTATATTTTTCTCTAAATGACTGAAAGGAAAATTTCATGTAAAGCTGGATGTTAAAAAATAGTAAATTGTCAGGTTTCCATTAGTTGATTTTAAATGAAAGATCTCGAAGGATTATTAGGATTATTGTTGCCTTTTTTGGAACACTCAGTGGACTGGAAGACTTTAAGGGAAGACGTCAAGGATTCTTATAGAGATAATTTGAGTGTTAAGATATTGTCTCTGCTTCTTTATATATCCACCAACTTGCCCTTCCATAATTAGCACTTTTTAATTTCACACAACTCTATAAAAGGACAAGTTATAGCTAACTGCTGAAAACTTATCTCAAAATACTGCCTTTTCTAATTGTCATCCCTTCTACATAGCTAATTTCCATTTTTTCATCCTCAATCAAGATTCATTTTAGTTTTTATTTTTAATTTTTAAAGAAATATTACTCCTTAAGGAAATACAGGGAATATTTAAAAGGATAAAAATAGAGACTAAATCACCCATAATTCCATTACCCATATACACTTAGATATAGCAACTCTTCATTATTTTTTTTCCCTTCCATTTTTCCACTGTGGACCAGGACTTCTATGTAAAGGAGTTTTTAATGTAGTTATTTATATCTTAAGGAGTTTTCTATTTTACTGAATACTTTTTATGAACATCTTTATAAATAAAACTTTGTCCCTATTTAGTATTATTTTCTTAGAATTTTTGTGTGTGTGTGTGTGTGTGGTACAAGGGCCTCTAACTGCTGTGGCCTCTCCCGTTGCGGAGCACAGGCTCGGGACGCGCAGGCTCAGCGGCCATGGCTCACGGGCCCAGCCGCTCCGCGGCATGTGGGATCTTCCCAGACCGGGGCACGAAACCCTTGTCCCCTGCAACGGCAGGCGGACTCTCAACCACTGCGCCACCAGGGAAGCCCTATTTTCTTAAAATTTTTAAGAAAGAGAAATACTGAGTCAAACTTATGAAAATATTTTAAGGTTATTTATGCATGTTGCCAAATTACTTTACAAAAGAAGTGAGCCGGTTTATCTTCATACCAGTAACTAACAACCTACCTTGCTTCACCACAGACTTGCCAGCAGCAATTCTAATTAACAAGTAAATTAAGGGAATTGATTTTCACTTTATCCCCTCTGAGCCCCTACAGAGGTTGCTTTGTTTAATATGGTTTTTGTGGTATTTTTCTTCCTTGCACTAAAAAAACCAAAAAACAACCAAACAAACAAACCTAAAACTGAGATGGGCCTGCTGAGCCTCATTTAAACCAATGTACTCAAATTCTTTATTTCAAAGAGGGAGGCGATACGGGGATATATGTATATGTATAGCTGATTCACTTTGTTATAAAGCAGAAACTAACACACCATTGTAAAGCAATTATACTCCAATAAAGATGTTAAAAAAAATAAAAGAGACTAAAGAAACATAAAAAAAAAAAAAGCCTTTGAGCTCAGGTCATCTTCTCACTTTTATTAGCTCACCATTTACTCTGTGTTGCTGCCTTGTTAAGACCAGGTGTTATTTTAAGAATGTTGAATTCTGATAATGCTGTTGTCTCGTTATTGGTACTGTCTTCAGCATTGCCTATTCATTGCATGTGGTGTGTGCCACACAGCTGCCTATATTGGTGTTTGAGAAAGACCTGGAACATTTTCCCCCTTGTATTCTTCTGCCTCTGTGAGGGAGGATCTTTTCCTAAGCAGACTTTTGAGGCCTGTGTCTTTGGGGTGTATGTGGACATCAAGACTTCAGCTCTTAAGGGCTGAGAACCCCAGGCCTGGTTTTGATACTTGGGATTTTTCTAACCCACAGAACCATGGGTATAGTTCCCACAGTGGTGACTGGAGCTGTGGTAAGCCAGTGAGTGGCTTTACCACTTTGGAGCTGACACACCTGCTGTGGATGTCTGCGGAGCAGGGGATGCTTGTAAGTCTGCACCTTTTCTCCCTGTTCTGTCTTTTACATTGCCCTGGTTCCTCAGAGTACTTTGTATATAGGCTACTCAGTTCTTTGTTGAGCTGAGTATCAAGTGCTCTCTATTACAGTTAAGTCATTTATCTGTTGAGTTGAATTCAATTTAATTGTTTGGCTTAACTGTGTTTTGAGGTCTTTCTCCTTTTCTCCCCCACTCAGTTGAGCTTTGGTTGGACTGAAAATTACATCAAAATCCTTTCCCCCTGCCTTTCTAGTAGAGTATATATGAGGGAGCAATGGAAAAGAGTACATTAGAAGAGATGAAAGATTATTTAATATAGGCATCATTTAATATAGCTACCTACTCATTGAATTTTTCCGTCCAAAATCCACATTCAGTGGACTTGGTAGGCTTTGAATACGTGTTTTAAATGTAGGTGAATGCACTTTGGGGTAACTTTGGATTCAGAATAATTTTTATATTCAGCTGAAATGAATGTCTTTCTGATTTCTTCTCACTGTGATTATATAGAAAAAATTAACATTTCTATTTTACCCAAGAACCTTCTGTATACATTAGTAGAATCATTGTTCCTATCTCTAGTCTTCTCTTAGTCTTGAGCCATTCCTTGTAAAATATGGTTTTGGAGCTCATCACCAGCTTTTTCATGAATTTGCACTAATATATTCTTCTTTAAATGGATGAGTATAATGTTCTGTATGCGATATGACCAGTAACAGAGGATAATGGAGTTATTATTTCCCCTTGGTTTATATACCATACTGCTTTTTTCAGCACAGAAGTAAATTCGGTATCTTTGATAGTTATATTTTACCATTTAACATACTGAGTTTATTTTCAATAATCCCCTAGGTCTTTTTCATACCTACTTAATTACATGTTCCTTCTCCCTACATGTACAGTAGTTCATGTTTTTTTAAACACAATTTTAGACTATCTTTATCTCTTTTAAATTTCATCATGTTAGACTTGGCTCAGTTGTTCCAGCCTTTTTGAAACTTCATTGTATCTTCTAATATATTCATTAAACTTTTGCCATCTGCATATGTGATAAACATCTTTAATGTGTAAATCCAGGTAATTGATGTTGTCTCAAACTATCTTTGTCATTGGTCCCCAAGACCATCCTCAGATTTGGTGTCTTGTTGGAAGGACTCAAGATTTAGTGTATTGTTGTACTCATGGTTAAGGTTTATTACAGCAAAAGGATATAAAGCAAAATTAGCAAAAGGAATCAGGCAGAAGCTTTTAAGAGCGCTCTTCCAATGGAGTCACAGAGTATACACTTAATTCCTACAGCTACTTGTGACAACACATGCAAAGTGTTGTGTACCAGTGAAGCTCATTAGAGACTCAGTATTCAAGGATTTTACTTGGGGCTGGTCATATAGGCATCCTTTACCCAGCACCTACCAGAATCCAAGGCTCCCAGAAGGACAACAGATATTTCACATAAACCATATTGTTTGCACAAACAGTCCAGGCATAATGAATCATCCTTGTCGTTTAGGGGAAGCTTTACATGATTGTAGGGAAATGTTTATCAGCCAAGTTTCCAGAAGCTAGCCATGGGCCAGCCTTACAAGGAAGCTGTTCTAAGGACAGGCAGTCTCAGGCCTGCTATATTAACTCTTTTCTATACATTATGTTATGTTGACATTTACTCTGTGTGTGTGTGTGTGTGTGTGTGTGTGTGTGTGTGTGTGTGTATTCACCAAGGGGAGTCATTCAGTTCTTTTTATGCTCATAGAAATAACTGAATGTAGGCCTTTTGATTAGGTTAGACCCATTATTTTTACAGCAGTAGACCTTTTACTTGAAATACACCTTACCTTACCACATATATTGATTTCTTCTAAACAACAGTTTTAGTGATATAATATTTTGATAAGAATGTTTAACATTTGCCTCTCCTTTTTCTTCCTGACTACTAATTGCAAAATACTTAATTTTGTAGCTTTCAGACTTCCAAGTGTCTAAATTACAAAGATGCTATACAACTTTTAAAACCTAGTTTTCCTCTAATTTTTATTATTCTTTTAACCTTGTTTATGATTGGGAAAGGTTGAGAAGAGAATTAGCAATAACAACAAATCACAATTTGGATAAAAAGCAACAACTAGGTCTTCATAATGTAAATTTCTCAATTTGGATTAAGAGCAACAACTAGATCTTCATAATGTAAATTTCTCAATTTGGATTAAAAGCAACAACTAGATCTTCATAATGTGAATTTCATTAATTATATTGTCTTAAGTTGATGCAGAAAGTTACTGTTTATTTTAGAACACTGGGGCATTTATGGAAATGCAGAAACATTTTTTCACTGTTGAAGAAGTTCTTAATTTGATATAATACACATAGATATTTTTGGACTTGTTAGAAGAGAATATGTTATTTTCTAAGCTTATATATTGAATTATAAATTTTTAAAAGGCCAAGAAAAAAGTGTGTAAGTCCTCTGCTTAATTTATTTAGCAAATCAAAATATAATTTAACATATGATTATGTGATAGCATTTACTGTAAGAAAATTTACCGTTTGTTTTCCATAACTGCATTTAAAATATAGAAAGATTTTTATGCAGATATCTTTACTGTTTGGAACATAGTTTGCAGGAAGATTTTTAAGAATGCATTTTAGTGGAGATTTTAAGAAGATGAATGATAATGACCTTTGGAGTTTTTATTTAAGTGGACTTCTGCCCGAGGACAAATGAATGATTAGATGGCATTTAAAAATAATTCTTACAGAGCTATAATTTTGATGCTCTCCCTGTCCTTCATTTATTGTTCCCTTTGAATATTTCCACAGAAAGCTCATCCATTCTCAGGGACTGAAGTACCATTCTTTTAGCAAGTATTTTTAAGTGGAGCTCTTTAAATCTGGCCTTGTACCTACTTTCCAGTCATGTATATTTTGCCTTTTTATTCTGGATTTCTCCTAAAATTTGAAACCCAAACAATTACAAAGAGAATTCATTATTGCTAACTCTTATTCCTTAAACTGACCATCTCCTATTGTTTTGTTTTGTTTTCTTATTGATTTCATTGGGACCTTCCTAGTATCTTCCTAGGTCTCTACATTATAGCTCTGTGTATTTAATAAATGCTTATTGAATAAAAGACTATCAGGACTTTTTCTTCTCCCTCATTCTCCATTTCATTCAGAATCCAATTTGTACTGATTTTTTCTTTACTGTCTTTTAAGATACCATCTCTGAGTAACCCCACTTAGATCAATTTCTTTCAGTCTTCATGTATGGTTTTATTATATTCTTAATGTAAATACTGTAAATCATAGGAGATTTAGTTTACCTGATAACTTACGGACACACATAGGAATCCTTTGGTGACTTGTAAGGTGGCCTTTTTTTTTTTTTAACATATTTATTGGAGTATAATTGCTTTACAATGGTGTGTTAGTTTCTGCTTTATAACAAAGTGAATCAGTTATACATATACATATGTTCCCATATCTCTTCCCTCTTGCGTCTCCCTCCCTCCCACCCTCCCTGTCCCACCCCTCTAGGTGGTCACAAAGCACCCAGATGATCTCCCTGTGCTATGTGGCTGCCTCCCACTAGCTATCTGTTTTACATTTGGTAGTGTATATATGTCCACGCCACTCTCTCACTTTGTCCCAGCTTACCCTTCCCCCTCCCCGTGTCCTCAAGTCCATTGTCTACGTCTGCGTCTTTATTCCTGTCCTGCCCCTAGGTTCTTCAGAACCATTTTTTTTTTTTTTAGATTCCATATATATGTGTTAGCATACGGTATTTGTTTTTCTCTTTCTGACTTACTTCACTCTGTATGACAGTCTCTAGGTCCATCCACCTCACTACAAATAACTCAATTTCATTTCGTTTTATGGCTGAGTAATATTCCATTGTATATATGTGCCACATCTTCTTTATCCATTCATCTGTCGATGGACACTTAGGTTGCTTCCATGTCCTGGCTATTGTAAATAGAGCTGCAATGAACATTGTGGTACATGACTTCTTTTGAATTATGGTTTTCTCAGGGTATATGCCCAGTAGTGGGATTGCTGGGTCGTATGGTAGTTCTATTTTTAGTTTTTTTAAGGAACCTCCATACTGTTCTCCATAGTGGCTGTATCAATTTACATTCCCACCAACAGTGCCAGAGTGTTCCCTTTTCTCCACACCCTCTCCAGCATTTATTGTTTGTAGATTTTTTGATGATGGCCATTCTGACTGGTGTGAGGTGATACCTCATTGTAGTTTTGATTTGCATTTCTCTAATGATTAGTGATGTTGAACATCCTTTCAATACATTGTATTTTAAAAGTTTATTTTGTCTTTCTAAATCTAAAGGTTACACAAACCTGCTATATATGAATAAGGATAAATGAATAGAAATTTTAGAATTCTTCTTTTGTGTGTGAGAGATACCATGGTGCTCCAGTTTATCTAATGACCTAATGATAAAATTCTGCAAGAGAGTTTTACACACACACAAAAAAAGTACTGGTAGGCTGATTTCATACTAGATAATTCTGCTTTTTAAAATTTTTTTGTGTGGTACATCAAAGCTTCTAGTAGTAGTTTATTTCATCTTTCTGTCAACCATATTTATAAAAAATTACTTTAAAATATTGAAATAAAATAGGCATTATCTTTATTCTCTGATATCCCAATTTTACCATCTTTCCCCCCCAACTTTATTGAGATATAATTGACAAATAAAATTTTATGTATTTAAAATGTGCTTTATTTTTTTGTAAGAATTCATCCTGATCATTGTTCAATGATGGATTCACATTCTACATTGTTTTTATAATCTTGCAGTGTTATGGGATAATATATAATAGTTACTAGCTACTTTGAGTGTAAACAAATATGATTGATGAGATAAAATTAAGCAGGATCCATATGATGGAATAGACAGATATTGTGGTATAAATATCACACAGTGAATTTCAAATAGTGGTTAGTTCCTTAGGCTAGCATTGGACGTTATCACCTTAAAGAATCTAAAGAAAAAAATTAAAAAACCCAGAGGAGAAAGAATAGACATTGACATATATATGTAAAATCATTCCAATTTCCTCTTTCTAGAACCTTACATTCCATGGGGACAGGGACTTTGTCACATTCATCACTGTATTCCTGTCACCCAAAGCAGCACCCTGTATGGGGTAGGTGTTCAGTAAGTATTTGTAGACAGACTGAATATCTTGGATTTATAGGTGAGCGCTATACAAAAATGAGAATATTTTTGCTTTTGATTAGATTACACTGCTAATTATTTTGGAGCTATGCTTGAATATTTCTAAGAATTTATGATTCTTTCCCCTGAATTTCTAGATGCTACTAGCAGAGTGTTTTACACAAAGTCTAAGAACAGAGCATACTTATCTGAGGTAACTATACCAAACACATGCTTGTGTGTGTTTATGCTCATGTCTTTTTATCTGATATTAGAAAGAGACAGTTGTGACTATAAACAGCCTCTCATAAATTGCTGAATGTCAGGTAAGTGCTGCTTTGATTTATTGTCCTAGGTAGTAGGCTCAAATATTTGTGTGTATATATAATTTTACAGAGATACATTGATGATAAGGGGATTTATTTTGGTTACCAAATATCAGAAGGTTTCATGTTGTTGCCTGTATATTTCTAGCAAAGATATCTTTATTACTTTCTAATAAATAAGGTCTTTTCTGCTGTGAATTAATCACTAATCTAGCATTTCCCAGAAGTGTAGACTATGAACAGTTTACATCAGATTTGCTGGTAGTGCTTATTAGAACTGAGGATTCCCTGAAACCACCTTAGACCCACTACATCAGAATATTTGGGATGTGGGTCTCTGGAACCTGAATTTTAAAAAAAAATTTTATTGGAGTATGCTGATTTACAATGTTGTGTTTGTTTCAGGTGTACAGCATAGTGATTCAGTTATACATATACATATATTCTTTTTCAGATTCTTTTCCGATTTAGGTTATTACAGAATATTGAGTAGAGTTCCCTGTGCTATACAGTAGGTCCTTGTTGGTCATCTGTTTTATATATAGTAGTGTGTATATGTTCATCCCAAGCTCCTAATTCCCCCCGCTCCCCACACACACATTTCCCCTTTGGTAACCATAAGTTTGTTTTCTACATCTGTGACTCTGTTTCTGTTTTGTAAATAAGTTCATTTGTACCATTTTTTTAGATTTCACATCTGAGTGATGTCATATGATATTTGTTTTTTTCCGTCTGACTTCCCACTCAGTATGATGATCTCTAGGTCCATCCATGTTACTGCAAATGACATTATTTCATTCTTCTTTTACGGCTGAGTAATATTCCATTGTATATATATGTACTGCATCTTCTTTATCCATTCCTCTGTTGATGGACATTTAGGTTACTTCCATGTCCTGGCTATTGTAAATAGTGCTTCAATGAACATTGGGGTGCATGTATCTTTTCGAATTATGGTTTTCTCTGGGTATATGCCCAGGAGTGGGATTGCTGGATCATATGGTAGCTCTGTTTTTAGTTTTTTAAGATATTTGTCTTTCTCTGTCTGACTTACTTCACTTAGTATGATAATCTCTAGGTCCATCTATGTTGTTGCAACTGGCAATATTTTTAATGCCTGAGTAATATTCCATCGTATATTACTCCTACTCCTAGCAATGCCCAGGAGTGGGATTGCTTTATCATATCATAGTTCTGTTTTTAGTTTCTTAAGGAACCTACATACTGTTCTCCATAGTGGCTGCACCAATTTACATTCCCACCAACAGTGTAGGAGGGTTCCCTTTTCTCCACACCCTCTCCAGCATTTATTGTTTGTAGACTTTTTGATGATGGCCATTCTGACTGCTGTGAGGTGATAACTTCATTGTATTGATAGTTTTGATTTGAATTTCTCTAATAGTTAGCAATGTTGAGCATCTTTTCATGTGCTTTTTTTGGAACCTGAATTTTTGACTAAGTATTTCTCTTTGCACTCTGAAGATTGAGAGTTGCTGTATTAAATTTTGCTAAAAGTGTCTGCCCTGGGGAGAGGCTGGATCTTGGGGCTCTGCAGAAGGAATTGCTTACCATAAGTGCTCTGTCCCACTTAAGTCCCAAACTAATCAGTTTTAAGACACTAATTGTGCCACTGTGAGTTGGAACCAAACGTGCACAATTTTCTAAATCTATTGGACTGGAACAAAACAGGTACATCATAATTGCTCACTAGACCAATACTGAAAGGAAACAAAATTTCACTCAGTTCAAGTTTCTGAGAGCATCCTCGGAAGTGGCTCAGCTGCCTTCACTGGGGATTGTCACTTCCAAACAGACCTTACTTACCTTTTGAAGCCTAAGAGAGCCAAATACTATAGAACTAAGTTGCCTAGAGAAGAAAAAAGCTCTATTTATTCCAGACCTTAAAGAGCAGAGCTCTCTCTGGTACACAGAGCTTCAGCCCAAGCATGCCTTGTGTGTTTGATCATTTCTTGACTCTAGTTGTATGATAAAGTTCTCTCTACAGCCATGACCCACCTTCATGCTCTTACCAGTTGCACAGGACCACTACTGCATTTGGCAGGTACCTACCAAAATGTCCTGGCTCAGCGTCACGCCATCTCACAGAATAGGTACCATTTCATGTATTCATACACCTTTTTCTCACCTCTCTATCATCAACTACATCCATGTTGTAATGCCTGGTCCTCCTTGAATTCAGGGACATTCCAGAACACAGTGTTTAGGGAACAGAGCATACCAGTTATCATAGATTAAACCAGTGACTTCATTGGCATTGTGCCCTAGCCAAGTTAACTAGCCTCAGAAGTTGGATTTTCCCTTTATATTTGTCTTATTTTCCTAGTCAAGAGTTAAGAGGGCTGACATTATTAAGCTTTTATGTATCCACCGAAGTAACTAATTAGCACAGTGGCTTACATGTAGCAGAAATGTAGAAAAAAAAATCTTGATGTATTAATACTGATTGTTTCAGTACAAGGGCATTTTAGCCACTTTGCATGGATTTCTTTGAGAAAGATTCACTAGGATTTAAAAAGTTTATTCCTGTTCTATGTAGTTTTTTGTGTTTAAATTCAGTTATACTTAGCACTTAGCTGTCATTTTGCTGAGGCTCCTTTTTGATTGAATATGATTATTTTACTGACAGTATATTAGTTGTCTTGAAGAATTAATATTCCTTTCTAGTTCAATTTAAAAAGTTTATTGTAAGACTATGACGTGACTTAGACTGGAGATACAAAATTGATATTAAGACAATGTTCACCTTCTCTAACAGGGAAGGAAGGTAAAATATTCAGCTTGCTTTCAAATACCCAGTATACCTATTAGGGAGTAATTTATTTAGCAAGATGATAATTTCTTCATATACTAGAAATTTTGCTAAGTTAGACAATATCTTAGAAAAGTAGCTATTTATTAGAATTTAATACTAGGCAATTAATATCCTTGAAAAAATTTGAACATATCCAAATCAGAACTAAATACCGATACAGACTACTCTAATTTATTGACCTCCAAAGTAAATCCTATTCTGATGTTAGATGTTGACTCTGTGGTCACCAGATTAAGTACTTGTTCTGTATACCATAGATGTTGGAGATCCCTCCTTGGTGACTACAGTCTCCTAGGAAGCTTAATCTGGCTGCAGAATGCAGAATTTATTACAGAAGGCAGAGAGACCAGATAGGAGAATGTTATAGACTGAGTGTTTATCTTACACACACACACACACACACACACACACACACACACACAGGCCCCAAATTCATGTGTTGAAACTCTTAACACCCAGTGTGACTGTATTTAGAAATAGGCCTGTGAGAAAGTGGTAAAGGTTAAATGAGGTCATAAGGGTGGGACCCTAATATGACAGGGCTGGCTCCTTTATAAGAAGAGGAAGAGATACCAGAGTGCTCTCTGTCAACTGTGTAAGGGCACTCTAAGAAGGTAACTGTCTTCAAGTCAGGAAGAGAGCTCCCTCCAGGAAGTAAATTGGTCAGCACCTTGATCTTGGACTTTCTGGCCTCCAGAACTGTGAGAAATAAATTTCAGTTGTTTAAGCCACCCCATCTGTAGTACAGTAAGTCCCCTACATACGAGCCTTCAAGTTGTGAACTTTCAAAGATGCAAACGTGCATTCATGTGTCCAATCACGTGAGCTAGTTCATATAACTGGCATACATTGTCACATGTGTGCATCCTCTACAAGTGGTTGTGCTTTTACGTGCTTTACTCTGCAGCACTGTATAGAGTACGGTAGTACAGTATCTTTAATTCTTGCCTGTTCACTCAGTGCCAGCCCCTGTATGCCAGATGTTGCACTGTACTATGGTACTTTTCAAGGTACTCTACTATAAGATGAAAAATGTTTATTTTTTAGTGTTTGTTTTTTATGTATCATTTGTGTGAAAAGTATCATAAACCTATTACAATACAGTACTATATAGCCAATCACGTTAGTTTGGCACCTAGGCTAACTGTCGACTTACGAACCAATTGGACTTACAAGTGCGCTCTCGGAACGGAACTCATTCTTATGTAGGGGACTACTGTAATTTGTTAGGCAGCCAGAGCAGAATGAGAGACCATTGTCATAATCTGAGCTTGAGGCGATAAGGGGAGTGGTGAGTGGAAAGAAATCAAGGGGATTGGTATGGTGCAAATGGAGAGAAAGTAATATAAAAAAAGAGAGTCTACAGGACCTGGTGGCTGACCACATATAGGGGGCAAAGGTTGAGGTACAGATTTCTGATGAGTCTTGAAATGGATTATTTATCTACTTTTCCTAAAGTGGGGAAAAGTGTAATCATGTTGAGTTCCCAAGACCAGTGCAGGTTTGGTGATTTGCTAAAAGGACTCGCAGGACTCAGCATATAGTCACATTCATGGCTATGATTTATTACAAAAAAAGGGATAGAAAGCAAAATTAGCAAAGGAAAAAGGCACATGGGGCAAAGTCTGGAGGAAACCAGGCACAAGCTTCCAAAATTCCTCTCTCAGCTGGGTTCTCCAAGACAGGCTCACCTGAGCCTAGAAGTCCAGGGTTTTTATCAAGAGTTAGTCACATAGACACCCTTTATCTAGTGTGTACCAAAATTTCAGACTCCTAGAAGGAACGTAGGTGTTCAATATAAAATGCATGTTTGTACAAACAGTTTAGGTATACTTATTTAGAGAGTGGTGGGACCCCTCCCCAAATTCAAGTTCCCAGATGCCAGCAAATGGCCAGCCTTGAAAGCAGGCCCTTCTAAGGATAGCAGTCTCAGGCTTGCTGTGTTAACTGATTTCTGCACAGTAATAGTTTAAACTAGAAAGAGAATATTACATTTATGTCATTCTGTTTTCATTAACGAAGTTTCTACATAATAGAACAGATTTTAACGCATCGTCTTCAGTTGGTCACACATATTATAAGGATACTTTTGACAAGTATTAGGAAGAGAAAACAATTCTGAATACAGTGAAATATTGCCATGCCTTTAAAGTCAAAGCATGGAGCAATATTTTAGGTTACATCTGCTTATGTAGTAAGAATATCTTTACAATACCTTTAGTAATAAATACCTAGACAGGTCAAAGAGGTATGGCCACTTTATAATAAATTAAATGCCTGGGTTCTTTATCCACTTTTTTTTTTTTTTTGTGGTACGCGGGCCTCTCACTGTTGTGGCCTCTGCCGTTGCGGAGCACAGGCTCCGGACGTGCAGGCTCAGTGGCCATGGCTCACGGGCCTAGCTGCTCTGCGGCATGTGGGATCTTCCTGGACTGGGGCACGAACCCGTGTCCCCTGCATTGGCAGGCGGACTCCCAACCACTGCGCCACCAGGGAAGCCCTTATCTACATTTTTATTAGATTCATTTCTTTATTTTCAATTCGCAGGAGAATTCCTTATTTAGTAGGAATATTAACCCTTTTTCATATATAGTGTATTGTTACCTTCTCTCCCTATCCCTGCCAGAATGTTAAGTCAAAGAATTTAAAATTTTTATTCTGTCTCTAGAAGGACTCTATAACTTACCATGAGTTGAGCTTTTGCATGGTTGCTAAAAAATAGGCATGACTAAAATGTGAACATGTTGAAAATCAAATGGGCTGTTAATTTAATTTCCAGGAGAGCCATTTGAGCAGTTTAGTGTTTGTGAAAATTTACGCCCTATTTAAATGGACTTTTAACTTTCTTCATATGAAATGGGGCATGAGCTAGCACATTAGGTGATTTTGAAAAACTCAGCATCAAGAAAAAAACAGCATCAAGTGTTATGCAGGACCATTTCCAGAATAATATTTAGTTGAAATTTGAAAATGGAGATTTGATATTTCTTGAGTTTTATGACATGAATGTGTCTTAAATGTTTGTCCAAGGTCTTGCTGTTTACTTATTGACATTAAACAAGAAAAACACAAAGATCCATTTGAGCTGAGTGATGAAAATGTTGTAAGTGTAATCAAGAATTATGACGGGGAAAGAAAAAATATAATAATTACAATAAAGAGGATTTGACCTGGTCTCTGATTTTTGTCATAAAGTCAGAAGAGTAATATTCATGTTGTTCGTTGTACTCTGTGAAATCTTTTCAGATAATTGGATACAGGTAGTTTTTTATGGTCTCCAAAATAATGCTAAGAACTGAACTCTCTGCAAGAGAAGTAACGAACTAGCAGATTTACTCCCTCCAAAAAATCAAGTACAGTAAACAAAGTTGGCCACTCATTTCTCTTTGTTGTTGTATTTTCCAACATGCTATTTCATCTGTTACCTGCCAGTCATAAATTATGTTTCCTAACCATAACAGGGGCGAAATTATGGTATAGGAATGTTCACATGGTTTTTGGTATTTTTCTGATTCTGCCCTGTCACCGTCCTCCCCATTGCTTGTATGTCCAAGAGCCCAGTTGGTCCTGTCTACCTTTCTCTTCTGCCCCAGATTTCATATTCTTGCAGCCACAGCAGTTTGGTGACATCCACTTCTGCCTTCTGGGAGGCCGCTGCTATTTGATGTTTGTGCTGTGAGTACTGTCTCTTGATAACATAGGACCTCTGTGAACCGTGCTGGTGTGCAGAATTCCTCGTATGCCAGGTGTGTGTTGCTTTCTCTGGGGCTCTGCAGAAGCATGCTGCATTCTGTGTTACCTTAGTAAATCCAGCTCTTTCCACCCCAAAAAAGTGTATTTATTATAATCCACTACATGGATTCCAAAGCTTTCCTGCCTTGTACTCTGAGTGTCTCAAAGAGATTTTTTGAGCAACGTCTTGTTTTCTTGTTCTTGGCATAGCATCTGCTCTCCAGAGCTCTGGGACAAGTCCCAGTTAGAACTAGGAGGTAGACTCAGCATAGGCTCAGGGGTATCCAGGGAACAAGACATGCTGATGATATTTTCCCTTCTTACAGTACCTATGGCCCTTTTTTTCCCTTAGGATGACTTCTTACTTTATAGGCTCCTTAGCTGTTAATAGAGATAGTCTCCTGGCAGGCTAGACATGCTTTGAGGTAAGCATAATTTGGCATATATAATTCCACAATGCTATATATTTTTTAAAGTTTTCAAACATCCTTTTAAAGCCAGCAAAATCTTTTTTTTTTAATTAAAGATTTTTTTTGATGTGAACCATTTTTAAAGTCTTTATTGAATTTGTTACAATATTGCTTCTGTCTTATGTTTTGGTTTTTTGGCGTCAAGGCATGTGGGATCTTAGCTCCCTGACCAGGCATTGAACCTGCAACTCCCTGTGTTGGAAGGCAAAGTCTTAACCACTGGACCGCCAGGGAAGTCCCAGAATCTTTTTTAGATACATACATAAAACATATAATGGCTGAGCTGCTCTAAGTGAAGCAGGTTGAAGAGTCTACAGTCAGCCATTCCTCTACGGCTCCTGCATAGAATGTTACAGGTTCTCAGCGATTACTGATCTCTAATTCCATTGTTTTATAGATGAGAAAACGAATGCCCATGGAATTAATCCATATCCATCAGTTCTCTCAGGGCCTTATGAAACTTATTCTAGACTGTCTTTGACTAACTCCATTTTCTTTGTGAGGTGTGGTAGAGTGGAATTAGCTGTTCCTGTGGTATTTTGTGTACACGTAACACGTAATGCTTATCATTTTCTTTTATACTTAAATGTTTGCAGTGTCTTGAAATAGCAAGGTACTAGAGTATTTGAGATTCCCATCATGCATTTTTTTCTATTTGTATATGTTGAATGATTGATTGGATTATTTTTTGTAGTCATTGTATGTCTTGTCAGACATTGTTACAATGTTTTTAAAGTAGTTAACAATAATATATTGGACTTACACATTGCTTTGTTTTGAACAACTTGTTAAAATGTCAAGGGCACAATACATATTTTTAAAAGCTTGCAGTGCTGGGTATCAAGAAGTTAAGGGCAGACAATTAAGGTAAACATGACAATCCTGTCTACTTTTGGAGGTTTGGAATTTGAAAGGATAACAAGCATGGACTTCTAGCACATTAAGGGCGATCAAGTCTTTGGCCATTTTCTTCTTGCTGTATATGAATTGCCTTCAGGTCAAGAAGTTACAAGTGTAAACCTAAATATCCCATGTAAGGTGAACTTTTTAAATCTTCCTAAATCGGAATTGAAAGAGCGCAAGGTTGGGAGTCAGGAGATATGATTTCTGTTTTGGGTCCAACAAAGTTTAGCAGAGTAACCTTGGAAAGGTCAGAGTTAATTCTAACTTTATGCATTCATGATACTTTATACAGAAAACTTTTCAACAAAGCTCCCAGTCTTCTATGTATGTAAGAAAAGATCTCACCTGCAACAATTTTCTAATCTTCAATATTCTGATTTTAAATTTAAAACTATTAAGTACTCTAAAAATTAGTTAATTATGCCATTTTTATTTTAATTATTTTCATTTTGTTAATAAGATTTTAATAAAATTTGGAGCAATTTACTGACCAATCAAATATTTTAGCTATTTCACCAAAATTTGAATACATTTTAATAAAAATGTAAATTAAAGCAAACACTTTAAAACTAATTATTTTCAGGTTATTTTTCTTTTAATATGTGCAGAATTATCTATTGATGTAAAAGGCAAACACAAGAGATTTATGAATTTCATAATATAGAAAATACTCTTCAGCTGCTATGTGCAACTTTTGGAAATACCATGTTAATTTGTGAGTAGCTCCAGAACCACAAATGAAAACATGAAGCAATAAAATGGACTTTGGCACTACTAGGAAATGATACTTGGTTAAGCAGGGATTTATTGCATTCATGATATCTGAGAGGAAGGATTTGCCAAGTTAATTAATTTGTCTTTTCTCTTACCTAAGTGCTTTCATGGCTCAAATCTCCCCAAAGCTCCAAAGCAGTATCTGTCTCTGTCTTGAGTGGCAGTGTAGCCCATAAACCTTCAGAGCATTCTGACATAATCCCCTTTTATTTTGAGGGCAAGAGATGTGGAGAAGCATTTCCTTGGGGCTTGAAAGGTATTACTTGTGAGGGTAGGTGTTCAAGGTCACGGGTCACACTGTGTCAGTGTGAGCCCCAGATCCGAGTGGCAGAAGGCATCCACGTATTCTTCAGTGGATTTGATTTGGGCTATTTGCGATACTAGGATCGTCTGAAACACAGGGTTTGTGGTAGTGTCCCCCCTTTCCTGGATCTGAGGGTGGTACTGCTTGAGTACCACAGTTGCAGGAGAACTGGGTGTGCTGAGATATCAAAGCTTTGCTTGTGGTCTCTGCCAGATTATTGTAATTAAGGTATTATAATTACTATTAAAGATAAAATGCGGAAGTTATTACTGGGTAGGCTTCTTTCACAAATCATTGCAGTTAATCTGTATGTGTGAATGGCAGGCAGACTATTGAAATATGTGAACAAATAGCATTGCAAGTTAAAATGATGCTTTTCATAAGCAAATAACCTGCCCTGTGCTTCTAAGCATCTTGGAGTTATTTTCTTGGCTGTAGACAGTGCTGTGATGTTTACATTTAGTAATCATCGTTGTCTAACATTTAGGACTTCTGAGCAATGAACTAAGCATTGTATTTTTATCTCATTTCTAGTATAGAAAGTAGAAAATGAAGTAATGTAAGTTTAAAGTTTAGTGCTGATTCAGAATTAACCAATACGTGATAGCTGTTTCACATGACTTTCTGGTATTTGCTTCCTGTAACATTGTTTTCAACCTCAGTTCGAAGGTATTAAGATGGAGGAAAGGTACTAGACATCTGGACAAATTTCTTTCTTTACCAATATTATCATAAACTGTGATATATATTTTATATGTAAAGCTGATGAAACAGTTAATATTGCAGTATACAACAGGGACTCTGACATGATGCATGATAATAGCAACATTATATTTATTCAAGAGGATATTGACATTTTTTTGACATTTACTTTGTACTTGACTCTACATAAAACTTACTGGTATCCACATTACTGAGATTTCTAGTAAGTGCTTTGAAATCAGTCAGTGCTTAAAAGAGTGCTTAGAGATCATTTCTCCAAAGATATTTTAATGTATTTATATCAAACCTGCATAGTACATTTTATAATAAGCTGAATATGTAGATAGTATTCCCATTGTTGAGTGGTAATAGTGTCATTATCTAGTAATAAATTTTATAACTAATTTAATATGCTTCTGTGATTAAGAAAATAAGTTGTAATTTCTATGTAAAGTGTTATGGCCACATAATATTTTGTCAGGTAGCACAAAATTTATCTAGAATATGCACATTAATTCTTGTTTGCCTGTCTGGTTTTCAAGTGTATCTTTCTAGACTTTAGTCCTCTCTCTGATTTGTGCCTTACCTTGTTAAAAAACAGAGCAAAACAAATCAAAAAAGATTCAAGGAGGGCTGTCTCTTAACATTTTGTTTTTTATTCTTTTCAGCAAATCTTTTTATTCAGTAAGAAACTGTACCCCAACCACAAGTGCATTCAAACATGGAAAACAACTTTTAGAATGTGCTGAATTAAATGAATAAGATCTTGGTTATTCTTTTTTTTTTTTCCATATGGGTAAAGAACTCTTCTGGAGCCAAAGCAAGTGAGGTGAACTAATTTTCATGGGCTTTGAAACAGAGAAGTGGATGAAGCACTGTTTTTAAGGTGTTTTATTCTAATGACACAGTTTTGATTTTGACCGATACACAATACAGGTTTAATCCAGGTGAGGCTAGGATCAGTGTGTTAAATACTTCATAATCTATTTACAAGAAGGGTTTAGATTTCTTTTTTTCTCCCCAGTGTTTATTTATTTTATTATTAGTCATCCATTTTATACACATCAGTGTATACATGTCAATCTCAATCTCCCAATTCATCCCACCCCCACCCCCTGCCGCTTTCCCTTCTTGGTGTCCATACGTTTTTTCTCTCCTTCTGTGTCTCTATTTCTGCCCTGCAAACCGGTTCATCTGTACCATTTTTCTAGGTTCCACATATATGCGTTAGTATATGATATTTGTTTTTCTCTTTCTGACTTACTTCACTCTGTATGACAGTCTCAAGATGCATCCACATCTCTACAAATGACCCATTTCGTTCCTTTTTATGGCTGACTAATATTCCATTGTATATATGTACCACATCTTCTTTATCCATTCATCTGTCTGTCCATAGGCATTTAGGTTGCTTCCATGACCTGGTTATTGTAAATAGTGCTGCAGTGAACATTGGGGTGTGTGTATCTTTTTGAATTATGATTTTATCTGGGTATATGCCCAGTAGTGGGATTTCTGGGTAATATGGTAATTCTACTTTTAGTTTTTTAAGGAACCTCCATAGTGTTCTCCATCGTGGCTGTATCAATTTACATTCCCACCAGCAGTGCAAGAGGGTTCCCTTTTCTCCACACCCTCTCCAGCATTTGTTGTTTGTAGATTTTCTGATGATGTCCATTCTAACTGGTGTGAGGTGATACCTCATTGTAGTTTTGATTTGCATTTCTCTAATAATTAGTGATGTTGAGCAGCTTTTCATGAGCTTCTTGTCCATCTGTATGTCTTCTTTGGAGAAATGTCTATTTAGGTCTTCTGCCCATTTTTGGATTGGGTTGTTTGTTTTTTTAATATTGAGCTGCATGAGCTGTTTATATATTTTGGAGATGAATCCTTTGTCTGATGATTCATTTGCAAATACTTTCTCCCATTCTGAGGGTTGTTTTTTTGTCTTGTTTATTGTTTCCTTTGCTGTGCAAAAGCTTTGAAGATTCATTAGGTCCCATTTGTTTATTTTTGTTTTTATTTCCATTTCTCTAGGCGATGGATCGAAAAAGATCTTGCTGTGCTTTATGTCAAAGTGTTCTTCCTATGTTTTCCTCTAAGAGTTTTATAGTGCCAGGTCTTACATTTAGGTCTGTAATCCATTTTGAGTTTATTTTTGTGTATGATGTTAGGAAGTGTTCTAATTTCATTCTTTTACATGTAGCTATCCAGTTTTCCCAGCACCACTTATTGAAGAGACTGTCTTTTCTCCATTGTATATCGTTGCCTCCTTTGTCATACATTAGTTGACAATAGGTGTATGTGTTTATCTCTGGGCATTCTATCTTGTTCCATTGATCTGTATTTCTGTTTTTGTGCCAGTACCATATTGTCTTGATTACTGTAGCTTTGTAGTATAGTCTGAAGTCAGGGAGTCTGATTCCTCCAACTCTGTTTTTTTCCCTCAAGACTGCTTTGGCTATTCGGGGTCTTTTGTGTCTCCATACAAATGTTAAGATTTTTTGTTCTAGTTCTGTAAATAATGCCATCGGTAATTTGATAGGGATTGCACTGAATCTGTAGATTGCTTTGGGTAGTATAGTCATTTTCACAATATTGATTCTTCCATCCAAGAATATGGTATACTTCTCCATCTGTTTGTATTGTCTTTAATTGCTTTCATCAGTGTCTTATAGTTTTCTGCATACAGGTCTTTTGTCTCCATAGGTAGGTCTATTCCTAGGTATTTTTTTTTGTTGTTGCAGTGGTAAATGGGAGTGTTTCCTTAATTTCTCTTTCAGATTTTTCATCATTAGTGTATAGGAATACAAGAGATTTCTGTGCATTAATTTTGTATCTTGCAACTTTACCAAATTCATTAATTAGATCTAGTAGTTTTCTGGTGGCATCTTTAGGATTCTCTATGTATAGTATCATGTCATCTGCAGACCGTGATAGTTTTACTTCTTCTTTTCCAATCTGTATTCCTTTTATTTCTTTTTCTTCTCTGATTGCTGTGGCTAGGACTTCCAAAACTATGTTGCATAATAGTGGCGAGAGTGGACATCCTTGTCTTGCTCCTGATCTTAGAGGAAATGCTTTCAGTTTTTCACCATTGAGAATGATGTTTGCTGTGGGTTTGTTGTATGTGGTCTTTATTATGTTGAAGTAGGTTCCCTCTGTGCCCACTTTCTGGAGAGTTTGTATCATAAATGGGTGTTGAATTTTGTCAAAAGCTTTTTCTCCATCTATTGAGATGATCATTTGGTTTTTCTTCTTCAGTTTGTTAATATGGTGTATCACATTGATTAATTTGTGTATATTGAAGAATCCTTGCATCCCTGGGATGAATCCCACTTGATCATGGTGTATGATCCTTTTAATGTGTTGTTGGATTCTGTTTGCTAGTATTTTGTGGAGGATTTTTGCATCTATATTCATGAGTGATATTGGTCTGTAATTTTCTTTTTTTGTAGTATCTTTGTCTGGTTTTGGTATCAGGGTGATGGTGACCTCATAGAATGAGTTTGGGAGTATTCCTTCTTCTGCAATTTTTTGGAAGCGTTTGAGAAGGATGGGTGTTAGCTCTTCTTTAAATGTTTGATAGAATTCACCTGTGAAGCCATCTGGTCCTGACTTTTGTTTGTTGGAAGATTTTTAATCACAGTTTCCATTTCATTACTTGTGATTGGTCTGTTCATATTTTCTATTTCTTCCTGGTTCAGTCTTGGATGGTTATACCTTTCTAAGAATTTGTCCATTTCTTCCAGGTTGTCCATTTTATTGGCATAGAGTTTCTTGTAGTAGTCTCTTAGGATGCTTTGTATTTCTGCGGTGTCTGTTGTAACTTCTCCTTTTTCATTTCTAATTTTATTGATTTGAGTCCTCTACTTTTTTTTCTTAATGAGTCTGGCTAATGGTTTATCAATTTTTTTTATTTTCTCAGAGAACCAGCTTTTAGTTTTATTGATCTTTGCTATTGTTTTCTTTGTTTCTATTTCATTTATTTTTGCTCTGATCTTTATGATTTCTTTCCCTCTTCTAACTTTGGGTTTTGTTTGTTCTTCTTTCTTTAGTTCCTTTAGGTGTAACATTAGATTGTTTATTTGAGACTTTTCTTGTTTCTTGAGGCAGGCTTGTATAGCTATAAACTTCCCTCTTAGAACTGCTTTTGCTGCATCCCATAGGTTTTGGATCATCGCGTTTTCATTGTCCTTTGTCTCTATGTATTTTTTGATTTCCTCTTTGATTTCTTCAGTGATCTCTTGGTTATTTAGTAACGTATTGTTTAGCCTCCATGTGTTTGTGTTTTTTATGTTTTCTTCCCTGTAATTGATTTCTAATCTCAAAGCGTTGTGGTCAGAAGAGATGCTTGATATGATTTCAGTTTTCTTAAATTTACTGAGGCTTGATTTGTGACCCAAGATGTGATCTATGTTGGAGAATGTTCTGTGCACACTTGAGAAGAGGGTGTAATCTGCTGTTTGTGGATGGAATGTCCTATAAATATCAATTAAATCTGTCTGGTCTATTTTGTCATTTAAAGCTTGTGTTTCCTTATTAATTTCCTTTTGGATGATCTGTCCATTGGTGTAAGTGAGGTGTTAAAGTCCCCCACTGTTATTGTGTTACTGTCGATTTCCTCTTTTAGAGCCGTTAGCAGTTGCCTTATGTATTGACGTGCTCCTATGTTGGGTGCATATATATTTATAATTGTTATATCTTCTTCTTGGATGGATCCCTTGATCATTACGTAGTGTCCCTCCTTGTCTCTTGTAACATTCTTTTTTTTAAAGTCTATTTTGTCTGATATGAATATTGCTACTCCAGCTTTCTTTGATTTCCACTTGCATGGAATATCTTTTTCCATCCCCTCACTTTCAGTCTGTATGTGTCCCTAGGTCTGAAGTGGGTCTCTTGTAGACAGCATATATATGGGTCTTGTTTTTGTATCCATTCAGCAAGCCTGTGTCTTGTTGTTAGAGCATTTAATCCATTCACGTTTAAGGTAGTTATCGATATGTATGTTCCTATGACCATTTTCTTAACTGTTTTGGGTTTGTTTTTGTAGGTTCTTTTCTTCTCTTGTGTTTGCCAGTTAGAGAAGTTCTTTTAGCTTTTGTTTTAGAGCTGGTTTGGTGGTGCTGAATCTTAGCTTTTGCTTGTCTGTAAAGCTTTTGATTTCTCTGTTGAATCTGAATGAGATCCTTGCTGGCTAGAGTAATCTTGGTTGTAGGTTCTTCCCTTTCATCATTTTAAGTATATCATGCCACTCCCTTCTGGCTTGTAGAGTTTCTGCTGAGAAATCAGCTCTTAACCTTATGGGAGTTTCGTTGTTTGTTATTTGTCGTTTTTCCCTTGTTGCTTTCAATAATTTTTCTTTGTCTTTAATTTTTGCCAACTTGATTACTATATGTCTCAGCGTGTTTCTCATTGGGTTTATCCTGTTTGGGACTCTCTGTGGTTCCTGGACTTGGGTGACTATTTCCTTTCCCATGTTAGGGAAGTTTTCTAGTATAATCTCTTCAAATATTTTCTCAAGTTCTTTTTCTCTCTCTTCTCCTTCTGGGACCCCTATAATGTGAATGTTGTGTTTAATGTTGTCCCAGAGGTTTCTTAAGCTGTCTTCATTTCTTTTCATTCGTTTTTCTTTATTCTGTTGTGCAGCAGTGAATTCCACCATTCTGTCTTCCAGGTCACTTATCCATTCTCCTGCCTCAGTAATTCTGCTGTTGATTCCTTCTAGTGTATTTTTCATTTCAGTTATTGTATTGTTCATCTCTGTTTGTTTGTTCTTTAATTCTTCTAGATCTTTGTTAAACATTTCTTGCATCTTCTCGATCTTTGCCTCAATTCTTTTTCCGAGGTCCTGGATCATCTTCACTATCATAATTCTGAATTCTTTTTCTGGAAGATTGCCTATCTCCATTTCATTTAGTTGTTTTTCTTGGGTTTTATCTTGTTCCTTCATCTGGTACATAGCCCTCTGCCTTTTCATCTTGTCTATCTTTCTGTGAATGTGGGTTTTTTTCCACAGGCTGCAGGATTGTAGTTCTTGCTTCTGCTGTCTGCCCTCTGATGGATGTGGCTATCCAAGAGGCTTGTGCAAGTTTCCTGATGGGAGGGACTGGTGGTGGGTAGAGCTGACTGTTGCTCTGGTGGGCAGAGCTCAGTAAAACTTTAATCGGCTTGTCTGCTGATGGGTGGAGCTGGGTTCCCTCCCTGTTGGTTGTTTGGTCTGAGGCGACCAAACACTGGAGCCTGTCCGGGCTCTTTGGTGGGGCTAATGGTGGACTCTGGGAGGGCTCACGCCAAGGAGTGCTTCTCAGAACTTCTGTTGCCAGTGTCCTTGTCCCTTGGTGAGCCACAGGTGCCCCCTGCCTCTTCAGGAGACCCTCCAACACTAGCAGGTAGGTCTCCTTCAATCTCCTATGGGGTCACTGCTCCTTCCCCTGCGTCCCGATGCGCACACTTCTTTGTGTGTGCCCTTCAAGAGTGGAGTCTCTGTTTCCCTCAGTCCTGCTGAAGTCCTGCAATCAAATCCCACTAGCCTTCAAAATCTGATTCTCTATGAATTCCTCCTCCCATTGCCAGACCCCCAGGTTGGGAAGCCTGACGTGTGGCTCAGAAACTTGACTCCAGTGGGTGGACTTCTGTGGTATAAGTGTTCTCCAGTTTGTGCGTCACCCACCCAGCAGTTATGGGATTTGATTTTATTGTGATAGCGCCCCTCCTACCATCTCATTGCAGTTCTCCTTTGTCTTTTTACGTGGGGTATCTTTTTTGGTGAGTTCCGGTGTCTTCCTGTCAATGATTGTTCAGCAGTTAGTTGTGATTGTGGTGTTCTCGAAAGAGGGAGTGAGAGCATGTCCTTCTACTCTGCCATCTTGAACCAATCTCTGGTTATTCTTTTTATATTAAGTGGGTCTGAAACTGGGGACTAAAGCAACTCACAAACCATTGCTGCTTATGCAGCCTCTCCTTTTCAGCTTTTGTCTGTTCTCAATTGTATTTTGAATGAATTCTGTCTTCCATCTTTAATAAAATGCTTGGTAGAATGTAATGGAAAGGATATTACCATGAACATTTAAAAATTCACTAAAAGATACTCAGAATCTTCCCTGTGTGTTTTAACACGGGCTTTGATTGCCTATTTTACTGTAAAGTATATTTTCGGTGTTTACCACAGTATCCCTAATACACTTTGCTGTTTGACCTGTGTAAGGTGCCCCAGGGCACCTGCATTCCAGAATAATGCTGCTCTAGACCAGTACAACTCAGGCTTTAATGTAAGTATGAGTCACCTGGGGATCTTGTTAAAATGCAAATTTTGATTTAGCAGGGCTGGAAAGGAGCTGAGATTCTGCATTTCTAACAAGCTCCCAGGTGATGCTACTGCTCCTGGTCTAGAGATCACACCTTGAAAGTATAGGTAATATCTGTATGTCTAGTGCTTCTTAACGCATATACCAAGAGTCACAGTAATAGCTTGTTCTTAGGTCGTGGTTCTTGAACTTTAGCAGCCACTGGAATCTTGCGGGAGAATGTTTGCTAAAAATTGGGCTCCACTCCTCAGAGTTCGTTTTGGTGGGGCTTTGGAGCCCAGGAATCTGCATTTTTCAAACCTCCTCAGATTTTGACGCAGGTGGTCTAAAACCACACTTTGAGAAATAGTACTTTAAAGTTTGAAATTACTGTGGAAATTCTCAAACCTTTCTGGAATGACAGCTTTTTAAAGACAAAGATGCCATGAAAAGCCCATCTGAAAGGTGATTGCCTAAAATGCCAATGTAGAATTTGGTTAATGAGGAAGCAGTGGTATAAATTTGTATGTTTCGCTGTTCTATCCCATTGCCTCAGGCAGAAGGTGCATAATGTATTATAATACACCAATGGTAAAGACCATAGCTTCATTTACTCCCTAATTAGCCTTGAAGCCCTCTTAAATTGGATACTGTAGTTGGTTAGATGTAATAGCTGGGTGGGCATATTAAATGATGGTGAATGGTTGCCAGTGTTGATTCTGCTCTTGGGTATTCTGACCAGGATATTTACTCTCTCTGGGATACATTTATATCTCTAATATTACTTGCTATCATACATACCTAGTATCACAGGTCTAGCCTGTTTCATATATAAAATGTAGAGTTGGTTCTCAAGTTAAAAAAATAGGAATTCGGGTAACTAATGAGTTGTCATTTCAGTTTAAGGCAGCAGTTAAAATTTAAAAGTATGTCATTCAAAGTGAATTTTTAAAAATGACATCTTTTCATAACTTTAAAATCAGTTCTTCATTTGCTCATGTCTCTCTTTTAAGGATGTGGGTGGTATTTATATAATACCTGATTGATTCTATACAAGTTATTTAAAATAAAAGGGTTATACAGAGGTTGCAGAAACGGTGACTGCCATATAGAATACTCTGATCAGCAAACTGTAATGTTAACCAAAGTGATTTAAAATGTTTATTTAGGATTAATCCATCATATGCTTAAATTTATTATCTCATTTATTCACTAATTTGCATGTGATTTTGCAATTCAGAAATTTTAAGCAAACAGAGGTGTACCCAAAAGTGAAGTTTAGGATGAATTGAATTAAAACAGATTTTAACCAAGACCAGCCCTGGACAGAAATGTGGGATTAGTGAGCTGTGATTACATTCCTCCTTTTCTGCTCCTCTGCCCTCAAGAGCAAATTTCTTTGTGCCACATCTGGATGGTTTTGTTCCACTGCCACAGTACCCCTCTGAGGTCTCTCTTGCCCTTGAGAATTTCAAGGTGTAGAGCAGAGACAGTTTTGAAAACCATCATGACCTAGTACAGTAAGTGCTGTGTGAGGATATCACACAAAGTACTTTATGATCACAGAGAGAGATTAATTCTGCTTGTTGAAGGGAAAGGGGAGAAGAAGATAGACAAATGATGAGGATATAAACTAAGTGACCTTATTGAGGTTCCTTTCTGTTGTGAATTTTCTGGTTTTTTAATAACCTGAGAACTGTGCTTCACTATCCATAATATTCGTACCTCTTGACACAAAAGTAGTGAGCATGGGGAGGAAAAGTATCTACTAGTTTTTAAAGCAGACCAAAATTTGTTTCATTTCATGCTAGGAAGTAGTTTTATTTAAATTTGAGTAAAAATTTTGCTTTGATATTCTCCAACATAATATTAGTTCAATTGTTAATGAATTGAAAAGGCATTACACTTTTCTTGATAGTCCTTTGTATATTCCAGTTGCTTTGAGTTAAGAGACAAATGAATGGAAAAGAAAGGTAAACAGTATTTAAATCCTGTCACATTTGTAAGAGCAGTGGATTTCTAATTAAGACGAAATTCAGGATAGCTTTTTGTACTAAAGTAGAAGATCTGTGTTTCAGACCCACTGTCAGGTTGTCTTCATCTTCACAACTAACATTTTCTGAGTTTCTACAGGTATAGCTCAAGTTAGTCATAATAACATTACTCTAGCAAAATATAATTATAGGCATGTCTCTTATGAGAATAATGTTTACAGCTTTACTATGTTGTTATATATAAATTAGGGAGAAATTTTCTATCATTTAAAATTAACTCAATTACAATTTTGACGTTCCTTGATGCTTAGAGCTGTGCTGTCCAATACAATAGCCACTAGCCACATGTGGCTATTTAAATTTAAATTAATTGAAATTAAGTAAAATATAATTTTCTGTGTTAAATGTTAAGAAAACATTTCAATTGCTCAATAATCACACATGGCTAGCAGCTACTTGATTGGACAGCACAGATAAAGAACATTTCTGTCACTCTGTTCAATAGCACTGGTCTAGATTTTCGAGTATATGACAGGTGTGGAATTGTTAGGATATGCACATTGTATCAGTTAGGTTGAGGTTCACTTGTGTAAGGCTAGACACCATAGAAAACAGTGGCTTAAATAAGATAGAAGTTTATTTTCCTCCCACAGAAATAAAGTCTAGAGGTAGATAATCCAAGACTAGCGAGGTAGCTTCATGGTGTAAAGAACCTAAACCGATTCTTTTTTTGCTACTGTGCTGCCATCATATAGCTTCTACCTTGAGGTTCAGGATGGCTGCTCAAGCTCCAGCCATCAAGTCTGCATTCCAGCAGAGGAAAGAGGGAAAGAAGGGAAGCAGTTTCCCTCTTTTTTAAGATTTCGCATTTCACTGTCATAGAACACTTTGACTTATATTTCATTGGCTAGGACTTTTATTTTATTTTTCACATGGCAAACATTAACCACAAGAGAGGACAGGACAGCAGTGTGTTTCTTTTGAGAGGCCTTGCTGTTGTCAAGTTCCTCAGAAGAGCCGATGAGAAATTAGTTTTAATATTTAGAAATTAATTTAAATGAATAATTTTTCTAGGAGTAAAAACTCTTTTGTAGTGCATTCTAAAACCTAGGAGAGCAGTAGGAAGCAAATAATATTACCTCATTTAACTGAGGCAGAGAGGTCATTCAGAAATCACAAATTTAGTTGGATAATCCCTATGGTGCCCATTTTTCATGTTCTTGGAGCTCAGTATTGAGCTTTTTATTTTGTAAAGTAATAGTTTGTCATATTATCTATGAAATGTTATTATTGAGTTAAGACTTCAATTGTGTGGGGTTTTGCTCAGATATATAGCCCAAACTGTCCATATTAAAATACTTTGAGATTAATGAAATGAGCAAATTAATTAGTCAGGAATGATACTTTTCAGAAGAGTAGTATTCTTCATTTCATAATGTAATGTTTTCTAACATTTTGTTTATGTTTGTTAATAGGCAGCATAATCTATAGTTGATTTCACTAAAAAATGGAAAGTTGGTATTAATGTTTTCACTATTATTTTTATTTACACATTTTATTCTGTTGGAATCAAAATTTTCTATTTGCCATTTTCTTTATTTTTCTTTGTTTTTCACTAATTACTGGTGTTTTCAGTAATTCGCTTCAAAAATGTCTACCTGCGCCATCAGGAAGTTTAGAAAGAGTGTGAGAAAATATGATAGTAAGGAGGGCACATTCAACTGCCATTCTGCTTTTTGATCACAGGCTCTTGCGTGACAGGACTTGACCACCACTGTTCTTGTAATTCCTTTGGTGCCAGTTTCATATAGCTTCTATATGTTGTTTCATATGTTGTTTCATATTTCATGGGGGATGTAGAAACAGGCTAGAGTGGTCTTAGAACATGTAATAGACTCGTGTTTAAGTCAAATGCAGTTCCTCAGTGTTACACAATTAAATATTTAATTATATTCTTTTGATATTTTAGATAGACCTTAAAAAGACTACATTATCAGAAAGAGATGGATATAAAATAGCTATGACTTATAACTTAAGAAATCTTATTTCAGCCTGTGTTCAAAGAGAGACAGTTAAAATGATGTAAGCTTCTAAGGCTTGTGATTCCTGTTTAACAGTTTGTGTCTTTAAGTCATTAGGTTGTTCCCATGCTCTCCAAACACGTTTTTATTGTCATTTAGGAGAGACTCTGGAAGTCCGTATCTTAAGAATTCAAACAGTTAATATATTTATCTTCTTCTAAAGGGAACCATCAGTAAAACTTGGCAACGGTTGAGTTTGTATTTCCTTACGTGCTGGGAGGTGACCATTACTGCTATAGGCTTTCTTTAGTTCTAATTTTGCCTAAGAGCCTGTGTAATTTTGCTTGTGGAATTTCCTAGGAAATTTCATATTTGAATCCGGTAAGAATGAAGACAGACAGTATTTTCAATGGACTTATTAGCCCAGTAGTCTATTTGTAAAGTGAGGTTAGTAGGTGAATCTTGCTTTACTATTCCCCTCTCCCTAAATTAAAATTTTAGAACAAAGATTTCTAATTGATATTGTCAGTGACTTTATTATAAAGTTCTTTACCCTCATGTATTGCCTTGGGGTTGCAACCTGTGTCTTTGATCTGACTTTTTACTCTTACTCTTTATCTGTCCAGTTTCATTGACTTCTTTCCCTTGGCATACTGTGTACTACCGAACCTGTTATCTTACTGTCTGCTCAACCTTCTTTTTAAAAAGATTTTGCTTTTTGAACCTAGATTTATTTATTTTACTGATCAAGAAAAGAATATTAGGAGAGGAAGAACATGCCCAGGAGAGACTGGGAAGTCCTTTGTGGCCACTGTCTGTTATTCTGGAATTCAAGAGACTGGTCTGGGTTATAGATCAACTATTAGGCTCTATCAGTATATAAGTGGTGTTTGGGTCATAGAATAATAGGAGGGTGGAGGGAAGAATGCATCAGAGTAAAGTAAAAGTGAGGTTGGTGCCCTACATAATTAAAAGTTAGGGCAGAAATGTAACTGTATGCATACAATGCTAGCAGAAGTCTTTGGAAATTTTTAAAAAGAACTAGAAAAATGTCATGCAATTGAAGCAGTGATAACAGAGTTTTTCATTAAAAACAGCAATCAGACATCACAAAGATATTGTGAAACAAGCATTGAACATTGATTAGGACAATGTATTTATCTCCAAGGTCATCAGTGAAGGTTTGAAATTAGATGAATCCGGGTTCAAGCCATAGTACCAGCAACCGCACACACAGTAAATGTAGACACAGGTGTTTGTTTCTTGAAATTCAGTTTCATTGTCTGCAAAATAAAGATAACAATGCAAAGTTTATATAACCAAGTGAGGAAAATGAGATCTGTGATACAGAATGTCTTACATACTAGACCCTGCATTAATATAAGATTATATTCCTAGATGGTAAAAGTTATAGTGAAGAAAATGGGAAAGGGTGTTAAAGGAAGGATTATAGCTAAAGAAGTAGGTTTGGCTCTTAAATGTTAGAAATGCTCTTTATGTAGCTTTGGTCTGAAGAACATTAGATTGGAATAGAAACACATGCGTGATGCTCCACAGCCAAATGAAAGATAAGTGCCAATAAGAGAGAACTCACTATTTTATTGAACGAGAAGAATATTGTTGATGAGAAAGATTTTAGATACACAAATTGAAAACAATTTACATAAACAAGCTCATCAAGTAACTTTGTCACAGTAGCAGCCATCAATTCTATCTTTAATATTCCATGAATCTACTAAATCAGATACTGAAATAAATAAAAAACACAAAAATTGTCCTAAAACATCAATAGGTTATGGCTCTCAGGGATATTTTAACCAGACTACTTAAAAATACAAGAGTATAGTTGAAATTAACTCTGATGTTTAGGAGAAGAATTGTCAATTACCAATTGCAAATTTGACCTTTGGGAAGGACCTAGAATTTTGGAATTCTGGGTAGCTGAGAAATCTCTTCCTCTGAGACAGAATTATTACATTGATATTTTCTTCCTGTGACTCAGTTATTTCCAATTTTTATTCATATAACACAGATGTGGTCCTTTTTAGACTGTTCTACAAAATTTGTAAGAATTAGGTATTCAAGTGATACCATTTTGGGAATTTTCTTCATCTTTTAAGTTGGCATTGGGTATCTGGGAAATCTGTTCCTATTAATATTATACATGTACATTTAAAAAATTCATCCATACCGGAAGAAGCCCACAGGTATGATTCTCATGCACCTAACCCTAGCTAATATCATGACCATTTTGTTCAGGGGCATTCAAGATGCAATGTCATCTTTTGGAATTTGGCCTATAATGGGTGATATTGGCTGTAAATCATTGTTGTACATTCATAGGGTGACCCAAGGCATTTCTCTCTGCACAATTTCTGTCTTGAACACTTTTCAGGCCATTAGAATTAGCCCCAGAAACTCTAAGCGGGCATGGCTCAAACCCCAAATCTCCACATGCATTTTGCCTTCGTTCCTCTTTTTCTGGGTCATCAATATGCTCATCTACATCTGGATCATCACAAACAATAAAGCCATCACCAATGCCTCAGCTGCCCAACCTGGCTATTCTCTGGCTTACTGTAAAACAAAGCAAGGGGGTTACAGGGTGTCAGCAGTATTTCAGAGTGCCATGCTCATCTAGAATTTCCTCTGCATCAACCTCATGATCTGGACTAGTGGCTACATGGTGATGCTCCTCTACAATCATCACAAGACAGTTCAGAATCTTCGTGGCAACAACCTTTCTCCCAGACTGTCTCCTGAAACCAAGCTACCAACACCATTCTGCTCATAAGCTGCTTTGTCTTCTTTTATTGGACCAACGGCTGTCTTACCACTTACTTGTCCTTAAAAATCTGAAACTAACATGATGCTAGAGCACATCACTGGGTTTCTGTCCTCTTGCTACCCAGCCATCTGTCCTTTGGTGATGCTGAAAAATGCCAGTAGAATTTCCTGCCTCAACTCCTCCCTTGCCAAGATGAGAACGCTCTCTAGTAAAAGGGAATTAGTGATGGCATGGTCACCACCCAGCTTTCCTCTCAGTAGAAGGATACAGTGTCATAAAAGTGTTTTGAAAGAAAAGACACAGTATTGAAAAGTGTTTTTTTTTTTATTCTGCATTTGGGCTCTATTCAAAAGGTAATAGAAAAATATAGTTAAAATTTAATTAACCCTATGAAAACTATGTCTCCTGCAGGATTCCTCTGAATTTTATCAGATTCAGAAATCTCATGTTCCTACTTCGCTAAGAATTTTTTATTATGAATGTGTTTTGAATTTGATCACTTTTACATTTTTAAAGATTACATGATTTTTAACCCCTTTTCTACTAATGTGGTCAATTTATTACTCCATTTGAGTAGTTTATACTTAAATGTTTATTCAGTCTTTTAGTCCTGGAATTCAAATATACCTGTTGACGATATTTTATTTTTACATATCACTGATTTTAACTTGCTGGTATTCATCTATAATTATTTTTTCCACAGTGTTGTTGTATACTTTTGGTACATTTATATTGGTTCAATAAAACAAATGGAGAATGTTAAAAATATATATATGTCAAAGGAGCCATTTACACTTGCGCCAGCTCACTTCTGTAAGAACTGCAATCTGGCTCCTGCCACCAGCACTTGACTAAGTGCTTATTCGAAGTTCACCAGTGATCCACTAATTAAAACTCCAGTGACCTCTTCTCTGACTTTGCATTCCTTCATCTCTGCCACATTTTAATTTTTGGCTACTCTCTCCTTGAAATTCTCAGTTCTCACTGCTTCCCATTGAGCGCTCTTCACTCCATCCTACTGGGACTTGTTACAGTCTAGTAGGACTTCCTTTTTTTTTTTTTTTTTAATCTTCCTTCCATTTAGTCATGCAAAGCCACCACCTGAAATATCACCCCTTCTCATCTCTGCCTGTTACAGATCCTACCTGTGCTTTAAGACCTACTTTATGTGTCATCTTCCCTTTAAGCTTTTAAAAATGTTCTTTCTCATTCCTATAGTCATCTAGTTCCTACTTAAAGTACTTTTAAGATGCATTTTTTTTCCCTGACAGTATGATTTTGTACACATTTTAAAATCTACCCCAGCAGATATAAATCACAGGAGTAAAAAGGCCACCATTGCAATTTCCTCAATGTTGTGTATAATCAGTAACCTTAAATATTCATTTACTATGCTATGGTAGGCAGAATAATGACTCCCCTATCATCCCTAATCCCCAGAACCTCTGAATATGTTAGGTTACATGGCAAAGGGGAATTAAGGTAACAGATGGAATTAAGGTTGCTAATGAATTAACTTAAAATACAGAGGTTATCCTGGATTATGCTGGTGGGCTCAGTATAATCATGAGTCCTTAAAAATGGAAAAAGGAGGCAGAAGAGAGTTAGAGTGATGTACTGTGAGAAGGACTTGTTTAGCCCTTACTTTAAAGATAGAGGAAGGGAGCCAAAAGCAAGGAATGTGAGTGGCCCTTAAAAAGTCAAGAAAACAGATTCTCCCCTTGGAGACTCCAGAAGGAATGCGGCCCTGCTGACACTTGATTTTAGCCCAGGGAAACCTGTGTCAGATTTCCAACCTACTGAACTGTTAAGATGTACATACTACGATAATTCAGAGGCAATGGGATAAGAAAAATGGGAAAGTAAACCAATTATTTTAAGACTTAATTACTTCTCAGGGAATTTACCAATTTTACAGTAATTGCTTTTTCTGGTTGTTTTTCAAAAGAATCGTGTGTAATGTCATCCCAAGAGAAAGAGCCTTTAATAAGGTGTATTGATTTCCTTTTATTTGGGCTTTATAATTTGAAAAAGATATCGATACCTTGCTGTTGAACAGGGCAGCTAATAGTAGGAGCTGTGAAATGACAAAACTAAAACAACTTAGTAACAAGTTGGATGTCCTTTATTCAAAGGAAAACAATCCATGGGGGAGTACAGTGCCTACAAGCAGTGGAGCACTGTTGCAGAGGGATCTGGGGAAAAAGGGAGTTTTAGAGAGCATTAGAAGAGGCAACTCAGAAATAGGGCATGATTGGCTAGGTCAGGGATTTCCTTATTAGGCAAGCAGGTCCTAGTTTCCAGGCTAAGGTAAGCTAGCTAAAGCTGAGTTGGAGGACTGTGATTAGTGTATGTTAGGTTTCCTTGACACTGAAGTGTTTCCCATAAGTGCAGGTTGACTTAGGTTTAGATTTGTGAAGAGGACTGGGCTAACGGGGCTGCCTCCACTTTGTGGGTCCTGATATATGCATTAACTTTATCAGAGCTCAGTAAATATTAATTGAATGAATGAACAAGTGGAGTTGATGAGTGAAGGGAGAATGTTTTTATTCATTTTCTTAAGAAATGAATTAAGTACTTTTAGTTTCTCAAATGCACTGTATTCTTCTCCCTACCTACCCTACCCTGCCTCTCCTCTCATACAAATAATGCTTCCTTTACTTGGAGCCTTCTTCCTCTTTCCCTTTGAATAAGTCCTAGTGATCCTTAAAGTCCTGGTTTACGTGTGAAACCTTTTAGGAAGGGTCTTAAATTCCTTCGCCACTCATCGCCCCTCCTGCTCGTCCATACTTGTCCAGTGTACCTGCTTTGCGGCCCCATTGTACCTTGTGCTTCCATCTTAGCCTTAACACACTGCAGTATTATTACCCATTTAGTTGTCTTTCTCATTGTCATTGTCAGGGGCTATGTCTTTTTTTGCTCACTGTTGAATTCCCAGAGCCTGGCATAATGTGTATTTGGTAAATATTTATTAAATGACATTCATGAAATATAGTAACAATCTCAAATGTGTCAAAACATATGATCTAAATTTATGTGTAAAGTATTGTTTTCAAGTTCTTTATTTGCTTATCTGTAGAAGTTCATAACCCTACCGAGCATTAAACTTAATAATAGGTTTATAGGCAGAATGCAATCTCTAGCAGTAAAATCTACTTTTATTTTTAAATATACTATTGAAGTTTACTCAGACTTCAAACTTGACATTTAATCTCAAAGCTTAATCTGTTTCACCTTTAAATTTGAATTTAAATACTTCTTGGAAGTTGCCATTTTACACTTAGTTATTATTTTCTAAGAAATAATTTTATTTTTCTGTGACTTTTCTTCATTGCAGTCTAGCATTTTTAAGAGCATATATTTAGAACATTGATTGTGTATAATTTTTTTTTAGAGAGAAAATGGCATTGATCTGTTTCTTGCCTTTTGAAAATAGTACTCTGTTGGAGGTTTGGAAGGGTTTAGGTCAAATTAAGTGGGCTTATACTGTTGATGGGCTCCTGCAGATAAAGCCACAGCCAGCTTTGACTGGGCTGCTTTTGTGTTGATGTACTGTTTTTCCCTTGGGCCAATAGATGCTGTTTCTTGTAAGATAAGAACATGGTAGGGAAGGAAATTTGCTCTGTTTTGTTGCTATTTAAAGCACTGTGGAACTAGTTGGTAGAACTTGACACACTGTTCATTTCATCCTCAGTTGAATTATTATTGTTGTTTTTCTTGGGGAAAAAAGTTCTTCTGAGATAATTTCTACCAAGTAGTTATAATTTACAAGATATTTAATGGATTTTCCGTGTGAAATAAAATGACTTCTGGAGATTTGGGCCTCTTTATATTTGGTTTTAGAATCTTAACCACTAGATTGTTCTGCCTCCAGTTTAGATGATTAAAGTTAATAAAAGCTAATTTTTTCCTTGGTTTTCATTGTTATTGTGAAATTTTAAGTTGGCCATTAGAAAGAATTCCTAGCAGCTGAAATCTTTGGCCTTTTATTGATAGAATAATCTTTGGTCTTTTATTGATGCTATTTTAAGCTACTGTTAGAAGAGTTGCTCCAGGAAGCTGCTAACTCTTCCAAAGCCTGTGGGACTCTCCAACATGGGTAGTGAGGCTGTGGTGTGTGTTTGCTCTAGTCCTTGGAACTCTTGGCGGAAATGGGTCTCCCTCTGAGATGTATGCCATGAAATCTCATTGTTGTAGTTTACTTTCTTCCAGTGTCACAAACTCATGGAATGGAAGTATGTCAGAGAGTGAAACTTTGCCTAGTTCCTATGGTGATGTGAGGAATCTTTAGGGCCTATTAAAAGTATATCTTGTTCCAAGTATTCCCTTGTTCCTGTGGTTCCAGAGCTCCCCCATCCACCCATGGAATCACTGACATGAGTTATTTATTTTAAGATGAGGGTAGATACAGCCTTGAATAAAGGAATCATTTGCTCAACTCTGAGTTTTATTTTCAATAAATTATTTTCATGTGTAGTAACAAAATTCAAAAGGTACAAAAGGATATAATTTTACATAAATCTCCTCCCCCTACTTTCTCCCCCACTGGCCTCCACCCTTTATCTCTGTCATTCAGTTCTGTGTACACAAAAGATACATAGTTTACACTCTTGTACACCTTTGTTTGTTTCACATAATATCTCTGTACAGTTCCATATCAGTATGTATAAAACGATCTCATTCTTACCAGCTATAGTAACCATATCCAGTCTTATGCTTTTACAGATAATGCTAGAGGGGTTGGTAGATGCAAACTATTACATTTAGAATGGATAAACAACAAGGTCCCAATGTATAGGGAACTATACTCAGTATTCTGTGATAAACCATAATGGAAAAGAATATAATAAAGAATGTATATATGTGTATAAGTGAGTCCCTTTGCTGCACAGCAGAGATTGGCACAGCATTGTAAATCAACTATACTTCAATAAAAAAAAATAATGCTGCAGTTTTAATCCTGACCATACATCATTTTGCATACATACGAGTTTATCAATATGATAAATCCTTACGAGTAGAATTACTGGGTCAAAGTCTAATATTTTAAACTGTGGGTTTTTTTTTTTTAATATTTATTTATTTATTTATGGCTGCATTGGGTCTTCGTTGCTGCACGCGGGCTTTCTCTAGTTGCGGCGAGCCGGGGTACTCTTCGTTGTGGTGCACGGGCCTCTCACTGCTGTGGCTTCTCCTTGTTGCGGAGCATGGGCCCTAGGTGCGTGGGCTTCAGTAGTTGTGCCTCACGGGCTCTAGAGTGCAGGCTCAGTAGTGTGGTGCACGGGCTTAGTTGCTCCGTGGCATGTGGGATCTTCCCGGACCAGGGCACGAACCCGTGTCCCCTGCGTTGGCAGGAGGATTCTTAACCACTGTGCCATGAGGGAAGCCCTTAAACTGTGTTTTAAATTAATTTTTTGTCTGTACAAAATAGGAGTCATGACATTTTGGGTTGTCTGAGAGAAATCAGGATGTTCTAAATTCTAGAAACTCCTCACCATGTATTAAGAGCAAAATTTGAAAATCTATACATAATTTCACTATAAACAATGGTATGTAAAGGACTCAGGATGGTATATAGGCAATTTCTGCCACACCAGAAGAAATCTTTTCTAGTGCTGAGAAGAGCCATAGGTCAGTGTCTTCATTCCCCTACATACCTTTTCAGAGGCTGAAAATCAAAGTAGAAGACAGGGAAGTGTTGATGATAGTGATTGTGATAAATAAGAACAACCAGTTAGTTTCAGAAGAGAACCTGAGAACAGCAGGATTGCCTGAAAAAGCTGACTGTCTAGGGATAGAGAAATTCTAAGAGTGCTGGTCTGCTAGCCGAGGCGTGTAAAGAGAAAGCCTGGATACTGCAGAGTATCTGGACCTCAAAACTAAGCTTCTCAAACCCATAGGCTATAGCAGTATTCAAGGTTGTCAGCCAAAAAGACCAGCCAAATCTCAGTAGATACAAGCATAGGACAGATAGTGACTAGGTAGAATGACAAATGTCTAAGGTGAAGCCAGTCAGTTGCCTGGGCCACAGCAAGTGAATCAGCACCCATCTCCCGTTCACCATGACCGTGAGACAACTCATGCTCCTCCTTTTAACTAGCCACCACCCCAAGAGAAAAAAAAAGAGGGTTGGGAAAATTCCTTAAAGAGGTTGAACTTGCAATTGAATGACACAAGGAAGTTAAGGAAATTCTGTGTGGAATTTGAAGTTAGAGTTCACACTGTGAACCAAGGAAGCTGCATTGCGCCCACTACCTTGCGTTTTAGTTTTCAGCCATTCCTTCATAACTCCACCGTGTTTTGTGTAAATTCTGTCTTCCTGAACTCCCTTTCCCCCACTCCTTTGTTCCACTGGTTTTCTGGTCTCTCTTTATTGTATGAATTCTGTTTCCCTCATTTTATCACCTGGAGTCTTTCTGGTGCACTGATTTCTGGTTCTCTGAGCCTGTTCTTTATGCTCCCCCTCCCCCTCTTTGCCCTTTTGTCATTGGCAGCTTCTCGCGGATTCCTTTGCTCTTTTTCTCTCTCAGTCCAACAAAGACTGCTTAGAAAGAGCAGCAGCCTTGTCATTTGAACAAAAGATTCTGCAAACCCTGTGTAGGTTGGCTATTGATTTGCTTGACTGAAAAAGCTGATTAGCCACTTCATCTCTGGTTGAGTATCTCTATTAATGTCCGGGAGTTACATGTTACAGTATTATTAGCTCTGACAGTGACTGCCTGTATGTTAATTTTACTTACTGATTTCTATCTCAGAGGCCTTAGCTACACAGTGATTATTGTAGCATCTCCCAGAAGGGAAAATAAAATCCCTGAAAGCACATTACCTTACAGGCTTGATTTATTTCAAGATCCTGTTAGTTTCATGAGTAAGTTCCTTTCATCACATTTGGAAAACTAGTTTTATATTTTTATTCCTTAATTTTAAAGCTCTAAATCATACTTAGAAAAAATGTCATAATTTAGCCCTTTCAGTTCTTTTAGCTTTGAACTAATTAATTTGTATTTTTTTGTTTCATACTGGAATATGGTAATTGAGCAAGTAAGAGTGTAATGATTCAGCTAAGGAATAGTGAGGTTATGTAGGGATTTACCTGTAATGTAAACCTATTTATAGAAATATGCATATGCTTTTGTAAGTATTATATGTGATTATATAGTATTCACATGATGTTGGTTAGGGATATTCATTGATAAAGAGAACTTGTTGAAATCAAATATGTTTTATAACCTTGCTTTTAATAATTTCCTGTTATTATGGTGTAGACTCCTGTAAATTTAATCAGTAGGTAAGATTAATTGAATCCTATGGATATGAGGAATAAGCATTTTTAACAGAAACAAAGTTTTAATTGTGACTATTTAGCATTACTTTCTCCTCATAAAAGCTAAGAATTGACTCTTTGATCTCTATTATCTAATGCCAGACCATGAACTGAATTTGATATAATGATTTTAGTTAATTCTATATATTTTATCACTTCAAGAAGTCTCTCTTTCCAGAGGAACAATCTCGAAGCCAATATGAGTTGGTGATGTGCTATGGATTTTATTACAACTGGAGTTTTTCTTTATATTCTAAGTTCCTTTCGGATAATATTAGGAATTAGCTCTTATAAATGGAATATGCTTTCTATACATTAATAAGTTGTAATTATTCACCCAAAGTTATTTTTCTTTCAGTCTTACGAAAGGCCAGAATATCACAATGCAACATGCATAGTAGAACTGGGAAAACATTTAAAATGAGTTCCTTTATGCAAGATCAGTTATCACATATAACACACTATGATCCAGGAAGTGGCTTAGATTATAGTGTAGTTCATATATTCTTGATGAAATCTTACAACACATAGAAATTCAAGTTTAAAACACCTGATTATTTTTATGGGAATCAATAATTTTAAAAGGAACAGCACAGTATAATGATGATTATAATCATCAAAGATTTTAAAATTAGTGTATACAGTTGGTATGACTTAGAACATTTAGGAATACTAGAGGTATATTTTGGGATAAGAAAGAGTACCATGTGGGTGATTGCTTCTTATTATTTGTATGAGGTCAATACTTAGATAATTATAGTGGTGAGATTTTCTTTTATATAGAATTATAAAGCTTATAGATACCTAGAAACATGTATTCTTAATAGTGGGTTTTGGCATCAGACACACTTTGGCTTGAGTTCTAGCTCCAACCACTGTGACTTTGGGCTACCACTCTGAGTCTTAGTTTCCTTGGCCATAATGGCAGTACTTACCCCATAGAATTCTCGTGAAGATGAAATGATAAAATTTACATGAAGAGTTTAACACAGTGCTGGCACACGTTGAGACTCAGTAGACGGCAGCTGCTGCTAGCAGTAGAGGTGGCAGCAGTGACAGTTTTGTTTAGTATGAGAAAATAAAACCTGAAACATGTATCACCCTGTCACTTTCTTGGCTTTCTCTGTTCTTTTAAATCTCTACTCCTAGAACTCTTAAGTTCATATATCATAATATAAATTTTAGACCCTCATAAATTCTGTATCATTTAGAGTCACGGTCATATAATTACAAAATTTTATAGCTGGAAGGGAGTTTTGGGATCATTTAACCCAAGCGTTTTATTTCACAAGTGAGAAAATGATGTCCAGAGATGTTAAGTGATTTACCCACTGTAAATTGCTTGTGGCAGGTCTCCTGATAAGTGGAACAATGTTCATTTTACTATTCCTTCCTGCTGCTTAGGTACCATTCAATTCAGGTGTCAACCAGTTCTGTCACTATGGTTACTCACGGGAGCCCTTATTGTGTACCAAGTACTAAGCTAAATGCCCAGATACAAAGATGAGGAATATAGAGTTCCTACTGTGCAGGCATTCATAGAGAAAGGAACTGATAGACAATCACGATGGTGCGGTTAAGTATTATAAAAGTGGGGCGTAGTAAGTGCAACTTAAAAAGAAAGGAGAGGAACTAACTTTCATGAAGGGCCTATGGGACAGGTAACTCACATGATTGCCACATACATTGTCACTTAATGGTCGCCCTAACCCTCTGATGTAGGTATTACTATCCATAGTTTTGTTTCTTGGCAAAGCGCAGTCGCTGATTGAGAAGGAGTGAGGAGACACAACAGCCCTGAATCCCAGTGAAAAAACTCAGCGCTCATCAGGACTTGGGGCTTCTATAAAGGATTTGGCAGATATTGTTTCATGGTTAAATGGGAGTGATGAATCATTGAAATGCCACAGTTTTTACCTGCAGCTGTATTTAAATACCAAGTTGCTTTTTTGTAATTTGTTATCTTTAAGCCCATTGCCTTAATTGAGTGGAAGACATGGTCTGATTTCTTAGAAGAGCAACTTCAGTGACTAAACTGAGGAACAAGCATTTTCTATTGTGAACGTTCTTCTCTTATTTTTATTAATGTTTTCTGAGTCAAAATCTAGGGCAGGGGCCAAAGCTTGGGAAAGACACAAAAGCTTCCATGTCCTTTGAGAACCTACATTTTCAAAACTACGTGGTCTTCTCACCTCATTTACTTTTATTACTTTTTTTTTTTCTCCCTATACCTCCATAAAATCTTTTTAGTTGCTTCTTGGATGGGTACATAAGGCACTATGTAACCAACTGTAAGTTGGTTATTTAAAAAAACACTTTTTGGGAGAGCAGCTATATATTGATACTAACAATTAGAATACTTAAAATGTTTCTATTGCATAATAATTTCTTTTTGTAGGTGTTTTTAAAACACTTGGTTGCTCTGGCTTCGAAAAAGATTTTCAGTGGGGAAATAAAATATATCCATTTAGAAAATATTTATTATGTTATATATGCCCTCTTTTTGAGGAACGTACCATTTGGGATTCTTCAAATATCTATGAATTTTTCCTTAACTTTTAATTTTGAGCAATGATGGAGTGGGTCTAGAAGGTATTCAAAGTTTTTCTAGATCTAAAATTCTGCTATTCTACTGGAACTACTGATTATCTTTGAAAACTATTAATTGATATAAAGATGTATTTCATGTGCAGAAACTGAAAATTATAAATAGAAAATTATGTTAATAAAAATGTGCACCACAACTTGCTGCTCTTCATAATTACTGAAATGTATATTAAAATAAATTTCTTAACACAGTGAACTTTTTATAAGCAAGAGGTACACAAAAAATTCATGTAATTAGCATAAGCAGTTAGAACACCAGGCAGAATGTTAGCAACCACACTTATACAGTGAAGAAATTGAAGGGTTCCTCTTTGGGGAAACTGACCGTTCCAAAAGAAAAGTCTCCCAAAGTACTGGCCACGTCACTGGTCCATCTCAATAATGTGTATATTGCACACCTTGCCTATACCTGTAATATGCAATGGGGTTTGTTGCAGGGTATGCATGTTAGAAATATGTGTGTAAATACAGGAAGAAATAGCTAAAAGAATTGAAAATGATTTTCTCAGGAGAATAAGAATCAGAACTGGGGAGAGATGGGACAGAACACTGCGGCTTTTCACTTTAGCTTAATAATACTATTTTAAAACCATGTACATTTATTGCTTTGATTAAAAGTTAAAAAATATAGTGACCAGAATTATGTTTGTTGATATAGTCTTGCCATGTTATACTGGTGCTTCCATTGTATCACTAAAGATATGCAGAATTCACATATTTAAACAAAAGGCATCAGAGATACCATAGGAAATTATTAGACATATAAAGTATGAGTACCTTCTAACAACCTATTCTATTAGTTTTTATTATCTGTTTTTAGGGACAACTGTAGTAGGTAATTGATACTGATAGATGACCTCCATCTTTAATGTTATCATTAGTTTTAAAACTTCCATGCAACAACTTCTTTTTTACTATAGCTGTAGTCGAGAAGCTGAAAGGAAGGGAAGGGAGGGAGGGAGGAAGGAAGGAAGGAAGGAAGGAAGGAAGGAAGGAAGGAAGGAAGGAAGGAAGGAAGGAAGG